>NC_088979.1:129536805-129857925 GCF_963932015.1 Anas acuta
GCCAGAATGGCAGATGAGCAGAATATTCAGTGAATCTTTGCTCCTCCCCACGTCATTGCTGTTGCCAGTTGCTGCCTTGGGGAGGTTGCTTGCCATGTTTACAAGCTGTTCAGAGGGAAATGAAGTATCACTGGGAAAAAAAAAAAAAAAAAACAAGAAGAAAAAAAAAAAGAAAAAAAAAAAGATAGGAAAGGTTTCTGGTAGAACAAGGATTACAGGAGCTTCATAGCAGGGCCCTGAAACTTTGAAATGTAGGAACTTGCCATGATAAAACAGACGATAAGCGGCAGTATGAAGTTTGGCTATTTCTTTCAAGTGATGGTATTGAACAGACAGCAGAATGTGAAATGAGAAAATGTCTTCCACCTGACTGCAGGCCAGACAGTGAAGTACTGTAAGGCACCATCAATTTAGTGTATTTATACCAACAGAGATTTTACTTATATCCCTCCTCTCCACCCAAGTCTACCTTCATTTTCAGGTGCTCTGATGTTCTTGCACTGGTTTTTAAAGGTGATGGGCATTAAATGGGAGAGGCAATTGACACTGGAGGTGATACAACTCATTTCTGTAATTCAGAAATGATCTATAGGGATCATTGACTACATGGGATCTACTCCCTCATTGTAGCTGTCTGAGCCTCTTAGGCAGTGTATAGCTGACTGAGAAAACAGCTGAGCTAAGCAGCTGAGAGATATCAATCTACAAATCAATCTACAACCTACTAATAAACAATGAAACTTTAGAGATGCCACTCATTTGGAAGACTCACAAAGCTGTCCAGCTAACTTCTGCCTGGTCAGAAGGCTTTGGCAGCAGGCTTGGGTCCTTAGGGAAGGGCTTTTAATCCAAAGTTTGGCAAAGGCACAAGGGCAAAGAGTTTGAGGTTGAGGGAAGGGGAGGGAAAGAAGAATTTAATACTTCATCCTTTTGTGTATGAGCGTGTAATGTGTTGTAATATAACAACTTTGCTCTCGGCAGGCATGAAGCCAGGTTTAAACAACGTATGCTGGAACTAACGGATACGAACAACATTGCCTACTTATTTCTATCGGCTGCCAACAGATGGCTGGAGGTCAGGACGGTACGTTCAGTTTAGTCCCAGCCATGATTTTGAAACCTTGGAAGCAAACAGAGATTTTGCATGATGCAGAAGAGAAGATAACAAGAATAAATCTCGCTATGAGATTATACACACTGTTACTTAAAATAGATTGGGATTGTTTATACACATAGGGGTTTATGCACATAGGGGTTTTTAAGCTTTCTTGGCCATGAATAAGAAAATACTAGTCTCCCTCATCTTTTGCTGTTGTGATGTCTACTGTCTGAAGAGACTGCAAGAACAAACATTTACATAACTTGAAATAAGGTTTCTCTACTACTGTGCAGCATCTGCAGACCTGTCCCTGCAGCAGCTATTTTCAAAGCAGAGCATGGCTTTTAAGTAATTTTGTGAACTGTCATAAATCTGCCAGGGCTGTTTCAGGCATCATGAAGCTCCCTGAGATGTCTCCCCAACAACAGGTTTAATCCCACAGCTGTAATTTAGAGCCCCTATTTGCACAGCCCTTACTGCTGCTGTGAGCCCATACTGTGTGTAATGTACAGGACTGTTTAATATCACAAAACATAGCAGAGCTAGGCTTCAACTTAAAAACAGTAGGCCACAACACAGCCAGTACCAGTGAGACAGGCTTCTGGATTTTATAGGGGCTCTCCAGTGACAGCATGTGAGGAACTTCCCTGATGTGCATGAGGGGCAAGCAAAATCACTGTGATTTCCGTATTCATCTGACATGAAAAGAGCAGAGAATGAACAGAGCTGTGACCTGATTTTGCTAGACACAAATAGTAACATACACAACTAATCCTCACATCAGGGGCATTATTCCAACCTTCACTTTGTGGTACACTGCTAAATTAAAAAAGCTGTGCTTCATTTCTTATGGTGGCATGGCTTTCCCTTGTGCATGAAGCGTTCAGCATGTGAGATCAAGCTGAACTTGCATTCACACCAAAGACAGAAAAATAACAGAGCCTCATCAAGTCCTGAAATAAGCTGTGGCAATGCCCATTAATGTCTCAGTCTCAGACTTGCTTACATGCAGAATGAATTTGATCCAAGAATATGCATTGCTTCATCATCACATTAGAAATAATGTGGTCTTGCCAAGGAATAGTTCATTTAGCTTTACCTAACAGTGCAGTGGTACTAATACCACTCAAAACTTAGGAGAGTTTAATGGCAGCTGTGAAGTCCTGTCCCAGCTGCTCATGGAGATCCAAGAGCACTGTGCTTCTGTTTCCCAGTAGTTAGGTTAGAGTCTGTCATCTGCTCATCAACACTTCTTACAGAGAGATGAACTAGGCAACCCTTGTTTCAAATCTCAGAGGAAAGACTCCAGGAAGGACATTATCAAACAGGAGGGAAAAAAAATAGATGGAAAATGCTAACCCTGTAATCCAAAGTAAATATAATGCAGGGAACAGTAAGAGAGTGGGAACACCAGCAGCCCCATGAATCAGTCACCTTGACAACTACAAGACCACACATATCTGGCATTCACTTCAAAACAGAGATACACGTCAAGGAGATTGGTTCAAGCTCCTGCAGAGGATATGAGAAGTCAGATCTGTCCAATACAATCTCCACAGCAATTTCTGCAAGAGCAAGGCTTACTAGCCCAAATGCAGCCCTATAACTACATTGCTGTATTGCTTTCAGCTACTGCTACCAACATCAACATGGTGTTTCACTGCAAGCTGTGAGTGTATAGCAGGCTTAGAGATGCCTTCCCCATGCACAGTGTTCCATTGCACAATGCTTTATGTATCATGCTTTATTGCAGACACTTTATGTCTGTCTGCTTACAAAACGTGTGCATTAACTGTAGAAGTCCTACTAGAATCTTTTCATGGACATTGTGAAGTCAGCATTACTTCTGTTTTGAAAGGTAAACCCATGTTTGAGAAGACATGGAAGTGGAGAGGAATAGACTTGATTTGTTTTAGTAGTAGTAAATAAGGGTGTCAATGTTATGCTATTCTTATGTTTTTCTTCACACACTCAATAGATTTTTTATACCTCCACTTTTGGGTGTAGCTACACTGAGATGCCCCAGCCCAACTGTATTTGAAGAAAATACTGGACTGTTTCACTTGTGTCCAGCAAACTCCAAGAGTATTTCAGTTTGGGCACCAAAAGTCCTGACCTTTTCCAGGAAAAACAACCCAGAAGTAAGGACTAGGTGCCATTATAGAAGTAACTCTCAATAAACTGAATGTGCTGTGAGACTGAAGAAATTTTCTTGGTGCTGCATTTTAATGTTGTCTAGAATCTTTCTTTCTCCCTCTGTCTCATTTTAGGATTATCTTGGTGCCTGCATAGTTCTTACCGCAGCTGTCACTTCCATCACTGAAGGGCCTAACTCGGGGCTTGTGGGGCTAGGTCTCCTGTACGCTCTGACGGTATGTACCAAAGCAGAGGAACTTTCAGACCAATGTATCAAGTTTATGGTAGTTTTAAAAAATACATATACATGGTTATCTTCCAGCTTTCTTAATCTTGAAAAAAAAAAAAAAAATCTTGCAAATAATGGATTCAAGCCAAAGTTGAGAGAGTTCAGGGCAACTTGGACTTGCTTCAGGTTTTATGAGCCAATTAAAAAAACACAGCCATTCCCAGGCCCCGCGTGCTCCCAAGCAGAGCAGAAAAATTGAAAATGTGTAAAAGAACCTGCTGTGCACTCTGTTTTGAACAGCACAGTGTTGGTTGCTCCTGTATACGGCAAAACCTGCCAGAAACTGCTATCCCACAGACTGTCATAACCTGGGTAATGTTTAACCAATGGCTGATAGAATCAGTGCTGAAGAAGAACAAATGCCATTTCTGCTTTTGGAGGGAATCTGCTCAAACACCCAATATTCTCCATCCAAATCTGGATGGATTTGGGGATTGAGACCTTTAAGGTTGGTAGGCATGGCCTATCATGACAAGTAGCAATTGGAAATCAGAGAAGATGGGGTTAGGAAAGACAAGATTTTGATGGCACAATAGCCAATTAATTTTAACTCTTATCATTAACAGTGAGCTATTTGAGATGAGTCACAAAGGTGGAATGGTGTTTTAGTGTAGTAGGCTGTAAGACAGGATGAGAGAGCATCATGGGCATAGACTGAGTACTATCATCATTGAGAACAAAAATATTGCTAAATTCACCAAGAGAGTGGGGATAAAAGCAGGATGAGGATAGTCGCGGGGATAATTTTTGAAATCATGTCTGGAGTGGCACAAAGCTGGCTGCTTTATGCACTGGTACAAGGAAGGTGGTGTCCTCTAGAGGATACGGGTATGGGTCTAACACTGAGATTTGGCTTTAAGCATAAATGCTGGTAAGCCTATGGTTGCAACAGAAGATTCTCAGCAGCTGTCTTAGGGTGGCCTTAGATCCCCTTCAAGCCACTGTTGCAGCACTTTGAGCATCTGCCAGCAACTGAGAATCAGTCCCAGACTTTCAGCTTCACTCTGAAAACATTCCTGGTAATCCTGCTTCATTAGCAGAGATCTGGAAGCGCCAAGATGTCTGCATCAGCTTTGGCTACTTTGCATTTAGTCTGCATTTGCAAACAGATCATTAGTGCAAGTTAGCTGTTCGCTCAAGTCTGGTGTAGCAGATGAAGAGATGCTCCAGTTAAAAAGAGGTTACCTGTCTTTCCCCTCCCTCATAACAACATTAGTGAAACTTTGGATGCAGTTGGATGATTGCCTGCATCTCCTGACAGGTTTTTGTGTAATTTCTCTTTGGAGCTAAGAGAGGGCTGATGTTTGGACCTGGATGAGAGCAAACTGTTTGCACCAACATGATGTTTACTATAGACATTCAGAAGCTTATTCTCTCCCCTTGTATAAACCCTCCCAATTCTGTTTCACAACTGAGATAAAGGCTGAAACAATGGGCAGAGCCTTTGGGATACCAGGCTCTTTTATCAAATCTGTTAGAGCTATGATTGCAGATAAATTTCTGAATCAAAAGCTGGACACAGAAGATGTGTATTTCTGACCAATAAAGAAAGTACTTCACATTACCCCTGAGAATAACTCCTTATCATTAGGGCAAGCAACTAAATCATCTAAATCAACCAAAACAAATATTGTTGACTCTCAGTGAAAAATATTTACTGTATGCCTATTGCATCTGTATTAGGTAAGTGGTAAAGAAGTGAATCTGAGTGATTTATTCATAATAAACATCTGTCAGATTCATCAATCTCTGGCAAATAAATGACAAAATCATTCTCTCACTATGTTAGCATGTAGAATGTTCTCCGTAAGTGAGGTTTATACACCCTTATTCAGGTTTCTAAAGCTGCTCAATTTCTAAAGGTGCTTGTCAATCAACAGTACCTAATAAGATCATTTTTGTTGTTGTTGTTGTTTGTTTGTTTGTTTTTGTTTTTTAATTAGCACCTAAACAGACTTAGGAACATAAGTTTAGGAAATGGCTATACAGTTTTCAGCCTTAAATAGTCTTGACTAGGGATAAGGTTCCCTAAGTTACTGGGTATTGTTTGACAACTAGTTATCAGTAGTTACTTACTACAAGTAATACCTTTTTGATTACAAATGGGAATAAAAACTAAGAAGGAAATATCATTGAGCTGATAGTATGTTTTTTCTCATATATTGCTATGATAAAGGAACACACATTTTCCACTGAGATAAATGGATTATGTAAATATGCACAGAAAGAAGCAGAATTGAAATGTCCATAAAATTCTTTTCAATGTATTTGCAAATAGTGAACTTTCTTAATCTTTAGTCTGTCTTTGTAAGATTATAAATTGCCATATTCCCAAATGGTATTACCAATTTTGATTTCTTCTGTGTCGTGTGTTTAAAGAAGGTGTCTTTCAGTACTGCTTACTTGGGAACAAGAGATTTCCCTAATCAATCACATCTACAGACTCTGGGTATAACCTCCTTCAAAAAAAAAAAAAAAAAGAGTATACTGTGTGCTAAATTACTATGTCACAGTTGTTTGCATTGGAGTATGACAAGCCTGTTATGTGTTTGATGCTGTTCCACTGAGTTTAGGACTGTTGCAATGCCAGTAACAGATCCACGGTGCTGGGTCTGGCCAAAGACTTTCACAAATTTATCTGAGTTTTATTCGCAAACAGATAGATGCACAGACCTGAACCCTGTCCTTGTTTTCTTTTTGTAATGTAGATAACAAACTATTTGAACTGGGTGGTGAGAAATCTGGCTGATTTGGAGGTGCAGATGGGTGCAGTAAAAAAAGTACACAGCTTCCTGAACATGGAGTCGGAGAACTATGATGGCTACTTGGGTATTGCACTCTAAACTTTTTTGTTCGTTGATTTTTGTTGTTGTTGTTCTTCTATAGGATTGTTAAAGCAAGGTAGACTTGGTCATGCAGAATTTATAGGTTTCCTTGTTATGTAGGAACTCCCACTGATTTGACTAACAAGGATAGCCAAAAGCAGCCATGAGATATGTAGCCTGTACTAGCCAACAGGGAAAAAAAAAAAAAAAAGAGGAAGAGGAAGGAAGAGGGAGAAGAAGAAGGAGAAGAAGAGGAAGAAGAAGGAGAAGAAAAAGGAAGAGAAGGAGGAGGTGGAGGAGGAGGAGGTGGAGGAGAAGAAGAAGAAACCTATCAAAATGTAGATAAGAATTAAAAATGCATTAACAGTCACATGCTTCAAATGTGGGATTTTTGTAGCCCCCGTTTGCTGCAAGACAGAGGTATGATGGCAGTCAAACCTCAGTCAGACCTCAGCGACTCTTCCCTGAACTGTATGCTGCTCTTTGTACTGCTGCTGTTTTATTCAAATTAGCTTTAACTGGTATTTTGCAAGTGCTAGCAGTGCAGAGATGAAGAAGCTTACAGGTCAAAAAGCCTCCTTGGAAAGCCAGGCTCCTATTGCAGAAGGCAAAACCTGACTGCATATTTGCAAATCAGGATGACATATGAGCTGTGATAATGTCAACAGCTCAAGTTGTAAAGCAGTAACAACATCCTTCCTTGCACTGTCCTTCCTCTGCTGGTTACTGACCTCAGAAGATGTTAACACTCCGCTGACCTTTTCTGCCCTCTTTGCTTCTCCCCATTTCATTGCTAAGAGCCCCTTAGGCATTTACCCTCTCATCTTACGTGTCAAGATCTGGCAGCTAAGTGCTAACGTGCCCTGAGACGGTTCTCAGCTCCCCTGCAAAACAGTCTGAACGCCAACCTAGCAGAGGGCGCACCCTTAGCCTATGTCCTTCTGGCATGGCCTAGGTTTCTCAAGTGGCTTCATGAAGACTCCCAGGAAGGAGGGAGGGGAAAGGGAAATGTCATAAAAAGTGGCCCTTTGATAGCATGTTTTGTTTTATTGTGACTATTCCAGACTCTTCTCAAGTCCCAAAAGACTGGCCTCAAGAAGGGGAAATCAAGATTGAAAATTTGTGTGTGAGATATGAAAACAACTTGAAGCCTGTTCTCAAACATGTTAAGGCCTATATTAAACCAGGACAAAAGGTACTGTGTAATTGCATATGGTCCTCATTCTGGAGCAGATCCTTCCTTATTGTGTTTTCTTTTCTAAGGTAGCAGAAGAACAAGAATAACAATTTGCAATGACATCTGCATACATTGATGGTCCTCTCTGAGGTCCCTAGTCATGGGTGTAGAAACACACTGATGATATCACTTTATTGGCTGGGATCAGTTTTTCTTCTGAGATTCCCATCTCTTTCTGTGTCCATTCCCCTTGCTTAGAGTGAGAATAGGTGGCAGATGAGATTAGATGAACATCAAAAAGGAGATGAGTAAACACTCAAGAACATCTCACATTTCAGCATGTAGTGTCATTGGAGTCCAGGACAAAAAAAATTACAAAATTTTAAAAATCTTCCTGGAACAGATGTTTCTAAAGATTATTTAGCAAAAGGGAACTATTTTGTTCCAACATTTTTGACTGATCAATTCAACAAGCTGAAATAAAATTCTACATGAACCAAAAAAATATATTTTTTCCCTTGGTTAAAATTGCATTTATTGCAATATTAATATTGCAGAAATTTTGTATTTCACTGTATGAATTGTGATGCATACATGCAAACTCATTGCATGTAAATGAGAAACACCATTATGTCTCACTGTGAAGTAAATAATACTCTTTTTTATCAAGCTGAAAATACCTAGCTTTTACAATGTGATTGCTAAGGTTGTTTCTTGGGACAGGTGGGAATCTCTATCACATGTTCCATGAGCTCTTCAGTGTACACGTGAAGCAGCTTCACCTTTCACTTAAGGGTTCCTCTCCAGGTCTCTGAAATTTCAGCACTGCACAAGCCATATGGAGAAATTAAGCAGGTTTTCTTTTTCTTTATTTATTTTATTTTATTTTATTTTATTTTATTTTATTTTATTTTATTTTATTTTGAGATAAGACATCAGCTGTAGCAGCTGAAATACCACTTTAAATAGGTTTTAAAATATGTTTGTTTGTTTGTTTGTTTCTGTTATTACCTTCTGCCTGGAGTTTGGAGCAGGGTAACGATCTCTTCCTAATACTCCTTAGCATCAGTGAAAGCCCAATGCTTTTGTTTTCATTTTACAAGTCTTTTCTGATGCACAGATCAAAAGGAGTCTGCCACTGGCCATTGGGAAGGACCTTTATTCTCACCAGTAGGGCAGTCCAGTCCAGCTTTCCTGAAGGACTGCAAGTCTGACTTACAGCTTCGTTTTATAAGGAACATCTTTACATGTTTTCTTTTGCAGGTTGGGATCTGTGGTCGCACTGGCAGTGGCAAGTCATCCCTATCTTTGGCGTTCTTCAGAATGGTGGACATATTTGATGGTTAGTTTTCACTGGAGTCTGTTGTCACTCCTGACCTGCTCCCCCTTATGTCTTCAGAAGACACTATATTGATATTTTATATCCTGGCTTGAAAGACACTTGGTTTGAATGGGGCTTGTTATACCTGATCCTTAAAGTACAAAGTGTCCTATTGTGAGTAGCATTTGGTTCTTCCAGGAAATGTTGCACACAGATTATGCTTGTAAATTTTATTCATTTATTTATTTATTTGGCATTGACAAAACAATATGCCATTTTTGAGGTAGGAGGAAAAAATATGCAAGTCTCTGGAGTCTCAAAATTTCTCACTAAAGAATGACTGTATTAACTTATGATAAGTGTCATAATATTAGCAGAATAGAAACTGGAACTTGACAAGCCCATTCTCTTGATAATTATTTTTATTTTATTGTGTTTTCCCACAACTGCAGCAGAAACTGACTGAGGGTTTTGGATACCTTTTACTATGTTTTCACTCCTGCAGCATTTCACTCTCCTAGCTCATTGGAATGAACTAGTGTGCAGCAATACACACCCTGGCATTTATAATAAATATACATGTGAACTGTTGTACAAATATGGAAAACTACTGATCTTTTTGTTACAAAGATTTCTGTTTCTAAATTGGTCGTTGTGCATTAAATGTTTGTCAGGGAAACCCCAGTAGGATGTGCGAAGATAAGTAAATCTGATGCAGCTAATACTTGCTTTTGTTGTGGTTCTGTGCCTATATGTATATATGGTTTCTGATTCATGACTGAGGTTCCTGGATATGTAAGTAGTGCAAACAGTTTTATTTCTGCTCAGCTTTCAGTTTCCTTCTACTTTAATCTTCTTTCTATATCGTTTCTTTGGCTGTTCCTTCTGTATCCCTGATTTTTCCCTGTGGGAATTCCTCAGCTTTTTCTAATTGAGCTTAGTTTATCCTTTGTGCATAACCATCTCTCTCTCAGCAAAAACCATATTTGGACTGTAAGCTGATCCACTTCTGGGTGGGGTCCTGGCTCTAAAAAAAGATTATTTAACAAGATTACAAGTAACTTCAGTGAAGCCAAGAGTTCATTCAAGGTATCCATCTTGCTTCCTTATGTCTGTGTTACTTCTTAAAATTTTTGTTTATTCCATATTCCATGTTCTCACTTTCTTCTTCAGTTTTTAATGTTTTCCCTTTCTTGTCCTCTCTTCAAGCCATCTCTTTCTTTTGTCTTGCTTGAACGCCCTCATTACTTTCTTGGTTTCCCAACTCCTCTTTACTTAACTTTTTCCCACAAGGAAATTATCTCATCTGCTCTTTTCTTTTCCTTGAGCACCCCGGCTTCTATCAAAAATATCTTACCTTGTTCCCAAGGCATGACATATTAATTTTTCTCTCATTAGTCTACCTCATATTCTTCTAACCTTCTCTTATGTCCTCATTCATGCTTGAGTTCATGCAACCACTGTTGTCTCATGCTGAAGTCTTATGAGCTGATTCAGTCTTTATGAAAGTCTGGAAATAATTGAGCTTTGCATTCCACAGATGAAATCTTGGTTCCTCTGAACTTCCGAGAAAAGCATGAGCATGTTAGTCTGGCTAGGTGGGGATTGGGTCTTTCATTGGAATAGGCCCTCATATTGTAACCTACAAAATGGAAAGTCATTAAAATTGGAAATGATTGAAGGGTCACACACACAGAGCTTTGAATATCCATTTACTTGCCAGTTCATGGTTAGGTTCTTCCTGTTTGAGAACTAATGAACATTAAGTAGGTACTTTCCAGGACTGGGTGCAGTCACACCATGAAGTAATCCACAGGGAAAAGGCAGAGTTGAGCCGGATAATACTTTAATAATACACCTCTTATAATATCCTCATCCAGTTTACCCCGGCCCATCCCATCCACATGTGCAGAGGGAAGCTTCTGTGTCCAGGGAAAGTCATTGGATTCACTAGTTCCTGGCTTTTCTTTGAGGATCGAAGGGAAGAGATTTCTGTTGCCCTTCCAGCTCTTCAATTTACAGAGTAGCCATCCATGGTTCCTCTTATACGTTTTCTCCACCTTCCTCACCTGGATATCAACAGTTCCAACAACTAGCACATCATGAATCAGATTTTCAGATGAGATCCATATGCTCATTAACCTGGAGTAGTGACTAGGAATGGAAAAATCTTCTTGCTTTACCAAGTATCCCAGCTGTACCAGCAACTTCTTGTACGGGAATGAACTACTAGTTTAAGGAATGATTAATGTGACCACTTCCAGTAATCTTATGCTAGAAGAACAGTATATGGCTAATTCACAACCAAATATTTAAGTGAAATTTATATGTAAGAACTGCCATGAATGGTATTAAAATGCTTGCAGTACGACATCCTTTTTTCTTTTTTTTTTTTTCTTGATCCGCATCTTGTTAAAAAGTTAGTGCTATCCCATTCCCTCTGGAGTTACAAGATTTTTGGCTCCTGATGCATTATTGGTTGTAGAAACATATATTATGAAAAATAAGTGAGCATATCTGAAATTAAAGATCTTCTGCTACTGTTAGAGTCAAAGGGAATAGAGAAAGGTACAGAACATCACCTAACTGTATAAGTTGCTCCCGTTCTTCTTGATCTGTTTGGCTGTAAACCTTAGGTTGCCCCAAAATAAATTATCTTTCAAGTGCTATTATTAATCACAAGCATAGGAGCCACACATTTCCTTGGGGAGGTGTGTGGGTGGGGAGCAGACAGAAAGGCAACAACATCACTAATAAACTAGATTCCCTCTGGCTTGTGTTAATGCATACATGCACCTTCTCCATGTTTATGTAACAATGCTGAGAGAATGCAGAAGCAAGCTGTTTCATCATCTGGAGTCCAGCACAAAGGATCTGCTTTATCTTTCTGCCTGTTATCTGCAAATCACATTTTGTGCAATTCTCTCACATCTTCTGCATGCTGTTTTAAACAGGGAGGATAGTGATTGACGGAATAGACATCAGCAAGTTGCCTCTTCATACTCTTCGTTCCCGACTCTCCATTATCCTCCAAGATCCAATACTGTTCAGCGGTTCCATCCGGTAGGTGTAAGCAGACAGGGGGTGAAGAAAAGCATTGCATGGCGTGTTTGTGATGGTTACTGTGGACAGGAAAGGATGGAATTGGGAATGAACATTCCCAGCTCACTCCAGTGTGTCCCCACAGTCTGTCCAAGAGAAATCAATTGAGATACACTGTGCCAAATTGTTCTGTTACAGAAGACCTGAATGAACTGCAATTGTAGTGACAAGACTCCTGCTCTGTTTTTCTTTGCAGATTTAATTTGGATCCAGAATGCAAGTGCACTGATGATAGACTCTGGGAAGCTTTGGAGATTGCTCAGCTGAAGAACATGGTCAAATCATTGCCAGGAGGCCTTGGTATGTCCAAGTAGCCAGGAATGTAGGCCAATAAAGTCATTCTACGTGAATGAGCATGCACTTATACAGATAGATACATGGTATCTTACACACTGAACCATCATGTTGACAGGCATCCTATGAATATACTGTCTCCATGACAGAGAAAATATTGTTAGTAAAAAGCTGGAGAGTAGTCTTGTTTTCCACTCATTTCAGAGAAAAATGTGGCACTTCAGCATCACAGAGGGGTGACCTATCATTTAAGAGTTTTAAAAGAGCAGATTTACCTCTGCTCCTTCAGCAGAACTTGGCTTGGCCAGCAGAGTTGTTGCTCTTGTTGAGAACACTGACAGAGCATTTACCTTATTGTTTGAGATTTGGTTCATGAAGGAAGCTCACCTAATTCCTACCATATTGTGTATTTCATATTACTAAGATACAATCCTGCAGCCTACCAGATTTAACTATTTTTGTCAGCTATTTGTTTAATGATATGATGATCCTTTCCAAGAAGATGTGCTCATTTTTCTTGGTATCTCTCTATTCCAGTGTTCAGTCAATATTATTCTTACTAGATTTTACAGGGATCTTGCTTGATGCAGGAACAGTGCACAAGCAGAGCTTTCATGGTGACCACTCAAAATAACTGCATCCTGATTGTAAGAACGTACTTTCAACTTAATTGATTTTATTACAGACGCAATGGTAACAGAAGGAGGAGAGAACTTCAGTGTAGGGCAAAGACAGCTTTTCTGCCTGGCCCGAGCCTTTGTTCGCAAGAGTAGCATTCTCATCATGGATGAAGCCACAGCATCTATTGACATGGCCACAGTGAGTATAGCAATTTATACCATTGATGCATGGATCTACTAGGAGAAGAGGCGTCATTGTCCCCAAAATGTAAGCTATGAGATCTAGTTAGAAAAGAAAACTGACAGACTTTTTGCTTTTGTCTTGTGTTTAGTTTTAATTATTTATGTTGTATTTTGGGGGTCGATGCCTGCAGTGAGGGGAAAAAAAAAACAAAAGCACAGATTAAATATTTTAGAGCATCCCTACATTTCACCTGTGTCATTTCATTACTAAGAGTCTGATGTGCGGATGGAAGATGGTGTGGAATATGACCCTGTCTTTTTGATGTTTGAAGATACGTAACAAAGTAGAATAAAGAAGGATGAAATAACTGAAGTAAGTCTTTTACTTTGGTAGGAAAACATTTTGCAGAAAGTTGTGATGACTGCCTTTGCAGACCGTACAGTTGTAACAATAGCGGTAAGTATTGACACTCACAGATGCTCTGTACTCATTTCTTAAGCAGTTATTCTTGCCTTTCAACATAAAAAAATCATAATGAAAACAACATAAAAGTA
The DNA here is from genome assembly GCF_963932015.1 of Anas acuta. NCBI lineage: Eukaryota > Metazoa > Chordata > Aves > Anseriformes > Anatidae > Anas > Anas acuta. The sequence continues at coordinate 129,550,407 of NC_088979.1, forward strand.
AAACCCAAGGTCAGAATATTCCCAAACTAAAACACTGAGATCTGAAGAAAGACTTTTGTCCTGGTTTCAGTTAGAATTAATTTTCTTCCTAGTAGCTGGTTTTAAACCAATTTTAGTTTAACACACTCTGATCAGATCTGCCATTATCTCAACCTTTCGAGCCCCACGTTGGGCGCCAAAAAGACTGTCGTGGTTTAACCCGGCCGGCAGCTAAACACCACGCAGCCATTCGCTCACCCTCCCCCCTCCCTCTCTGGGACGGGGGAGAGAAACGGAAAGTGAAGCCCGTGAGTTGAGATAAAGACAGTTTAATAAGACAGGAAAATAATAATAACAAAAATAATAATAACAATAATAATAATAATGATACAATGGTGATAATAGGAAAGTAATAATAGTATGTACAAACAAGTGATGCACAATGCAATTGCTCACCACCCGCTGACCGATGCCCAGCCTATCCCCGAGCAGTCCGGCCCCCTCCCCCCGGCTAGCCACCCCTATATATTGTTTAGCATGACGTCAGATGGTATGGAATACCCCTTTGGCTAGTTTGGGTCACCTGTCCTGGGTCTGTCCCCTCCCAGCTCTTACTGCACCCCCAGCCTGCCCGTTGGCAGGACAGAGCAAAAGGCTGAGATGTCCTTGGCTTAGTATAAGCACTGCTCTGCAACAATTAAAGCATCGGGGTGTTATCAGCACTCTTCTCATCCTAAGCCAAAACACAGCATTCCACCAGCTACTAGGAAGAAAATTAATTCTAACTGAAACCAGGACATCTTTATAGGAAACTTCAGCATATAGATTGTCTCAAAAAAAAAAAAAATTGCAGTTATTCTCATTAACAAATTTAAACTGAATCCATGGGTCAAACCATTATTGAAAGTTGCTTTAAAATCTAGATTTGAATTTTGCCTCTAAAGTTCATGCATGTAAGGCATCTAAAACCATGGCACAAATTTATAAAAGGAGCTGAAATTCCAAAAGATTTAAAAGATTTCTCAGGTTGGATGGTCTTTTCTCTTTTAGAATAATAATTTTTTAAAAGGTTGGTTTTAGAATAAAGATTTTAAAAATTAGAATCAACAGGGATTGCTCAAAAATTAATATCTCTTCAACTAAATGTTTCTGACGTTTTTTCCTGTTTTTTTCCTGCCATTTCTAGTGACACAGAACATACCCAAATATCTGTGCAAGTATGCGCAGGTATGTGCGTACATATACATACATAAACACACACACAGAAGATACCTTTTAGATAAATTCTACCTTGTGATTGTAGGCTTACTCAAAAAGCAGACATTTTATATCCAAGAGATAAATATGTGTTTCAACAGCTGTTTCTTCACCATGTCTAGAATCAAGTCCTGTGGTTAGAGATTAGAGTTATGATTCCTGGACTCTGGTTTCAAGTCTGTCAGTGGCTAGTTGATGTCAGACAAATGACTTAACCCAGGGTAATTTACAACAGGCTTTAAGATTACTGGATACATAAGTGCTGAAGATGCTAGCAGTAAGCATATTCCCCTCCAGTTAAATGTCATTCAATTTTTTAATATTGTTCTTCACTCTGGAATCTCACTTTTCCCTTGCTTTTTGAAACTTCATGTCTCAAAATGGCACATATTAATATTTAGCTTTCCTCACACAGCTGGCTTCATTTCCTTCCTTTCTTTACTCATATATGATCTTTCCTTCACCCACCTGTTTTTCTTTTCTTTTTTCCAGCATCGTGTATCTCACATCTTGGATGCCAATATTGTCCTAGTCCTTTCTGAGGGCTCTCTAGTTGAATGTGACACTGCCTCAAACTTACTCCTCAAAGAGGATGGCCTGTTCACCACTTTGGTGAAGACTCACAAATAGACTCTCTCAGTCCACACTGTTCACAAGACTTCTGGCTCTATGGTAGTTATTTTTTACCTCTTTAGTTCCCTTTCATTCTGCTTCCTTTCTACTGCACAATATCTGAGATGACAGTGCAAGAAGGAGTTTATTGTGTGGTTCCTGGGTTTGTTTAATTTTGTCAATATTTATACTAATTACTTTTATCTAAAGCCTAGACATGCAACTAACATTGATTCTATGACGTGAAAGAAATCCACCCCATAAAGTAATCCCTGACCTTCAGCCTATATAATGAAATGTCTCATTTTTAGAGCTAGTCATGTCTATATCTGACTGGCTATATTCACAAAGCATTGCAACCAAACTCTACCTGGTTTCATTCCTGTTATATAGGACTAAACTATTCCCTTCAGCAGACACCAATTTAATCACAGAGGGAGTTAAATGATTTGCAGAAGGAGACAACGTAGGAATTCTCTAAGATGTATGCAGTGTGTACAGACAATGTACGAAAACCAAGGATTGGAGCAGGATGATAAACCACCTTGACTATACAGGCATACTCAGGATGTTTCTTCATATTTCCTTAAGGGGAAGATGTATTTCAGTGATGCCGTGGGATTTATTCCAACAGCTGTGTTGTCCATAAAGGCAATTAGCTGACTGAAAGTGAAGTGCGTGCATGCATAAGTATTTTCAGGCTTGGTGCCAGAGGTTGAAAAATATTTTGAGATCTCTTCAGATTAAAGATATAGTACAAGGACCTACTCCAAATACCACTGTAAACAAGGACAGCCATTCACCAACTTCATAGGCCCATTAATGAATTGCAATGAAAACTATCAAAATGAAAACCTCTGTATGTGTTTTTTGTTTCTTTTTATGGCAGCATCGGGTTCACACTATTCTAACTGCAGACCTGGTCATCGTCATGAAACGAGGGAACATTTTAGAATACGATACACCTGAGAACCTGCTTTCTCAAGAAGATGGCATCTTTGCTTCATTTGTTCGGGCAGACATGTGAAGAATCACACGATGTATGTTAATAGCTTATTTTTAAACAAATCAAATGCAAATACTTTCTATTCAATGTAACATCACTTTAACCTTTTTTTCAGAGCTTTTTTTTTCTTTACACGTCCATCTTTCAAAATAATAAAACCCATTACAATACATGTATGCCTCAAAGAAATAAAAATATCACTTAATTAAAAATCCATTAAACTTCACAAACACAAACACGCAGGCAGAAAGTTTTTATTTCCTGGAAATCTGACATTTTTCTTAGACATTTTAAGTGACCTTATTTTCTTTTATAGACAACAAAATAATGCACTGTTCTTACAAACTGCATATGTTATTCTGGAAGCAAGAAACAAATCGTGCAGTTTGTCAAGGAAGCTAGAGAATCCCAGAAGCATTCAGTCCCCAGAGAGGAAAATTAAAAAACAACAAATCCAAACCCATAACACTTGGGGCATTCCAAAGGGATAAACTTTGCTCTTCAAGTTGTAGTAGAGGAGCAGTGAATGAGGGAAAGGAATTTCATCAGAAATAAGGAAATTCTTCCTGTCCTTCGTGTTAGTTCACACACTGTAGTTAGTACAGCACTATTTTTTCAGTGTAGTGATGACTTATCCCTACAGCCAGTTCCTAAATCTGTATTCATTCTGCAGACTTTTTTGAATCAAAGACCCCTATTTTTGAATCAAATCACCCTATAATTATGCATGCTTTGATAGGTTTATAGAGGAATACATTTTGTACAGTATCTTAAGACTTCATATTAAAATTTATCTGAATTTATCTGAACTTGCTATTAGTCAATCTTTTAAACATTTCCACTAAAATATTCTATTTAAAGTGGCATGTAATTAGACAACCACTAAATGTGTTATATGTCTTTAGCCCTTCACATTATTTTTTATGTGAGAACAACCTGTCTTTTCCTTTGCACATTTCTGAATTATCCATAAATCAGATCTTGTCCAAGCAGACGTGATTTTCAAATGATTCCTTCAAGATTTTAGGTGCGCTTATATATATATTTACCTCACACATGTTTGAAAAGGTTTCCTGCACTTGGCTAATGCATATGGCTAAATTCTGAACTATGATAACTGCGCAATGAGCAATGAACCCCCTCTAGAAGGGGTTTAATAGACATATTTTCAAAGGCAGAGTTTGAGACATCAGTTTCACTAGTAGTATTCTATGTGATTCTTATTCATCTATTTTTATAGACAATTTATATATTTTATATATAAATACATTTTGACTGGCTGAGGGAGTTGGGGTTGTTCAGCCTGGAAAAGAGAAGGATACAGGAAGACCTTGTAGTGGACATTCCAGTACCTAAAGAAGGCCTACAGGAAAGCTGGGGAAGGACTCTTTGTCAGGGGGTGTAGTGAGAGGACAAGGAGTAATGGCTTTAGACTAAAAGAAGGAAGGTTTAGATTAGATATTAGAAAGAAATTCATCACTCAGAGGGTGGTGAGGCACCGGAACAGGTTGCCAAGAGAAGCTGTGGACGCCCCGTCCCTGGAGGTGTTCAAGGCCAGGTTGGATGGGGTTTTGGGCACCCTGGTCTAGTGGAAAGCATCTCTGCAAATGGCAGAGGGTTGGAATTAGATGATCTTTAAAGTCCCTCTCAACTTAACCCATTCTGTCATTCTAATGTTCTGTAAGATTGAGGATGAACAAGAAGTGCAGTTATGCCTATTTCTAGTGTAAAGAAAAGAACACGAGACAATAATTGCTCCCCTTGGCCTCCAAAACTAGGACTTGAAATTGGAATTGTATTTAGTCTACTATTGTAAAAATGATACAATGGTTTATGTTTGGGGGTTTGGGTTGTTTGTTTGTGTTTTTGTTTGTTTGTTTGTTTGTTTGTTTTCTGTTTTTTTGTTTTTTTTTTTGTTTTTTTTTTTTTTGTGTGTGTGTGTGTGTGTTTGTTTTGGTTGGTTGGTTTTTGTTTGTTTGTTTGTTTTGGTTTTGGTCAGTGATACGGGTCTTGGTTTGGTTTGGTTTGGTTTTCCCATCTTAACTATTGGAAATACAAGCTTTGTGGCACAACTAAACAAAAAAAATCAGCCTTGAAAATTTTAATAAGGGAAGCATCGTGATTTCCCTGTCTACTGTTGTGAAAAGTTTTTGCTCTTTTCCCAATTAATACTCTCTGTTGAACCCTGTCATACAAAGAAAATAATAAAAAATAATAAAGCAGATGTTTACAGCATGTTTTTATATAGATTTCAGAGCCAAAAGGCCAGAAATATTCTTGGTTTAATTTCATTGTATTCAGTGAAAAGCTAACTGGATTCATTGCTGTCAGACTCAGACAGTGTGAAGATGAAGTACAAATAACTTCACCTGTGTATCTTTGATGATGTCCTGATTTATGTTAAGAGATACTGATCCTATCATTGAAATCCTATTTCCTGTTAAGCCACATTAAGTGGCTGTAGAAGAACTAAGATTTGTTAGGCATCCTAAAGAACTTAAAAGGGGCCAACAGTTAGCACCTCTTTCCTCTTACATTTGTTCCAAAGACATCACAGAAGTAAGAAGACTGTTCTTTGCTCATCCATTCCTCCAGAGGTATACAGTGTAATAAACACTGCTATTTCAATATGTAGAAAAGAAAATACATTGTGGGCTGAGTATAGTGTACCAGCATGCTAGATTCATTTTGCTGAAGGAATGCAGGAGTACTGCATGGAGTTCAGGAGTTACGCAACTGTGGTCAAAGTGTTTGGTAATCATTGGAGCATATCCTCTAGCAAGTTTAAATGTACGATTTGGTTTCTCAAGCAATTAATCCTGCTCAATACACAGATTCCAAGAGACAAAGCACACAGATTGCCATAGATCTGTCAGATCTTGCATTTTAGTCACCATGCCTATGTTACGTACTCAGCAATGGAATAGGCTGAACTTTTGCTTTGAAGAAGGGTGTTCCCAACAGTCACACAAAACAGTTTGATTACTAAAATAGGTGCAGAAGGGATTAAGTCTTTGAAACAAAGTTCTCTTGATTACATGTAAAGGTCTTAACTGAGGCCCCTTTAGGAGCAGTTTTCTTAGGCTGTTGGCCCTACATGGACAAGGAAGCATCAACCTAGAGTTTCGGTTTCTTTGACTCTTGCCACACTCCCACCTCTGGTGTCACTCCTCAGCCCTTCCTCTCTTGCCACAGCCTCCTTGCTTTTTTTCCTCCCTCAGCACCTCTGTATATCATAGCCTCTTTGAGGTTCATGTTTGTATTCCTGAGTGCTCCCTACTCTGCCTGTGGCCTCCCACTCCATGATTTTACTCTGTGTTCTCTGCTCTATTCCCTCTCTGACACAGCTTGGCTCTCTCCTCCTTCCCCTGCTTTTCTCTAGTTTGCTATCCTTACACCCCTCCTCTTCAGGGGACACATACTCTAGTGTGATCATGATTTGGATTTTTTCCCCCAAAGCAGTAACTAAATAAGCCTTCATTATTGCAAAATTATACTCTAGAAATACCAAGTTCCTCCTTTTACAAAGGAGCTTTGAATGCAAACACTGGCCACATGGATATTTTTTTTACCTATGGATAGAGGAAAATCACCTCTTGTGAGACTTCTGAAATTAAGTTTCTCATCTCATCTGTAATTTTTTTTTCTCTGTCAAGTATTTTTCTGGAACGTTTGAAGTAAAGTAGAAGGAGTAAGGTCCCTTTTTGCCAATGCAGCTGTTTGTGGATCCACAACTGTGTTCCTCAACCTTTGAGCTGCAACCAGTGTATTGTCTTTCCTTTTCCCTGTATTGGCTGGCTTAAATGGCTTTGTGCCCTTCTTGTATGTGATCTTTCACCATACTAGTAACAGCTAACCTCTCATTACTGCTTCACTAGCAATGTCCCGTACAGATGTTGTGTTAATTTCTGAGCCAAAATGTTCATGTACCATGAATCCCATTGCAGGGGTTTTAAGTTGTGTTTGAGCTCAGTATCCCCATTGTGATAGTGTCAGTAGAAATCTATTCTAAAATAGCTAGTGAAACCACATAGCTACTAGTTAAAATCTCTCTGGAGCAATGATTCTCCCATAAAATGTGTTAAAAAGCAAAAATGAATTAGTCAGATTTGCTATTTTATATCCTCAAGCAGTACCTTTTGAAAGCCTAATTTAAAACCACAATAAGTTTTGTAAACTCTCTGATATGAATTCAGTGATGTCATGTGAGGAGTTCTTTGGTTTCTTTGGAAATAAATCCTTTCAGAGGCAAAACAGAGTACTAAAAAAAAAAAAAAAGTCTGAAAACAAAACTGTAAATCAAATTCTTCATTGCCATGCAAACATCCCAATCATTTCCACATTGTTTTTTTACTGCTCTGTTTTTTTCTCCACCAGAACTGACCTCTGTGTAGAATTGTGGGGAAAGACTACCAGGTTCTCAAATTATCAAAAAATTATTATGAGGCAGAAGTTCCCTGACTCTTACAATTCAGCGATGTGCTGACGCTCTTTTGGCAGGACAGCTTAGAGTATTGGCTTATATGAAGCTATGAAGTTCATAGAAGCTTCCAAATATAATTCTTCAAGAGAAGAGAGATTTCTAGAAAAGTCTTAAACAATTTCCTACACAGTTATTATTAATTATCCACCATTGATAGAATCTGTCTGGTGTTAGACACTACTCATGCAAACGTAACTGACATTCCTGGCAGGAGTTTTTTATTCCTCTAATAAAACAAGCCGCATTCTTAACAGACTATAAACAAACATTTATTGCAAAATAACTGTTTTATTAATAAGAAATAGTTTCTATTTAGTGTATTGACACTCACCATGTGCAAGAAGTCTTAATTCATTTTCATTGAATATGGAGATTTCCATCCTATGAATTACTCTATAATAATGTAGCATTCAGCTCAAATGTTACCATGTTGCAAATTTCACCACCTGGTGATTCTTGATTGAAGATTTCAATTCTTGAAAATTGATTCTTGTATATGCATATTAGTCATTTTTATAAATGAATACTTTGCATAGTTGCACATCCTCAGAATAGAAGGTATAAATAACAGTGACAGCTAGAACTGCCCCTGAGCGTCTCAGCTATTCCCATGACATTTCTTAACTCTCCCTTTATTTTACTTCAGGGTTTACTGACTGTACCAGCTTACATCTGAAAACATCACTTAAACATCCAGTAAAATATTTAACCATGTAACCAAGGAACTAATGCACCTCAGTGTAAATGACATGGTCCAGAACCACTGTCCTTCAGTATCACAGTTACAGATGCTCCAAAGCCGCATATTCTTTGAAATGCATAAAGTTATAGACTCGTGGTTGACAGTTATGTGTGTTTATAGCATACTAGCTAGATTTGGCCCTTACTCTTTCAGCAATATCAGCTATGAGTATTAGACTACTCCATCAGAGGGGGGAGCCTTAAGTTGTGAGAGGCTCTTTGTACCACAGATTTTCACAGCTGAATCATTTGGGTTTCGGGCCATCTATTGGGGCCACTGTAGCATCTGAGACCAGAGGGTTCAGAGCTGCCAATTATTCCATGATATGATCTGAAGATGAGAGGTGGTGTTTATCTTCCATCAATGGCATATGTTAATTTAACTCTCACTCTGCAGCCAGCAGAGAGAGCTATTATATCAATCACTTGTAACCAAAGCGACCTGGAAGCACAGAGATGGAGATACAAAAAAAATCCATACCTCTATGGAATTTTATGGAGATGAAAATGAATTATGCTACTCTGATGCTGAAGACAGCCACAAACCTTCTGGCTCCAGCTACACAGGAGGAATAGGAGAATTTGGACAAGGACATCAATCAAAAAACCTTTGATACCTGGCTCTGTTTCTCCAGATCCCTCCAGAAGTAAAGGAGAAAAGAATTGTCCAAGCCCTAGCAACAGGGGTGTGTACCCTCTTCTAACTTCTGGTTCCCCAAAGTTCTGGCACAGAAAAAGGAGACAGAGGCTGTTCTGCCACAGTCAGCACTTTGCTACCTTAGGCATTTTTGACTGTCTCTAGAGCCAACTAGGGACAAGCAACTGCCCTATCAAGGGATAGGGCATGAGGTTTTTGTGACAGTCTCTATAGTGCTGAGACTCAGCAATGTGCAGCCTTTGGTTTTCAACCTTCACTGTCGAGATTTGGAAAGAAACAAACACAATGCTAAAATAAAAGACAAAGGCAGGGAGATGGGTAAGTAATGTGGGGTGGCAAGAAGTCTCGGTGGGTTTTGCACACAGACATAGTACAATGTGGTTGCCTCTAGAGGGAAATGAGGCTGAGAGTGAGGATAAGGTAAATCCTGGAGCACAAGGCGTTTCTTTCATCTACCCCCTTCTTGGCTCAGGCATGTCCCTGGAGCAGAGGTGGAGTACAGGAAGCAGAGGCTAAAAGATGCTGGATTTCACTCTAGGAATCACATGGTTTGGGCATGATAATCCCTCTCCTCTCCCTCCTCCTCCCCCCTCTCTGCTGACTCCGCAGGAGCCCCAGCCCAAAAGGGATCTCCCTGCACCATTTCCCTAAGACCATGTCCTCTGTCATGGAAGCATGCTGGTGGCCTTCATGCTGATTCTCTGGAGCAACAGGGGGCAGCCCTCCAAGTATGGTAGCACTTCCTAGGAGAGGCCATGGGAGCCAGCAGGGCCAGGGGAGCTCATGTTGTTTCGCAAGCAGTGGTAGGGGCCCAGCTCTGGGCAGGTTTGGCTGGAGTACCACTGCCCATCCCAGGACACATTCCTACGCAAGCAGACTTGGCTCCTGTTCCTTGGTGTAGGAAGAAGCATGAAAGAGGCATGTGCTATCACTTGTTCCATAAAATCTTGTGTCAAAACTCCCTGGAACCTCTCTGCCACTGCAGTGACAAAGAAAGCCAAAAGAAATGACTATTTCTCTAAAAAGTGGCTAAGATCTCAACAACGTGTATCATTTCCAAACCAGACAGTCTTAATGTAAATCAGTGCCTCTGCCAGCAAACCCACAGGACATATATAGACTCTACTATGTAACTTAGCAATAATGGATGAGGGGCATGAGTTACATGCATTTTGATGATAAAGACTATTTTTGTCCTGCTGCTCTTGCATGAAACAGAAAAGAAAAAAGAAAAATTGTTTCAGGGTAACAGACGCCCTTAGTTTGCAGTTTCTGCTCTTTCATGTTTGATGGATCTACTGCCAGTTCAGCTGGGGAAGAGTTCATCCATGCTGTCCGTATAGGGCTTATCAGCTTTGTGTCTTTGTGGAAGCCTTGTGCTGAGTGCATGACATCTCTGTCTGCCTGAAAAGTCATCCTAAGCTAAGATTAGAATTTCAAACAAAACTTATTATGAAGCAGGATTTTCTGAAAGGACTGGGCACAGCTATAATGTGGAAATTTAAGATTCATGCCTAAAAACATTATTTAATACTTTTTAGATAAGCATAATTGTGAAGTGATATTTGCCATAATATCAGTAACTCTTGTGAGTGGAGGGCAAATGAAACAGCAAAAAGGGAGAAGCATAATGGGCTGGAATAAACCTGGACCCAAACCTGCCATCAATTCTGATTATTTTTTTTCCGCTGTACAGGATGTGTTCACAGTACTCAGACACTATGTTCTTAACAAAAAGGGCTAGGAGACATTTGGGGAGATTTTCCCAGCTATTACTTAAATCTCAGACTTTCATGTGCATGTGGCAACCAATCAAGTATTTAAAAGGGCAAAGGGGAACATTTTTGGTAGCTGTCACTCTCTGGAGCATATTCATATACTGGAGCTTGGGAAAGTGTGTGCTGTGCTAAAAATCATGTCTCATATTATTGAACCAGGAATGGTTCTTGTTAGTAGTGCTCCTGACCTTCACATGCCAACAGTCGCAGCTCAGCAAGCTTCCTCAAAGCTGATCTCAGGTATAAGAGTGGAGGGAGGCATCCCTTTCTGTGAGGGGGAAGCTCTTCCAGTATTGAGTAGGCAGAGATGGAAAGATGGGATTTACAAGCATTTTTCTTCCAGTGTATAATGATGGGGAAAATGATCGATAACTTTGGTGTAGTCACACTGGGGTTACACCAAGACTATCTGTGTTTGAAGGGACCCCTTCCTATCCCAGCTATGCACAGTGCTCCATAGATGGTGAGGAAGTGGGGCACCCTCACGTGGTGCTCCACCATGGTGAGGAAGCCCCCAGCAGTTCATGGGAAACAAGAGGGGCTGGGAGGTAGCAGGGGACTCCGACTGCAAAGCAGTTCCTGTTCCACCTGACCAGCTTTTGGAAGGTTCCTCCTCAGAACCCCATCAGCAGATGGGGCAAGGGGCACACCAGCAGACAAAGTGGCTTGGCATGGTGAGAAAGATCTGAGACTAAACACAGAAGCAGTAGTGGGTTTTGCTTTAAGGTGGCAAGTAAATAAAAGCGGCATCACCTGGTATTTACAGGTCTGCATTTATAAAGCTATGGATGTCAATAATAACCTTAGGGAAAACTAGAACTGGTTGCATGGCATGAGTTGTGTCAAAAGCAAAATAATAATATGCAAGGATCTTCTGCAAAAGGAGGGGGGTTTGCATGCAATTTCCTGCCAGCTCTGTATGTTTTTTGAAACACAGCTAGTGACCATACTGGGGAAACATCAGACTTGTTTCTAGCCCTAGCATGGAACAAAAGCTTCATGGGGCTAGAAGGGGGAAAAGGGAAGGGAGAGGAAAAAGGAAAGATGATTTTTTGCATGTGTACTAAATCAGCTGTTTCCAACACTTACACCCAAGTGAGATGCTCTTTTGGAGGCTGCATCAAATGAATGAGTCAGTCCCTCATGACCAGCCTCTGCCACTCCATCTGTAGCAGAATAACCTCCCAAGCTCTCCCATGCTAGCCCATCGAGTTCCACAGTGGGCAGCAATGCCGATCCTGCAGATACACACAGAAGTGACTTGCTGGGCTTGTACTCAAGCCTGGTTACAATCCAAAGTAATTGATTTAGAACCTGATTTTTCACACTGAAGCAGGTCATCTGCCTGGAGTTAATTTCCTACAAAAATGTTTAGTTAATTGCCTAATATGACCGTGGCTTTGAGTCTGTCTCTTTTCTGACTACTGGATACTTGGTATTAGAAAGGATACTGCTAGAAAAATTTCCAGGAATCACTCATCTATTTAAACTTGAGCACGTGCATGTTTTTGACAGGATGGATATCTTCAAGCTGAGGATTACATTGCCTTTCAAATGTGCCTTCTCAATTTTTCCAAGTCTGAATACACTTAAAGACTTCCTGGCTGCAGCACGCCTGTGAAGCATTTCTTTCTGTCTCTAGTTTATAGAAAGAAGTAATGTACTATGTTCTGTGTAAATTCTGTACTGTAAAGGTCATTCACTTGAGTGTTACGCAGAAAACTTTAGAAACCTCCCCACTGTACACACACATTCCTTGGGCATGGAGGAGTTAATCCGACACAATGAAATCTCTGCACTTTGCTTCATTAAAATCTAAATTTAGATCTTTTCGTAAAGTTGATGTACTGTTTATTCTTCCTACTACAAACCCTAAGACTTCGGAAAAAAAGCCGTAATGTCCAAGAATGCAAGTTTCCATTAAACACAAGAGCCAAAACTGTAAACCTTGACCTGTGGGAAAACGACTGAACTTCTATTATATCATTGTTTGTTTTTGGCATTGTGCGTAATTTCTCCTATACCCATCACATACATAAATATCCATCTGTCAATGCCTGTTCCACCAGCTGAAGATTATAATGGCCCTGACACTGCACGCATCCAAGTTAACACGAGTTGTGAACCATATAAAGGAGTGCCTCTTTTCCTCTTGCAGAAACAGGTAATTAAGTTTGTCAAAAGCAGCAAAGGCCGTGAGATTCTGGCGTTGCTCCTCCAGATACTTACGCATGCAATTCGCTTTCTGCCTGCAAGCTGTCTCACTGAGATCCGAGGTACGATAAAGCTAAAAAGGAAAAAACCCTGGGCTTGCCAGCCCTGCTACTGCCAGAGGTGGGCTTCACGCAGGGAGCCGCCTTGCCCCCTGCTACATTTGCGGGATCTGGCCCTAGGGGATGCATCCAGCATCCCTCTAGGCGCCTTTTCCAGCCCCACAGCACCGCTTCTGGGGCCACGGAGGGGGGCCGGTGGGTCGGCCCGGCCGGCAGTGATGCTGGGAGCCCCGCTCGCTGCTGCTGAGCTTTGGCAGCCGGCTGGGGCCAGGGCTGGGGATAAAGGCAGGGCTGCCCCGCCTAGTCCCGGCACGGGAGGAGGGCTGCGAGGGGAAACGGGAACGCCTGCTCCGCCAGCCCTTTCTCCAGCTGCCAGCTCAGCTCCTTGCTGTGATGCTTTCTGGGGACCGGATGGGGGCTTTTTGGAAGGGTCGCGGCAGCTAAAGCCCTGCTGAGCGAGGCAAGCCTCGGTTCGAAGCAGAGGAGCCCAACTTTTCGAGTCCCAGAGGATGCAAACCAACGAGCGCCCCACATTGCGGTACCCACCCGGGCACAGCTGCATCCCGGAGAAGCAGCCCGAGGATCCGTCCTGTCGTACGTCAGGTTACTTTACACCGAGTTTGCGAGACGGCTCTGCAGCCTGCTTTCCCGCAAGGAGCTTCGGAATAGCACCTTTCCTTTCTGTCGGGAGCTGATGCCGACTGCTTGCATAAAAGTTATGGGCTGAAAAGGGGAGGGCGCTGTAGAATAAAGCCACACAGTGACATTTGATGTAAGGGTTAGTGCACGGGTGACAAATCTGACCGGCTTTTCTCTCTTCTCAGGGTAGGCAGTGATTCCTCCAGAGTCGCGCTAGAGGGACTGGCCCCTGTTTCACATCTCGCTGGGTGGACTATGGTGGCAGGAAGATGCTGGCTCGGAAGAGTATTATCCCTGAAGAGTATGTGCTGGCGCGGATCGCTGCTGAGAACCTGCGCAAGCCCCGCATCCGAGACCGGCCACGCAAAGCCCGCTTCATCGCCAAGAATGGGGCATGCAACCTGGCGCACAAGAACATCCGTGAGCAGGGGCGATTCCTACAAGATATTTTCACCACCTTGGTGGACCTGAAGTGGCGTCACACACTAGTCATCTTTACCATGTCCTTCCTGTGCAGCTGGTTGCTCTTTGCCATGATGTGGTGGCTGGTGGCTTTCGCCCACGGTGACATGGACCCAAGCACAGAGAGCACCACGAACAGCACAAAGTGGACACCTTGTGTGACATGTGTCAGGTAAAGTACAATCGGTGGGACAAAGAAAGGGGGGAAAAGAGCTGCCTGCTGTCCTGCCGATACCTGAAATGCAGCTTTTGGGTTACATGAACCGTGATGTTTGGTTGAGACAATTGAAAAGTGTGGTGTTTTCCTCTTGAGTACATAAATTCAGCAAGCCTTCTGGGCTTGGAAAATACTGTACTGTAGATTTCTTTGATTCCTTACAGGATCTGAAAGAGAGGGAGACCTGCTGCTTTTCATGTGTCTCCACACTCTGTGGGTAACATACCCTGCCTGTCGAGATAAGAGCCTGCTACAAGAGTGGGTATGTGTTACACGTATTGTAATGTTGTCTATGGCAGCGGTAGCATCCTGAGCATGGTGCAAGCTGCTTGCCATGCTGGTAAAAGGTTGCCCACTGCAAAAGCGCTGCCTGAGAGGCAGGGCACTGGTCATGGGTGTCAGCTAGTAAGAAAAGTGCTGCTTAGGGCAAAGATAGATGTCTTTTGAGAAAGCTCCCTTGAGGCAGCTCCAAAATGCCTGTCCCTTGCTGAAGCCACAGGCCAGCGGTTTGACAGATGAACTGTTTCCATGACGTGCATGATGTATCAGACAGTGAAAGCTTAAGGGACTGCTGGGTTAAATGTCAGCTGTTAAAGAAAAGTATTTTCCTCTCTGTCCCCAAAGCCATGGCAATTTTCAAGGCTCTGACAAATTGGCACATACTTACACAGGCTAGAAGAAGTGTTTGTTGTTTGGAGGTGGGGGTTAGCAACAAGATTGCTCTGCCACCAGTAACATCTCTTTTTACAGCACGAGGTTTTTCAGCAGAAAGCTCCGGATTCAGAATGGCCAGAGCAACTGCCTTTACATGGTGCAGTGTGGTAGGGACCATGAGGGGGCTGCAGAGCTGGCTGAAGGTATCCACTCCTCTTTCCTCCTCTTGGAGGAAAACTCCAACATGGAGTTGCATGTAGGTTTTGAGGCACATCAGCAAGTGTGAAGGCACATCAGATCTGGCTCATAAGGGAGCAGTGATTTCATTCTACTTTCATTTTGACACTTTTCTTGCTAGATTAGTTTTTTCAAACTGAAAGGAAATGGGATTTTCCAAGCCAACCTTCCTCAATTTTGGGGGCTAGGGAAGGGGGAGGCTGCTCTTATTTCTTTTCCATTAAGTGGCCACAGTTGCCTCTGAAGTGAGATGTCACGGCCCAGCTTGTGTCCACTGGGGAAGTCTTTCAGGATGTCACCCCCAGCCTTTCTGGTGTATTGGTCCTAGAGAGAAGGATGTGCGTGGTTTGTTCAATCCAAACTAGTAGGTAGCTGCACCCAGCAGCTCTCCGGCATCAGCTGGGAGGACACACCCCTGTTTGCCTGGAGGCCCCCTTGGGACTCCCAGACCACCCCACAAAGCCTGTTCTGGGTGCTGAGGGCTTCATGCCACCAGGACAAAGGAGAGCCATGGCCCCTCACTAACTCCCCAGCAAGCCCACTGCTGCAAGAACAGCCTGGAAGGATGGGGATAAACAGAGCCAATGAACTGGTGTGGCTGCGTGGCTTAGCCCATGACAAACAGCACACATGGTGCTCTGCTGTGAGTGCCTAAGGAGTTTCAGCAAACAGCTGCTCAGGTATCCATTTTCAAGCCATGGAAGATCTTTTATCTTCATCTTCTTAAACCTGGCTACCACTTTGGACACAACCATGCAACAGCAGTATGACTGCTGATATTTTTAAGAGCAGTGAATTGCTGGATGTAAAATATTTCATGCTGAGATGATCCGCCAAAACAATAGCAAATACTTTGTAACTTACTTTTTCTGAGATTTAGGCCTAAAGATATTTCAGAAGAGTTTTTTGAGTAGGTGCCATTCCAGATTTATGGGAAACCTGGGTTTGGAAATTTTAATCATTGGATGGAACTTGCACAACACTTCAATTTCTCAAAGTACTGCAGAATTTCTAAGGCTAGAAGGACTTTGCCACAGAAATAGAAAATAATCCAAAGAGGAAAACTTGCAGAGCTCTGAAAAGAGGGAGCTGGGAATAGTGTAATTTGGCATTTATGGCTCCCTCTCCACATGTTCAAAATGCTGTACAAGCTTGCTGCTTCTGTTACTTCTGCTGTAAAAAGGTAGATCTCCTCCCCTTCCCTCCTCCCCCCTCGTTAAGGAAAATCAGAATGTTTCACTGCACAGAGCCTTAAGTTGAATAAAATTGAATTAAGTTTCAGCCAGAAGTTTAATTCTGCATGTAGATGAATATTTATGAATATAAAAATCATTCCATGAATTACATTAATAAAATCCCTCATCATTGATTTCTCTAGAATGAAATGCAGAAATAAAACCCTCAATATATGGGGATCTGCCGAAGAATAAAGGGATGGGGGAGAGAGAACTAAATGACAAAGTTCTTTCAAAGTTATCTATGTGGAGGCTGGCTGGTTTTCTGAAAGATGAGCTTTCTCGTTTTACAGAAAATTATCCCTAGTATTACCTATGCTATTGTAATGTCTCTTCATGGTCTCTGTGATTCCAGGCTCACTGCAAATCTGGTTAGGAAAAACAAACAACAACAATAAGAAGTTATTTTAAAATGAATTCATTGGAAAGCAAACCAAAACCAATGAATGTCCATCTTTATGGACAGGATACATATTTTCTATAGTTAAAGCCACAATGAGCATGAGGATGGTTCAAGTGTTTGTGTGTTGCACTGTGTTAGAAGGGTCGCTATAATGTTAGCTCATGAGATCCCATGTCTACCAAATAAATCCCAAGGTACAAGTTTTGGACATGAGAGACTTTGGTGAAGGACATATCTGTGTTATAAACAGAAATGAAATAGCCTGGTGTATACAGGGGAGGTGACATTGTTCAATATTATAAACCATGTGTTTTGGAAAGCTTGTGGACAGCCTACTCTGATGTCCAGCACTGTAGCTTACCAGGGACATTTAACTTAACTCACACTTCTACAGTACACTTCTGTGTTGAAATTTTCCAGCTAGCCTTGACACAACAGTGAGCTAAACCCAAGCCCAGGGTCACAGTACTGTCCTCCTGCAGGGATGCGCATAGAGGACCATGGAGGCCACTGTCTTCCCTCTGCAGCCTGATCCAGCAGGCTCAGTCGTGAAGCAAGCATAGGTTTGGAAGGTGTGAGAAATGTGGGAATGTCCCCTTTCCCTCCAGGGAATCCTGTTAAAGGGGCTCAGGACAGATGGGCAGGTAGCATGAGTGAAATGCTGCCATTTTCTCAGTTTCCTTTCCAGGTGCAGGGTGGTGGGAGAATGTCAGTGTGCAGCCAGTTGCTCACCTGTCTCCTAAACCACAGCTCCACCAAGATCTCCATGGGAAGGAGAAGGTGGAGAATCATGCTGCGAGTTAAAGCACTGTCGGCTAACATGGTGTGGGACGTGTCTTCCGGAACAGAGGTTTTAGTGAGCTTCTCAGGTTCACCTCCTATTAGAGATGGTCTTATAGGATCTCAGACTCTCAGGTCTTCCTTCCCCTCTCACCATTAGATGCTGCTCTGATCATGCAAACACTGAATCACCAAGAGTGCAGTCTTTCCGCTGATGCTAACAGAAGGCTTAACTGTACAAAGACTGCAAAAATAGGCCTCTAAGGCCATTTGTTTCTAGAAAGTACATGCTAATAGCTTATCAGTTAATGTTTGATATACTTTGAGTTAACTTTGTGCAATCTTCCCCTCCAGGTCTTTCACCTCTGCTTTCCTCTTCTCCATTGAAGTTCAGGTGACCATTGGTTTTGGGGGCAGGATGATGACAGAGGAATGTCCCTTGGCCATCACAGTCTTGATCCTACAGAACATTGTGGGTCTGATTATCAATGCTGTCATGCTGGGCTGCATATTCATGAAAACTGCACAAGCTCACAGGCGGGCAGAGACCTTGATTTTCAGCAGGCAGGCAGTCATTGCAGTTCGAAATGGCAAACTTTGCTTCATGTTTCGAGTAGGAGACCTGAGGAAGAGCATGATCATCAGTGCCTCAGTGAGAATTCAGGTTGTGAGGAAGACTACGACCCCTGAAGGAGAAGTCATACCCATTCACCAAGTAGATATCCCTGTGGATAACCCCATTGAAAGTAACAATATTTTCCTGGTGGCTCCTTTAATCATTTGTCACGTCATAGACAAGAGGAGTCCTCTTTATGATATCTCTGCTGCTGACCTGGCACTCCAGGATCTGGAGCTCATAGTGATACTTGAAGGTGTCGTAGAAACAACTGGCATCACGACACAGGCAAGAACCTCCTACATAGCAGAAGAGATCCTGTGGGGTCACCGCTTCGTGCCCATTGTCACTGAAGAGGAAGGCGTGTATGCTGTTGACTACTCCAAATTCGGCAACACCGTCAAAGTGGCAGCACCACGTTGCAGCGCTCGAGAGCTTGATGAGAAGCCATCAATTCTCATCCAGACCCTGCAGAAGAGTGAGCTGTCCCACCAAAACTCCCTACGGAAACGCAACTCCATGAGGAGAAATAACTCCATACGGAGGAGCAACTCCATGCGGAGAACCAATCCCTCCCTCATCGTGCCCAAAGTGCAGTTTATCACACCCGAGGGGAGCCAGAGTGCCTCAGAAACATGATACACAGCCTTGTATGAGGTCGAGGAGTTCAAAAGGAGGAGGCACTGTCAAGTTTGATTTAAATTTTATTCTACTGAAGAAAAAGAAAACATGATGCAGAAAAGGACTGTTTAAGAACTATTTATTATATTACTGAAAGCACCTCCTAATGGCATTAGGAAACACATTAGCACTTAGTGTATGAATTAATAAAAATGGCATGTACACTAAAGAAAACACAGTCCACTCATGTAATATAAAGCGTATTTATACTTCCTTTAATGGCATGCTATTTTTTTTAATTATATTTTTCCTATCAAAGGTCTCTTTCTTATCTGTTTCTGCTGGCTGTCACAAAATGTGTTTTTTCCTGTAGAACTGGGTTACTCACCTGCAGGCAGAAGTTCAAAACTACTGCATATCAACAGCTTGCACATACATTGTGAGGAATATTTGGACATCAGTCTTCTTGGGGTGAATTCTCTGTTCTCTTGAAGAGTAGCTAAATTCCTCAGTGATTTCACTGGAGAATGGCCAGGATTTTCCCTTCAGTTTTCTAAGTCTTTTCTTTCCATTTTTTTATGGTAAAGTCATTTTGAGAGCAATGCCAGTCAGCCAAAGTGACCTGGCCACCCCAGAAGAAACCTGGTGCCACTCTGGGCAGAGCCAGGACAGAAAAAAAATAGTTCAGCAGGCCCACGAAATGGCATGGCCTCTTGCAGGACGCTGCTCTTGTTCTGTGGGTGAGATACCCGACTATGGGACAGCAGGCGTTTCTTATGTAGCCGTAACCCAAGACTCAAGTCTTCCCAGACACCACTTGAGCATACATGTCATTGAAATTATTCAAGTTGGAAACAGCACACGTCCTTAATGTTCTCCTTGTACTGGTGGAAGACCAAATCCTCTTTTTTTTTTTTTTTTTTTCTCTTACAGATTAATATATTGAAGGCAGGAAGTCTATTTCATTCACTTATATTACTTTTGTAGGATTAAGTATGTTTGCTTCAGCAGGTTACTTTTTTTTGCCAGTGGGAATTTGTAAATGGGAATGGGAGGGAATCATGGCAATAATATTAATGATAGTATTTTCAAAACCAGATGACTAATTTTCAGTTAGGGGGAGTGGGGCACTGCTCCTTTGTATTTTTCAGCAGTGTCTCTCTTGTGTTTTTACATAAAATGGCAGTGAAAATTGGTGGTAAGCAGCTTTTCTCTTCAAATTAAAATGGGCATTTGTTATCAACATCCTTCTCCAAAATGTCACCACAAGTTTTTTTTTACAAGAATAAATACATATATAACAATTAATTGCGTCCCCTTTGGTAATGCTAAATTGATGCATGCTTCTTTCCCTGTGAATATTAATTATGGACAAATTTCTGTTCATGTTTCTTCCAGGAGTTGCCTTTTCATGTTTCTTCCAGGAGTTGCCTTATTAAGTCTCTGGCTTGAGGGAAGTAGTGACTTCCCTCCCCTGTACTGACTCTGTAAACCACCCAACTACATAAATAGTCCTGTAATTTTAAATATCTGCTTACTCCTATCAGGTAAAACAGTCAAGAAAAATGCCAGAGTCTCATTCTCTTTGCAAGTCAATTCATCAGCACTTGCATGGACAGTTTACAGCTACATTTGATGTTGGTTGTGACATGGAAGAGCATTTCTGTGTAGCATAGGCTCTGTGTATTTGGAGCAGGTGCTCTCCACAAAATGCTTTATCTGAAGCAGTAGCAGAAACTCAAGTTTCTGCTAAAAGCATTTGTTGCCTGTCCTGCCCGTCAATGTTCTGGGAGGATGGCTGGTGAACATCTGGAGATATTAATCTGCCCATTGTGTGTCCAAACAATGAACAGCTGTAGCTTCCAAGAAAAGTCAGAGTGAATATATACAATTTGTCTCTGGCCTCCATTTCCAGGGCTACAAATTTCTTTGAGGAAGTCTGTTTGAAATATGGTTAAGCCAAATGCTGTACAAAAGCAAATTTTCTAAAAAAATAAAAAGTGACAACAATGATTTATTCCGTCTCTGATTTTCTCCTCATTTCTTTTCTTTTCTTTTTTTTTTCTTTCTATTCTCCATTCATTTTTCTATACTCTTAGTCCTTCTTCTCTCCCAGCCTTTTCTATGGTCTCTGTGAGTAATGATTTATTATTATTTCAATATTTTCTTATTATTTCAGCTGAGATATTTTTAACCACAACTTTTTTTTTTTTTAATTTTTTTTTTCTAATTTTAATTTTGCCCATGCCTTTCTCTCTGCTTTAGACCTGGTGTACTCTCTCTTTCCCACACTGATATTACTGGGGTATTGGTACTGTGGGGATAATGCTAAGGCACCTTGGTCATATGCTAGGGTGCTGCACAGATACCCAAAGCAGACCCTTCCCAGACAGCTTTATCATGAATTTCATCTTCATTTCTTCTGAGCTCCTGCTCCTTGCAGAAATCCTCTTAGAGCAAAAACCATTCCTTGAGGGAGCACTGCAGTCCTGGATGAGGCAGGCTGGCAGAAGCAGCCCAGTTGAGCCACCTGGCTGGCTGCAGAGAGCAGCAGGGAAGTTTTGGGGCCTGGAGCTGTGTTCCTCATTGAAGGATGGCTCTCAGACCTGTCTTCACAGCAGCAAGACTGCTGAAAGGGGGTGAGCTGGTAGTACTGCCATTTGAAATGTTTAATGACTTATTCTCCCTGGTAACTTTATCGGGGGAGGTTATTTTAAATTTGAAGATTTCTGTATTTAAAGTACACTGTCAAGTTAAGTTACAAATGACATTTCTACCAAACACTGCTGATGGTTTCACACTGGCATCCATGCCAGGATGAGAATAAACAAGATGCTCAAAAAGCTGAGCACCCAAAAGCTCCATTTGACACCCGTGCTTTTATCAGCCTCTGGTTCATCAACCATAATTCAGAACAATTAGAAACAATCATTTATGTGTTGTTTGTCTGCCTTCTCTTCACACTTCACTGATTTATGTGTGTCCCTACCGTTACGATCCCCCAATAACACAGTGTAACTGGAAGGGCATTATTCAGCACACTTACTTCTGCACACTTACTGTGTTTGGCTCTGTAAATAGCACACCAGGAAGGTGTCCCTGTCACTGCTGCAGCCTTCTGTGGGGAACAAAACTACTTCCTGAGAGCAGAAAAGTCCTTCCAGGATTTTAAAAATTATAAAGTCCTTCCAGAACAGACATAATTTTAAATAGAAAAATGGCAGGGAGAGCCTTTGTTCTCTCAGTGGATAGCCAGAAGATTCAGAGTTACTGTGGTGGGGACACAGAGAGCAAATAAACACAGAGAGCACTTAGAGGGGATATAAAGCTTAATGCTACAGGGTGGAAGCCAACCTCTGAGTAATGGGATTTTGAGGGAACTTCTCCCACTGGCAGGTCATTCTGTAGCTGTCACCTTCAGGTTTCCTTGGACTCTCTTCCAAAACATCTGGTGTGAGCCAGGGTCAGGGCAGGATCTGGGGTGGGCGGACCTTGAACCAGCAGTGTGAGTGATGTGCCTGCAGGAGGGGTGGCAGACCACAGACATCCCTGTCTGCCTCAAGCACCATCCAATGCACCCTGCTCTGCACACCAAACCTGCCCGAAGCTTTCCCTCAGTCACACAAAAGTGATCCACTCCTGAGTGCTACCTTGTGGGAACGTGCTGCACCATGGCAGTTCACCCTTGCAAGTGCAGCTGTGTGGCTCCATCTGTAGAAGGGTTATCCCAAGCTTTCTGGGACACTCAAGACATCATGTGGCATGGGAGCAAAGGGCTTATTAAGATTTAGCTAATAGCTCGAGTACACAATAGGCCTTTGCTGTAATGACATGTCTTACTGTAGTCCCTCAGCTCATTTCAGAGGCATGGGACTTGACTTACCTCACAACCATCTTGAACACATTTCACACACCTTCTATTTTGCATAACATTCAGGCAAGGCATTATGCTTTTTCTTTGCTGTCTGGAAGCAGTATGCACACCTCATTCTGCTGACTGAAAAAACATTCCTAGTTTTGCATATCTTTTCTTCCTTCACAAACTAAGATTGAGGACATTTTGTGAAATCAGTTTCCAAGTTCTACAGTGATTATTCTTAGCAAATGCTTGTTGATGCAAGCTGGAAAATATAGTTGGTGCAAGACCAGAAAGGAACTTTGTCTGAAGAAAAACATGAGACATTATATGATGAAAGGAATAAAGCTTTCATTATTTTTGATAAATGATATTCTTTGCAGAGCATGATATTTTCAAAACACTGGTGAAGGTTTGGAAGGCACTGTCTAACAATAAATCACATCCCACTAGCCTTTGATTTTGTGCTCTGCTGCTATTAGCAACGGGGTTTTACAGCCACAGAGAAGCATCCTACCAGTGTGTGTCAGCCCTTTCTCCAGACGCCTGCAATCACCAAACCCATGATGCTGGGGATTCATGGTGACCTGGGTGGTGGCTGGCTCCAGGAGCTGTGGTCACCAGTTTCTATGGGTATCAATGCCAAGGGTTGTGGACACGGAGTTAGGTATGGAAATGGCAAGGACCTGGTGTCTTTATGATATCCAGGCCCGTGGGCAGGACGTGGACAGCTCTTGCTGTCCAGGCATTTTCCTTCAGTATCCTTCATAGGCAGACATCATTATTCATGCCAAGGTGATGGGGGAAACTCTTCCTGTCCATAACAGAAGGCAGTGAAATATGAATTGATAGAGTAAAACCCTGTTTCCCTGCATCTGATTTCCTGCTCTGGGTTGCTTGCAAAGTCAGGTGAGTGATACTTCCTGCCTGTTCCTCCCTTCCCCACTTCCTCCTTAACAAATCCTTATGTTAAAATATATTTTCCATATGTTTGTGCTTACATCACATCCAGGCTAATCTAAGCTGATAGGCAAGAATTTCTAATACCCCTAACATATTAATAATGTTTCTTCTCCCTATCTCTCTGAATTATGTTTTCTACTTCCCTTTAAGACTTCTTTAAACTTGAAGAAAATAAATAAATAAATAAATAAAATAAAATAAAATAAAATAAAATAAAATAAAATAAAATAAAATAAAATAAAATAAAATAAAATATTTCTCATGTGATAACTAGACAGCAAAGATAAAATATGTTCTCACATTCCTCCATTTGACAGTGTAGAGAGATTTACCCTATGGAGACAAGATCAGTGCTGTCCAAGAGAAACAGCCACTGAAATTGAGGCACTTGCAGTTGGGAAATGTCACCAAGGGGCCTGGATTAAAAGAAACCTTTAAAAATACTAAGTGTATTTACAGGACTCAGGACTCTCCTTCCAGGCTACTAATGAGTTAAAAGTTAACAGAATATGCTGGAACCATCAAGCCATACTACAACATAAAGACAAAAAACATTTGTTCAGGGAAAATATTGTCCATACTTTAGCTAATGCTACCAATAATTTTAACATTTGTGTTAAACAGTCTAAGAGGAAGACCTAAAAAGTGATGGATTCTCTATTCATATCTAACAAATGCTTAACATCGTGTTTTTTTTTTTTTTTTTTTTTTCCTATTTTTTTTCTCTACTCTAAAAAAAGTGTTGATCCAACTTAACACGTTACTTCTACCCATGAACCTGGTCTATGTTTCTGGAGGATATGCATTAGCCTCAACAGACATTTCTGGGCTCAGTGCAGGCATATTTGCACATGATGTCAGGGCCTGTGTTACTCAGGAAACAAGATGGGAAGATCTAATGGTCCCTTCCGGACTGCAGATTTATGAATAGGGAGAGTTAATGAATTTTGGTCAAGAGAAAAGTTCCTCTGATTCAGAAGTTTTAGATTAAGCTCCCACTGAGGAAACAAACAAATGTGCAAAATAAAAAACAGTGTTAGGCATCACCAAATTGTTGATTTATTTTGACAAATGCATTTCAGTGTTAATTATGGACCCTTCAAACATTGCTGACAAATGTCCCTGAAGATAATCTGTAAAAATTAGGGTATTTTATCATTACGGGAGTTTACTTTGCTACCTAATGCTGTTAAATTTTGGCTTACTAGCAAGAATGAGAAAGCCGGTTTCTGTGTGTGCCAAAGTGAAACCATATTTCTTGGTTTTATGGTCTGAGGTCTACTGCAAAGGCCATTAAATTGAGGAACAGACTGGAGTGACTGAAAGGGCTGTTGTGGTTTGGGTCTCAGTGTCTTCCTCATCCAGGGAGCACCACTGTTCTCCTCAAGGGCTATTTTTGTAACCACAATAGCGATGACAATTAATTGCATCCTTCCATGGCCCAGCCTCATTGTTCTTCAGGGTATATTTTATGATGTTAGGTCTTTGATTCTGGGTGATCTGGGTTGGTCTGTCAAAATGTGGTTGCTTCTGCTGATTGGCATGATTTTTATATTCCGTCAAGGCCAGGATTTAAAGGAAAACTGAAGGGTTGCAACACTGGATAAATGAAACACCACTGAGTTTGAGGGAGAGCAAGTAATGATTGTTAGCCCCTTGGGTGGCCAGTTTTGTGTCTCACAGCATTTTAAAAATATATCACATAATAAAAGACATTCTATGCTCACTCTTAGCCAGTGTTTCTAAAGTATGTTATAAACAGATACTATTCCTGGTGGATGAGATTAAATTGTGATGTGCTACATTTTCCATATACGAAATCTCAATTTATTCTCTAAATTTTATGTATTAAATGAAGAGAATAATAAGGCTTCTGAACTAAAGGTCTCCTTATAGTTAACCCCTTTGTAATGCCTATATGCCAACATGAAAAATGGAATGCAAGTCAGGATGTGATTTTTGAAATATTTAATATAAGCTGATTTTAAAGACACAAGTATTCTTCAGTTTATGTTGGTACAAAGTATGCCTTTATCAGCCATGTTTTCTTCTTCCTTTCAGGGACAAGAGTATGTTCAAATATCAATTCAGATATTCTGGTTAAAGATAAACAGTAACAGACAATGAGCAAAGTGTAAGTTCACATTTTGCTTGAGTACCACAGAATTGCTTATGATACAGCATCAGGTTTCTTCAAAGGTTTGTAGTAAATGGTGTAACTGAGGCCATGGTTTTCATCGTGTCCTTTCTCAGAGATTAAAAAAGAAGCAAAAACTCCATCCATAATCCAATTTATTGTGGTACTTCTTGAGGAATGACCCCAAGAAAATATATAGCTGGGCATGACTATAAGGCCCAGGTCAGTGCTGTACTTAAGTATGTGCTCAATTTTGAAGCACAGCTGTCCTATCATGGAAAGAATAAGACTATGTCCAGCACTAAAACTGGGTTTATTCTTTGCCTGTATAACAAAGTTATTTTGTTAAAACCTTGCAAAAGAATTACTGTGGTGTAAGAGTCATAAGAGCTTGCTGTCCTTCCCTTTGGGCCATGGTCCCCTTCCCCCAGTGCGTCAGATGTGCCCATCCTGGCTCAGCCTGCAAGTAGGCATGGGATAAACACCCTTCACTGCCTTCAAGCGGAACAAGTTGGGCCCACTTAGAGCATTTTCAGTCAAAAGTGGATCACCTTGCAGCAAAGCAGATGAAGGACAAGCACAGGGATGGGGAGCATTTGCCTGTGGCACCAATGGGTCCATGCAGTGGTTCCATGCATGGTCAGCAATCCATCATTGCCTAAGTTAGCTAAAAAACAACCTGTGGAAACCTGGCCTAATCCTCTAACTCAGATCAACTAAATCAACTACACTCATGGACATGGTAACACTGACCCAACTGCATGCTGTACGTGTACATCCTCACTGTCTGTTGGCTGTGGTTAACTCCTGCAGGTTTTCAAGTTAAAGCTCTACTTTGCTCAGTCACAGCCTAAATTATGATCATCAGGTTGACAAAGAAAACCTACATATGTCACCCATGAGATACTCTTGGGATTAAACCGGTAGTAGTAAGATGATCACATAAGGCCACAAAGCTGATGCTGATAGTGGAGCCACCTGACCCTTATTTGTGCTCCTTCTGTCAATGGATACTCCAGGAAAAATGGGCCACCTTTTAGGCTGTTTTTGTTTGTTTGTTTGGTTGGTTGGTTGGTTTGGTTTGGTTTGGTTTGGTGTTTTTTTGTTTGTTTGTTTGTTTGTTTGTTTTTCCCCAACAAATGTTCCACCCTGATTTAAACTTGGAAACGGTGCAACACAAATCATGCACAACACCCTGAAACATTTTGTCACTATAGTTTTAAATTGATAATTAATGGAAAATCCTACATCTAAAATGTGAGTATCTATGCTGTACATTGCTTCCAGGGGAGGTTGGAGGAGGTCCAGGGCTAATATCCTTCAATCATATCAATTACTAGATTAAAAGCTTGAAACCAAAGAAACGAGGATTTAAGATAACTAAAAGAGGGATTTCCTGACCTTGCACTGAGTGGTATGTAGAACAATCTTCAAAGCAAAAGTGGCAGAAACTTCACTGATGGCAATGCTAAAATGAGACCATACACAGGCATGTACGAGCCATAATAACTTAGCAGGAAGACATGTAGACCAAGTTCACTATATCTTTCTCATTTCAAAGGTCAAGATCTGAACATAGATTTACTGAGAGCCTACTAATGATGTTCACAAAAAAGAAAGACCATCTCAGGTTCATAGGGGCACCTTGCACAATGCTTACAATTCTCTGCAAATAACACAGCTAGCAGCTAGTGATAACTTCTCAGGGTCTTTCCGCATGATACATCTGTGTATATTATTACATTCTTTGCTATTCCACTTCAAGCACATGGCTGTTAACTCCTCACTGAATTCCTTAAATTCTTCTTGTATACATTAGCAAATCAAAGGATAAAAGCTTGTTTAACTTGCTATTTATAGAAATAGAGGAGGTAAGTGTTTGCACAGCCAGATTTGACGATAGGGATTCTCCAGGTTATAGTTAATTTGGTTTTCCAGCCAACAGATTCCACAAAAAGCTTGGTCTTGGTCTCTGGCCACACAGACACACAAGTTATTTATACATCAGGAATTCTCATGTCTCAGAGACCCTCTCGTGTGTTTTAGCAAGGAAAAGAATATCACTGTGACTATCATGCCTTTGGACTGCTCTCCCACCCAGGGCCTCAAATAACCTCATTGACCTTTGAACAAAGCTACCAGCTCCATCTGTTCTGGCAAACATTAAGGAAGGTCCGACACAGAAGACGTGTTTTTGTTTTTTTTTTTTTGCTTGGGAGAACAGGCTGTGAAGGGGGAATTTTCATCCTTATTAGGGCAACCTAGCAGTGATTAATGTGACATCATGTCACAGCAGAAGCACTGTTTCTGAGAGTGATTGTTGTTTGTAACTCTTTGAAATGTGTTGGTTTAGATTTCTGTCAAGTGTTTCGGAGAGCTTCACCACTTTCCTCTTTAAACTTTTCAAATTGACTTGCATGGGGATGCAGTGGCAGAGAAAGGCTGGTACATGCCAATGTGCCATCTGGCAGGGTAGTTAAAGTGAGGCTTCTTTTTCTTCCCTCATCAGGATTTCCAGGCACTTCATATTGGCACTTCAGAAATGTCATTTTGAGTATTAAACAGAGGAAATAAACAGTAGTGTAATATGTGCACATATAACTGTGCAAACAAATGCATGCAAAGACCATTTATATTTTATTCCTGACCTTTTTTGTGTGAAAAAGTAAGAGTTGTTTTAGTAGAAACATATTTCAAACTCCCTTTGAGAAAATTGTGTGTAGTAATTTGGTGCATGAAATCATGAAGAATCTGTGGCAGTTCAACATGGGGAAGTTGCCTTATGCATGGACCCATCCACCCAACAGCTAAGTGATTGTGCGCACACACACACAAAAGAAGGTACAAATAGACGTTCCAAGGGGTGACATATTTATTAACAAAGATATGGTAGGCTAACCAAAAGATTTCTTTCAAAGGTCTGAACTTTTTAAGGTTAATGCTCAATGTCAGTACATGATCATGGACCCAGGGAGGTCCACTAGTGCAGATGATGGCGTACGGGAAGATGCACACAATGTGCAAGACATGTTCTTCCAGTCATGAAAAGGAATGGTGACCACACAGTTACGTGCCTAACCATTCACATCAGGCAGGGACTCACTTCCAACTTGGTTGCATGCCATGACCATGCAAACATGACAGCAATGGCGAGGATCAGCCCCAGATCTTCCAGCTCTCTAAAGCAGATGTGCCCAATGTCCCCCAGGGAAGACTCTGAGCTGCCAGAAGCAGTTCAAAAGACTGTGAAAGACAAATCAGAGTCCCGATTCCCTTCCACAGCTTTTGCTTTTCCTCTTGCTAAACAATTGTTTGTTGCATAGAAGGGTTTTGCACACACTGAACCAGAATATTGCTTTGTGCCTTCTGGCTGACCTTGATTCTCTGTACTAAACTGTGGACAATGAATGCTGATCCAGTTCCTAGCATGCTGCTATGGTTAATCAGCTAAATAAAGGTCTGCTGGGCAAAAGAAGCAGAAAAGTCAAGAAAAGTAGGACAAACCATCCTTCAGCACACATGGAGTATTATAAAGAAAGAAATTCAGGGTAAGGTGGAGCCTGAGGATAACAGAGATTAAACTACTGTGGCAGACTTGAAGGAAGACATCATCTACAGGAGGATGGCTCCTCCAGGGATCCAGGCTAATGTGGAAATGTACCAAAGAAGTCAAGGTATGGCTGGCTTTTAAGGAAAGCGTAAGTGAATGTCAGCTGTTCACAGTTTTAAAAGCATTTATTGCTAAATGTGTTATTTTTTTGGTAACGTAAAAGTGACTTTGATTTCAGATACAACTGATTAAAGACTTCTGAAAGGGAGATCTGCAGGTGATGGATTCCAGCTGCTGTGCTGGGTAGGGAATGATAACACATGGGTACCTAATAAAGTATGGCCTATAGAGTACTATCTGATAACATGAATAAATGTGAGCATTATTAAAACACCAAGGCAAGGATACTGTTACCTAGTGAGACAGAAACACCTCTGCACTGTTGAAATCCTGAGCAGTTCAGTGATCTCTACATGCTTGTTTTAAGTTCTCTCTAATTTAGGAGGTACCTCAAGGAAGCCTCTGAAGCTAAATACATGCTTAAGTGCCCAGAGTCCAGGCAGGAAGAGTACTTAGTATGAAAAGTGACAGGGTCTCCAGAGCATAACTCTGCCTAGATGGGGCCTTTTCCTAATCCTGATTCAGACCTTCCCAGGCAGCGTGGGTGTGTGCTTTCCAGCCCCAGGGAGTTATTTAACCCTCAACTTACATAAAAACACAAGCATATTAGTTTAGACATCTCGGCACAATCTCTGCAGGAAACGAAAATGGCAGGAAGGTTCCTGTTGTCCTTTCTGCACGAATGCACTGTGCGCTTGTTTCACACTTAGGCACATTAAGAAAGAATTTTGTCTTCATTGTTATTATGAGATTATGTTAATTTCCAGAGCTATGGGCTGCTCCAACCCTTCCATATACAAAGCACATTCATAACATCTTGGTAATAAAAACTATAATCTCAGTTCATAGCCTTGTAGAGTTAGAGATAAAATACTGTATAGTTCAGATGAACTTTCTTTGACTAAATTGTTAGGCTAGGTAGGAACAGTCTGTGGGATCCACCTCTGTCTGGAGAAAACTGTCTCTGGCCTTTGCTATAACATAAGGAGCAGCTATATCCATTATGATATTCCAAACTGAAAGAAAGAGAAGGAATTTCATGGAAAAAATAAAAAAAAAATAAAAAAATAGAAAGGTACAGAAAAATCAGCTGCTGTGAGCTTTCAAGTAGATTGTGACCAAGGACTGTGTTCTTTCAGTAGTAATTTTGGAATTTATTTTTTTTAAATTAAAAAAGGAAGATTATGCAGCATTGAAGAAGAAGAAGAAGAAGAAGAAGAAGAAGAAGAAGAAGAAG
This sequence comes from Anas acuta, assembly GCF_963932015.1. Lineage (NCBI taxonomy): Eukaryota > Metazoa > Chordata > Aves > Anseriformes > Anatidae > Anas > Anas acuta. The sequence continues at coordinate 129,580,921 of NC_088979.1, forward strand.
AAGAAGAAGAAGAAGAAGAAGAAGAAGAAGAAGATAATTAATAACTTTGAATGAAATCCAACTAACTAAAACCAGAAATTCTTAATTCCATAATTCCATTTAATAATGTTCAAAACATTCATGTCAGAAAGAAGGACTTCACAAAGTAGTGATATTAAAAATACTTTAAATGATGCATTTTCTCTGAAATTATACAGCTTGGAGATTTTTCATGCAGAGTTTATTTATTTTTTTAATTGTTCTTTTATTAAACTCTTTTTAAATGCACAGCTTTTGATTACTTTAACACTTAGCTTGTCTGAAATAATTTGACTATGATCAAAACTTACCATTAGTGTCTATCAGCCATATCTTGAAACTGATATTAATAGAGCCTTTTACCGCATTTTGCTGAATATATACCTACAGGAACCATTACTGAGTGGAAGTATTGCAAGTGCCGTCAGCTCTAGTCATCACCTGCATGATGTATGCTTTGCCTCACAGAAACCTGAGAAGAAGCATCAAGAGAAGTGTTAACAACCACACCCATTCTGGCTTCACATCAGCAAAACCTCTCAGAATATGAATGTGAAGAGTTACTGTAAAGCTGTACAATGAAAATAAATTTAGGTACACGGTTTGGATTACCTGTGTGCATTTATTAACTTTGTCCTTCATGTGAGTCTCCAAAAAGCCTTCAAAATGCTATGATTGCTGGCAGTTCATAACAGAAAACAGTATCAGGCAGAAAACAGATGTCCCAATTAGCTAAAATTTAAAATTAGTTCAGACATAATCTGAAGTTCTGCTTCTAATCCTAACTCCTAATTGGCACAATGTGGTTTTCCAGATGCAGTCCCTGCCTATTTTACAAGCATTATTAACACTAACTATGCCACATTTCTAGAAGATAGGACAAATATATGTTTTCATTTTATAAACAAAGCAGAGTTTGTTTCTGGTTCAATGACATAATGTGCACACCAAACCTACAGCTGGCACAATCATCACTGGCCCCTTATGCCAAGGATGCTTCCCTGGTTTGTACTCAGGTCTGTAGGCTCTGGCCCCCCAAATTCCCCATGAGAGAATGTATGACAGCAAGCATGGACAACAGCCCAGTACTAACTGGAATTTCCAGAGATTCTTGCAATACCTGCTACCAAAACATAGCTGAAGCTACCCAATCCAGTCTTCCTCAATAGGCACCAGGAGGACAAATCCATGTATATTTACTATTATAAGCCAGTTTAGCCTGAAGTATAAAGGAAAGAGCCCTGCAATTACATAATTACATGTACGACTTGACGTCAGGGAAAGAAAAATTATTTCTCTCATCTGAGCAAAGGCCCAGTAACCACTTGAAAAACAAAATGTCAAAAAAGAAGCATCTCCAGGGTACTGAGCATTCCCAGAGGAGACACACTGCTCCTTGGGATAATTTCCCACCAGCAGAAAGCAAGGCCATCATGCAGATTACATACTAAAAAATTGAACTGATCCTGGTATAATAGATCAGTTAAATTTTTGGGGGGGTGTTTTTGGTTTTGTTTTTGTTGTTGTTGTTTGTTTTTTTCTTTTTTTTCTTTTTTTTTTTTTAATCATGAAGTGAATTATCTACAACCATTATTTTATATTATTTTCAGGGTGATGTGACTTCCTACTTGCCATTTAAAACAGAAGGGCCCAGTCTCAGGATTGAAATACAAAATTTCACCGGTATCAAAACAAGACCATGGTTCACACATAACCTTCTAACATACACTATTCTATTCTATGAAAAGAATTGAAAACGTTACAAGGTTTTAATAACTGAAATCATAGGAGTTAGTTTACTGTTGAATTCTCCTATAGAATATGTCTCAGAGAACAGGGAAGGGAGGATCTGTCCAGTCCTCTGTGCATCAGCCAAAGTTGGATTTGTCTCAAAAATGGAGAAACACCTAGACACCCAAAAGAGGTGCCCTATTCTGATATAACTGTTTCTTACTCACTATACCCCTCACATGCTAAGGAGAAGGATAATTCTTGCTTTCCCTGTATAATAAAATAAAGTTCTGGAAAATTACTGAATTCTTAAATGTCTTTTTTAATTTCCAAAGCCTAGTGCTCAGTTTTGGTTACCTCAGATGTATACGCACATCCCTTCTTTTCCTCTGACTATAGTTGGCTCTGTCCTCTCTCACTTCTTGTCCCCAAGCAGACAACTTAGGAACCACAGCCCTGTTCAGGCCACCCCTTCTCCTGGGGGCAACGTGACTGTGATACCACATGGTGAACCTGTAGCACTGGCAATCTCCTCTGATGATCAGCTAAAAATATTCAGAGATGTAACTGAATTCCAAGAAACAGTTAAAAAAAAAAAAATCTATTGAAAACCCAGAGACTGTGAGAAGATAGAAGAGGTAAAGTTTAAATTTCATGCCTAATCTCTTTTACTGTTCAGGTTTCCAAGGTCAGGATTTTTTGAGTTTATTTCTTTCCGGGATAGGAATGTCTAACCACACTCAGAACACCATGCATTCTTAAACTTTTATGGCCCCAAATTTGACTGAAGAAGGCAGATATTTTTTATTTATTGTTTTTTAAATCTGAAGACTTAATGCAGATTACAATGTCATGGTAAGACAATACTGTGGTATTTGTCATACTTTTGTATGACGTCAAGGAATAACAGAGGTTGAGACAGATATTTTAGATGTGACTTTTTCCTAATGGTGTTTTTCATTGGATTCATAACAAATCCTGCTACAAATATATTTATCATACCAACTGAAACAGTCAAACTATTGCCGACAGAATATAAAAAGATACGAAATTTTAGGAATAGGAATCTATTCTTGTTACTGATCAAGGCTGGAGGCTGCTTATCAGACTGGCTTTACAAGAAACAAAACCATATAAATCCACAGACATTCATTCCTGTCCACAAAATACAAAACTCCAGGAGAATGGAAAATTAGAATAAACATTCTTTACTCAGTGTGTATATATCTATACAAACACATGCATATATGTAGCTAAGCAACAATTTAAGCAGTGAAGATTAACAGATATGCTACATTAGTCCTGAATGTTGATCTTCTAAAAACTACAGTTTATTTCTTCTGAAAGCCTTTAAAGGCTTTTAAAAGATGTATCCTGACCTCTGCTGCACTGTTGCCTGGATGGAAGAGGATGCATAGCAGATCAAGATTCATGTCAGATATACGGCATTCTCTCTTCCCTAGGACAATATTAAGAAATAAGCCACTGAGACAGTATGTCATCCTTCAATGATAAAGATAAAGAGCTATTAGATCATGCTTCATTCAGATGAGAAGGCATATTACAGCGTATTTCTTGCTGTATTCATCAGTAAGAAGGGACAATTACTCACCAAATATTTTTTGGAATCCATTCTCTGAATTTCCCAGCAAATGTATTGTTCCATAAGTTAGTAATGTCCTATACCTACAGTCATTTCTCTTACTGAAAGATTTGGGGATAGCATTGAAATGAATCTCAATTGTTTTCCTCCTGCTTTTTGTCTTTCTTTTGGGCTGGGGCAGACAAATAAAAATGAGTCAGGGGCAAATAAAAATATTCAATAAACATGCCCATCATTCTGTTTGATGAAACAGAAAACAATGGATAGATGAACAAACTTCCCCAGCTATTACGTGAGGCTGGGAGCACTGCATTCTTCAGTGTCACTGGTCTGTCACTTTGGGGAGTACATTTCCACATAAATCAAATGTTAACCAGACAGGGTAAAACTGTTCTCACTGTTACAAAGGAGGCAGCTGGCCAGCTCAAAAGGACTAAAACTCTGTTCCTCTGGGACATATGGAAATGGTCATTACAAGACAATATTTATTTATAAACACACTTGGCCCCATCAACTGGGCTTGAATATATAGAGGAATGGAGCTTATTAGTAAGATAAAGCTTTCCCATGACCTATAGAGGACACTGCATAGGGACCACAGATGTTCCGTATTAGAAAAGCTGGAAAATTTATGTCAATGGCCATGAAAAGCTCAGTTTGAAAATAAGTAAATAAATAAATAAGGAGGTCACCAACAAAGACAAGGTTAAGGACACTGGAAAATGAATCTTCCAGGATATTTAACCTTTATTTATTTATTTAAGTGGAGCCAATCCTGGCCTTGACCACACATGTCTCTCCTGAGGAACTCTGCTGAAGTTACCAGATTGCTGAAGTCCATTTGATTTGCAGAGCACAACATCTGTGGTGACTGTGTTTGTCATGCAGGTGAACATACACACACACACTGATTTGCCTTTGCAATGGGATTCACATAAGTAATGAAAAGAGCCAGGGAAGAACAGTACTTCAGAAGACAATCCACACCACCTTCTATATGCAAGTACAGAGAACTGTATCCATCAGTTAAGCACATAAGGACTCAGCTTCTGCTGTACATGTTAGGTAATGGAGCAAACAACATGTAACACAAAATCTGTAGCCTACTCTCAAAATTGAAGGCCAGAAAAAGCTAAATGAAAATGTCACAAGAGGTAATTAAATTCTTATTTAACAGGGACTAGTTATTCAGAATGCGAAATCTAGACTGTCTAAGCCAAGGATCACCTCTTTACACCAGCTCTAAATCTGGCCCTGACTAAATGTGAACTGTATCATGTCCTGTGTGGGCCTGAAGCCTTGAATAAAAGGTTTTGTGTATCTATGACTTAAGTCTGATGTCGTTTGCACAGCTGCAGATTCACTGTACACCTTTGGTCTGGCTCACAGCCTCCTTCTGCCACTCAGCTGCTTCTTCCTTCACCATGACATGGAGCAAACAGTCCGGCATTTCCTCACCTATCCATGTGGCATGAGACCTTTCTATCACACACTAGCTCCTTGGTCAGTCTTGGGCCTCCTGTTGTCTAGAGGGTGCTGGTTAGCTGCCTTCTAGTAGAGCCCTCTGAGAGACAGTCAGCGTGGACTACTGGCTTTTCCAACTATCTAAAGGGCCTTCCTGCATCCAGGTGTGCCAGGCCAGGCACTGATGTGGCAGAACCAGGAAAAAAAATAATGAAGTTTTGTTGTTGTTATTGTTGTTTTGCTTTGTTTTGCTTTTCTATCTAGGACTGAAAAAAAGTCATATTAACTGAGAGGAACAGGAGTGAGGCCACAAAATACCTGAGGTCCTAAGAAATGTTCCCTACCACAGTTTTGCAATAAAAATGCTACAGCAGTCCTGTGCCTGAGAGCACCACAGGTGTGGCACCAGGTGATCCCAATCAGGTAACAGAAGGCTAATTTTTTCTAAACCATTGTGATGCTACAGGAGGTTTCCAGCTTTTCATGACTTCAGAAGGCCAGGTAAGCATTCCTACAACTACAGAAGTACAGCTGCACCTGTTTGTCTCGCTTTATATGTTTCCACAGGCATCTGGTCTCACTGATACCCTCACCTTTTAGTTCACTATGGTCTGGAGCTACCCAACTTTCTGCCAGGCACAGAAAAGGGAACGCTTCTTCAGCTAGCCACCTACAGAGGCATGGGCCCAGAACAACATGCTCCCCTTTTGCTTTGTTTTTTTTTGTTGTTTTTTTTTTTTTTTTTTTAAGAGTAGTTAAGAAACAAAACGGTTGAAGTATGTACAACTCTCCAGCTTATAAGAATGGAGACACTTTCCACTACTTTTCAGCATCAAGGAGAAAGATTTCATCTGGAATATATTAGTATCTGTAATATGGTCTTTGTTGGATATCACATGTTTGGTTCACTCTTTGATTCTTTGAATCTGCATAGGGATTTTTACAAGTGAAAGTAAATCAGGATCCATGATCTTTTATTACTTCCAATAAGAATATAAGAAAGAAAGAAAATGATCAGCAGTCTTATAGCACTTTACACCTGAGGATTACCATGTGTGTCTGAAACAGAAACTGAATGTTTCTGTAAACAAATGATACTTTCATCAGTCCTTTGACTCTCCTTTGCTATCCTTCCTCCCCTCAAATTTATTTGGCATTTTTTCACTGGTTAACAGAAACAGAACACTTAAAGTGTATCATGGCCCTTTCAAAATCCTTCAGTATAAGGCTACAGAATCACAGAAGGCACCTCTGATCCAAACCAACCCCCTTTTTAAGGCAGGGTTAACTACAACAGGTCTTTCAAAGCCAATTCCAACTGTATTTTCACTTACACTTGTTAGAGCCTGTTTGAGCCTGAGCTATATTTCATCAGCTTGTCTATGAGGATATTATGGGAGACTGTCAAATCCTTTGCTGAAGTCAAGATAAATAAGATCCACCGATCTTCCCTCAACTATCAAGATGATCATTTCATCACAAAAGGTTATCTAGTTCATCAGACATGATTTCCCCATCATAAATCCATGTTGACTAGTACTAATCACCTCCTTGTTCTTATTATGTTTGGAACTGTTTTCCAGGATTAGTTGCTTCATCACCTCCCCAGGGATCAAGGTGAGATGGGCTGGCCTGTAGTTTCTTTGTTGTCTTTCCTGAAGATAGTGGTGACATTTGTCTTCCAAACCTCAAGAACCTCCCCCATACACAAATCTTGACATTACATTTCAAAGATGGGCAAGAGTGGTCTTGAAATAACATTGGCTAGCTTCCCCAGCTCTCGTGGGAGAAACCCATTAGGTCCCGTGAACTTCTGTACATCCAGTTTGTTTAAATGCATTTCTCCTTAGGGAAGGAACATAATGACAATTACTCATTTGCTTTCATTGTTTTTGTTATTATTATTATCCTCACTATTTTACTTCTAGCAACACTGGTGCTGAATTTGTCATCCCACAGTTTGCAAGTTTTTAGTTCCACCCATCATCCCATCAATGGAAAGAGAAGTTAAAGACTTCAGTTCTTCCTCACTGCAGTCTTCACTCACTGTTTCATACCTTAAGGTACTCTAGTTTCTAGAACAAGAAGAGCAAGAAATTGAAAAGTTTTTTGGCTTTTATTTGTAACAAGAGCCCTGAGACTGCCTGTATGTGTGCAGTATTTACTCTCGCTCTCCTTGAAATGACCAGCTATGTTTCTACCACAAGCACTTCCTCTTTTGATCTGAACCTCTCCAGTTCTCACAGAGGCTATTCTGTGTAGAATTAGAGACTGATTCATTCCAAGTAGTCTATGCTCAGAGCTGTTCCTCATCTTCCCATGCAAGATTCTGAGTAACCCACAAAGGGAAAAATACCACCACAATACAACTTTTCTTTCCAAATCCTCTTCCGTCCCTGGATACCACAAGAACACATTTCAGCTGCAGTAGGGACAAAGATATTTATTTTGATTTATGGTTTTCTATCTGCTTCCCCTTAGCCACAAGATGCTGATCTCCAAGCAGACACGTCATCTCTGCATATCTCTGCTCCCCAGCCAGACAGTGACCTATTTCAGAAGTCAAACTGAGATCAAATGTTACTTTCTGGTTCATGGGTTTAAAAAAAAATGAATCACAAGAGGACTAGAGGAAAGACATGTTCATCCTGCACACTGCTGTGTCCACAGTGAGTACGGTTGGTTCCTTTCCCACACATCTTTATTGTTTATTTGTTTTTTTTTTTTGTGTGTGTGGTTTTTTTTTTGTGTGTGTGTGGTTTTTTTGTTTGTTTGTTTGTTTGTTTGTTTTTTATTAAGCTAGCATGCATTTCAACAGATGGATCCTTGAGAGTTTTAAAACATACTGAGGAGCAGGCTAACCCATTAATGAGAAAATAGTACTGAGAGAAAGAAGAATTGTAACCTGGCGGATGCTGAGCTTGTTTTTCTCCTAGTGGCTCCATGTATTCAAGGAAGTGCTGAGATAATAGTGTGTGGGAAGATTTTTCAAAACACACAAATGACAACATCAGTGTGAAGGGTTGGGTTAAAAAAAAAATTACCTTTAGGTTGAAAAAGAAAAAGGAAATGGAAAAGAAAATGAAAAGGAAAAAGAAAGGGAAAAGGGAAAAAGAAAAGGGAAAAAGAAAAAAGGAAAATAAAAGAAGAAAAAAGAGACAAAAATCCCCAGCCAATAGTCCTTATATCAGGAAATTAAAGCTGGATCTATTGACCATGCACAAGCCAGATATACTGTTGGATCTGAGTCCCAGAGTACGTTTCTTAAAGGTGTCTCATGGTCAGACTGAGTCTCTTAAATCAAGGTAATGAAATAACACAGCATTAGAGCTTCCCTGTATTTAAAGGTATTTAGACTTGAACTCTATAAATTCAGCTTCTTGCCACATCTCCCTTTCTCTTTCTGGTTGCCCAATAAAGCTTCAAGTCTTTTATGGGTTTTGCTGTGTACAACATGTATGAAGAAAAATGATTCACTGCACTCTAAAGCTACTGGCTGAAGTGATCAAGCTGTAAATTTGGCTTAGTTCAATATGTCATCAAAGTATGAAATTAAATAAATTTTCTGTTTCTTTTTAAGATGCTTATAGAAATAATGCAGAACTTTGCCTTAACAAGGACAGTTTAAATGCAACATGCCTGTAGTTTGCTGTTTGGATCACTTGTCATTCTAAACCAGGTCCTCCAGTTACTTTGTTTTAGATGAAAAGCAGAGAACTTTTAAAAAATGGGTGAAAAGAAGGAAGAATCAAGATGAGAATAAAGCAACTTCTTAGTATCTGCCCTAAGCTTGATCAGTGAAAATCTGGGTTATTTTTTATGACTATCTACATTCCTGGTACAGGAGGTATGAAGTCACTTGGTAATAGGGGCTCAATCTGATTCCAACAGAAATAAAATGAGAGGAATGATTTCTCACATGTATTGCCCTAGAAATAGCCAACACCATGTGAAAGGTTCTACTTTGTTATGAAATACTGCACTAGCACAATCATTTGGCCACAGTTTGTTTAAAGAGCTGTGGAGACGGAGAACTTAAAAAAAAACATGGCTTTACATCTATTTGGGATGGAGGGACAGTTTTTTCCAAACAACGAAAAAGATAACGTTGCTAAGTGCAGTTTCAAAAATTGACTTGCTTTTTAAATACATCCAGGTTAAGAAAGAAAGAGAGAGAGAAAGAGTGAAAGAGAGAGCAAAAGAAAGAGAGAAAGAGAAAAAAAAAGAGAGAGAAAGAGAGATAGAAGGAAGGAAGGAAGAAAGAAAGAGAGAGAAAGAAAGAAAGAGAAAGAGAGAAAGAGTAAGGAAGGAAGGTTTAATAATTTAGAAACCAACAGTAGTCACAAGCTAATATTTCAAAAGCAATTCATGTGCCAACTTCATTTCATATACACACACAAATGTAGTATTATTACAGGATGTACCGAGTTAGAGGAGTGTCTCTGAAAATGGGATCTGCTGAGTACGTGGTGGATGGGGCCAAGGGAGGAGGCACTCTGAGCTGTCCTGAGGGACCAGCTCTTGTATGTCCTATAATCCCAGGAAAACAGAGGTTGGAGGGGGAAAAAACACTCAGTCAAAACCGATGGCATTGGTGGGACAGATATTCGTGGACAGTCTGCAATGGAGCAGCCCAGGGTAGGAGAGAAACTTGCTTAAAGAAATGATCATTCAGCCTGATAATGAGAGGTTGTTGTGGCATGTTTCAACTGCCTCATTCAGATCCTATAAAAAGGACTAAGACTGCATAGCCGAGTCCATTTCTTCTGCCTTGTAAATGCAGATTTCCTTATGAAGAAAAAAACCCTCAGTTTATCCTAAACTGTGCAAGGGCACAGTATCTGCACGTCTCATAGACACAGGGTGCTGAGCTGGTTCAACTGGCAAGCCATACACAATGTAAGAGTCTGTTATCCATGCCTCCTGCACCAAATAAAACCCAGCACAGCTCGATGTGGGGCTTTGAGAATATTTTCACATTGCTCAAGTCGTGTTCCACAATGAAAAAAGACTGGAAAGTCTATTCTTCTGGTTGAGAAGCAGAAAACATAACAGAGGATCTGTTAAACATAACTCCTTATAAAAGCTTAGAGTTTAGAATAAAGTATGCAAAATTTCACTCAATCAGAAAGGCATTATCTCTACCATTTCACAAAACAGCTATTTTGTTACATACATCAAACAAAAATAAGGACATAAAAAGAGACTTCTTGACATGATCAGAGTTTGTAATAATAATCTAGATTATTGGTATCTTTGAGAGATGAGATTCCAAAGAGAAACATGCTCTGAGCTGCTGAACTAGTGACACCTCCTTTTATACAGATTTTCTATTTTCAGTTGTCTAGCTTTGGTTCCCAATGATGTAAAAATTCCAAGTGATATTGCGCATAACTGAGCATTTATTTATAAAGACACTCTCTTACACAGATTCTCTAATGACTAATAAGATGTAGTTTTACACTACAAGCTTTTCTCTCTCTTCTACTTCCACATTCATTGTGGTTGATGGTAGCCAAAGTATTTAAAGATTACTAACGAGAGAGGAGGAACACATAAACACATTGGGTGCATACACTTTGTTTCCAAGTGTAACATAATTTCAGGGCATGAAGAACAATAAAATTTGGACTATATTAGGGTCTGGGAAGAATGGCAATATAAACGATAACAATCGGTCTTATCTTTGCGAAGATCCAGTTGTCTTGGTCTAAGGTAACACAAAAAAAAAAAAAAAAAAGTACAAGCTACAAGTAATAGATACAATATACCTAGGAAGAGGTGAATGTGTCAGACCATAGTAAGGCAAAGGGTTTCTTTAGCCTGTTTCCCCAAGCCTAGAAAGAAAGAATACGGATAGTGACAAGGTGGATGAATGTTTGAACCTAATCCCCCTGCCTGTGTCTCCAGTATACAAGCGTGAATACCATGGCTATTGAGGCAGTTTTCTTCTGCAGGTAATCACATTCAAGCATCCATCTCAGTTTTATTTCTCAATTGAATGTGTGTTTCTTTAATGGTAACTGTTGTCCTGACTCTCTCTGTCAGATTAAGGATCACTTTAATGTAATGTTTGGCTATTTTTCTCTAGGAAGTTACTTGTACATGTTGTAAAGTCACACACCAATTAAATGAACAGATTAAGTTTTCTTTAGGGTTCCCATTTTTTTAGCACTGCATCAGCTTCGGTGTCATTTGTTTAATTTACCCCATTTTTTCAGCTTTCTTTTTAAAGGGCAAACAGTACAAATCTCTTATTCCCATGCTGGGCTCCCAACTGTCACATATCAATACAATCATCTCACTGCTACTTACTGTACCCATACTCACACACCTGTGGGTAATGATTGCCCTTTTACCATGGTATCAAATGGCATTCAGGCTTGGTCCCAACTCACCTCAGGGTTTGGTAAGGGCTTGCATTGTCTCTTCAATCTGCTTTTCTGTTTATTCTTTTATGACATAAATTTTGGTGTAGCTTTAGCATTCACGAGTTTTGAGTAAGACACAAGGATGCCATGTTAGAATATAAGGGCAGACACAGTTGGAAAGACCAAATGTTCCCCTTACATGGCATAGTCTCTTGAGGTTAGTTATTAAATGTGATAGCTCCTCTTAATGGCTTAATATGGCAGTTGCTCACTATGATGACTCGCAATTTAATGGCTTTATTCAGCTAGAAGATGGATCCATACTCTTTGCATATTTATTACCCAGTAGTACACTGGCCGTTTTCCACAGAAATTCCCCCAAGTGGCCAATAAAGCATTACAAGAGCAGATGGAGGCACCCTCCCCCAGGAACCTCTCCCAGCATCTGCATTATGCTGCCAACAGCATTCTGAGGCAGAGCTGTGGTCTCACAACAAACAACCCTTGTGGATTTTTGTTCCCTGAAGATGTAAGGTCATTTTTTGAATATGTGCATATATTGATAACACCCAGCAGCTGCTGCACCAAAGAATGACAGATTAAATGTATTTGGGGTGAAGGATCACATCTTTATATATGTTTTGTACCTTTTCTGGCAGTTTGAAGTGATTCCCATTAGCTTGCATTACAGAGACAGTGAGGAACAGTTTCTTACACATCTTCCCCAGGCAGCATGTATCTTCTAAATGTCTGTCACAAGCTCCTTCTTGTGTCATCAGGGGTCCTACCTAATTTAGTCCTTCCACTTTATTCATCATCCTTGTTGTGTTCCTGACACTTTCTGTTCTACCATGCCTTTTCTGAAGGGAGAGAAATGTATACAGCACTCAGGATACGCCATGGACCCATTATCAGTTATTTGAGTGGCAGCTGTCTGTGTTAATTAACACTAATTTCAAGCTCTCTTTTATCTTTAAAAACTCAAGTTCAGTTTCAGATTCCCTGTAAATCAATGACACATTTGGGGTTTTCAAACCCTTTCTACTTGCCTACCAACTTCATTACACACTCCATGTGTAACTCCAAGAGTTAAAGCCTGGATCTGCAAATTTGGAATAAGATCTACAGAGATGAGATAATTAAGACACAATTTTTACTTCACACTTGCTAATTGGAGGCAAGGCAAAACTACACTTGGTGGTTTCAGCTGAGTGATCTGCTTTCTGCAGGATTTGTCCAGCAGCACAATGAGCTGGGGTGAGTGGCTAATGCAGTGGCAGAAAGGGGGACTTTTCTGGCTGGTTTATCAGGCAGTAAACCATGAGAAGCCCCACAACAGCCACAGCAGAGCAGAATCAGCATGGGCAAGCTGGTACCAGCCCCGCTGCACAGTCTGACTTCACCGCTAAGGAGGCTTTGGGTCTCCAAGGGACGTAGGGACTCTGCTGAGGGGTCGCAGGCTGCCCGGCCATAGCCAGGTGCTGTGTCCGAGTAACTGCTTGTCTCTAGCAGATTTGCAGCACAGGGATGGCCCTACACTGTTGTTGAACCCACAAACACTCTGGCAGATTGTAGAGCTGCTGTTGTTGAGCAGAACTCTAATTAACATGGCAAATGCAATGACAAATGATAAAGCTTCACTGGCCTCTGGCTTGTTTGCTACTAGCTGTGTTGTTAATGCTCTAGGAAACCAATGTTTAATGCTGCCATCAGCTAATAAAATGGCTTTTTCAGTGGCATTTATGGGAAGGTCTTGTTTTCTTTGAGTATCCTTGCTTTGACGTTATTGGGACAACTTTTGTGGCAGATATTTACACTCAACTGAATTCCTGTGGCATCCTCCAAATGTGTTTGACAAAGGGTTGGGGCCCAGTCTGCCAGAAGATGAAAGAGCATTTTGCACAGCACCTTATCAATTTGTTGTGCTGACTGAGTAGCCTGATGACTTTTCCATGGCTGGGAAGGCTGGCTAACCCTCCCGGAATCATTAATCTCAGGACAGCTTGAACTAAAGGGCTGCTTCAGAGGTTTCTGTAAAAATAGAGCACGAAGAATGCATCTGAGAGGAGAGACTGTGTTGCTTTTTTTGCAGCTTCTTGACCTCTTCTGTGTGGATTTTATACAAATGGGAAGGATTAGATGTAATGTCCTGGTGCCTCAGTGCAACACGGTGACCAACTTGCACAGCTGTTCTTAGTCATGTCTCCAAACACATTGCAACTTGGGCTGTGCTGTCGAGCACATGAAATAAGGGCCTGACTCACTGCTACTTCAATTTGTTTTTGAAGTTTGGTTCCACTGCAACCAGACTGGAGAAAAAAAAAAAAATGGAGGAAAAGAGCAGGAGGAGGTCACCTAATAAAACTTATATTTCCCTAGCATTAACTTTTGTTTAGTTGGTGATAAATTGTGGTGACAGGACACCTGGGTCAAATAAACAACACAGTAATCAATGCACATACAGTAATATGAGATTCATGTTATTAAGATGTCTGAATGCTAATACAACATGTTCTATGATTAAAAAAAAAAAAGGTGGGTGGGGGGGAGGAATGCCTGGGGCATGGAACAATTTGACTCAAAAGCTTTGAGTTTGACATAAGCAAATTTTTTGGAAAAAAAAAAATCTCATTTTAAAAATTGTATTCAGTGTATAAGGCTATTTCTTTTGTCAGATATTTTACCTGATACCATAATAGAATATAGCTTTTATTCTGTGGGAGAAGTGCATTCACTTTACCAGCTGAATCTCAAAATGCATTATAAATGTAAGAACTAGAGTGGTAGTTGTGTATTAGGATTCCAGAACATGGAAGTGGTTCTATAAGTAGGATTCATTATGTAAAAATGATAATCAAGTAACTCTTCTTTGCAGATTACAATTAAACATATCTCAGTGTAATGCCCTTTATTTTCCTGCTACAACATCAAATTCATTAAATAAAATGATCATGTAAGTACTTACACCACTGAAGTGCTTATACCAGCAGATATATATGCTAATCTAGATGCAGAAGGAATTGAACTTTTACATCCTAGTGTAAGTTTTTTGTACATTATAAACTCAGTTACACTGTGTACAAACATGTACCTAGGCAAGGACTTTGCTGCAAGGGTGAAGGAAATAAATCTGCAGTGCAATGTTTGGACAGTGGTCCAATGAACACAGAATCATTTTCTTGATTGGATGAAAATTCTATTTGAGCAACTTTAACTACTGAAGAATAAAAGAACAAGGGATTGCCCAAAACACATTTGAACAATAATTAGTTTAAATTTGGTTCCACTGTAACCAAATCAATGCCTAGCAGCAGTCATATGGCCCAAAGCTGCAGACAAAGACATACACAAGCAAAGAGTAAGAGAAATTCCCACCTTATCCTTCATTTAATAAATAAATTCATTGAGAAAAAAAGAAAAAGCTTGTTTGTTTGTTTGTTTGTTTTCAGGCTTTAAATCATACACCATGCAAAATTGATGCACTGTGGATCTTACAGCACAGAAACCCACTATTAATGCAAATGTGGTTTACTAGTTGCAGAAGTGGGAATTTAATGATGGATCCAAATATTACAGCATATAAATACAGAAGGCATTTAAAAGCAAATCTATAGAGAATAAGGAAAATAAGTCCCTCCCTTTGCACTCAGTGACTCCATAATTAGCATTATCAACTTTATCTCTAGTTTTTACAATCGTTCTGCCTTTAGCTCCAATTCTGGGGGAGCCCATGTTCTTTCCCACTGTTGAACTATGAGCCTGTGGTTTCCATTTGACATCTGACGTTTGCTGGGTATTTCATCATAATCTAAAAAACTTTTCACTCAGAGTCATGAACAGGAAAAAAAAAAATCATCAAACTTAAATATATATATATACATCAAGAAATTGCGTTGTTACTACCACCTAGTGGTGGCCGTAACAAATTTGCAGAGAGCACTTTTATTGTACACACACAAAAAAATACTTCATAAAAGGGCTATGTGCACATGATTTATTTAATGTTATTTCACTTATCTTATTTTTTCCATTTAAGCTACTCCTAACTTGTTCTTAATACTGAAAATTCCTCAGTAAATAATGGGCAAGCATCTTCTGAACAATTTGAAGTGGAAGTTAACAAATTGACAGATGCCCAAGATTCCCCAGCTCTCAGCACCTATTTTAATGCTTGTGCTTTCATGGTGGTGTAAAGCAGGCAGTGCACCCTTAATGAAATGGATCAGGTCTCAAAGACTGAGAGCTGGATCATTCATAAGCCCCAGCAAACAACAATCTTTTCCTCTATTTGGAGGAAACTGGCCACTGTCATGACTCTTCTAGAAACTGTCCTGACCTCATTTACCATCAGCCTCCTCCCAATATTTCCAGTAACTCCTCGGACAGCTTCAGCCTATCTGCCAGACTGGGATGCAGTGGAACTCCAGAAAAAGAGTAAAAGACCCGTGAATAGGTTTGTAGGAAATGTTGATTTGTTGGTTTTCCAACAGCCTCCTTTCCAGGCAGATGGTCAGTCTATACTTTCCTCACACAGTTTCTAACACAGTGCAATGAATAACACAGGGAGGTAAAGCTGCAAACAGCTTCACTGAAGGTTAATGGGAATTTTGAGAAAAAGGTATAACAAATAACAAAGTCCATTAAATAAGCATGGTCAATGGTCATAACATCATGGTCAGCTTTCAGCAGCACAGAAACTACCATCCTTCCTAGGCTCCAAGACCTTAAGACCTGTAGGAACAACACTGGCACATGTCTCACCAGCATGACTAAAGCCAACAGGAGCAAGCTACTAGAGGAACCATCAGAGGAACAACAATACCAATGGACAGTGGCTTTAAGAAGTTCATGTGGACTGAAACGTCTTCCCATCATTTGCATCAAGGAACAGGTGAGGCCACTCTACTGCCTGGAAGCAGGAAAATCCCATGGCACTGACAACATCTGATAGGAAGTGTTGTGACCTTAGCAAGAAATTTGTAAGAGCTGATGTATCTGTGGACTGAATGGATAGACTATGGCTAATATATACACACCAGACAACGATTCACCTCATTAAATGCTATTCAGGATCATTCTGGAGCTGAATTAGCCATTCTGAAGTAATCGTTTCTGCACAGACTTGCGCAGATTTGTGGCAGAGCAGGCACTGATCATCGACTGAAGCAGGCCAGACCTAACAGGACTGCTGCTGCAGAAGTTCACACACCTCTGCCCAGAAAGTGAGGGGCTATTGTGTCCAGTGCAGAAAAGTGATCTCGTGTCAAGGGCTCCAAATTGATGGCATTTGATACTACTGTCACATACTGTTAAAATCTGGTCACAATTGTCACCTAGACCACAGCTGGGACAGACAGCCCACCTAGTCCCTGGTTTAGACAATCTATTGACTCTGACCCCTACGTGTGGGCTCAGCCTGTCCAACACAGTTGTACTCATTATAATACATTGATATCATTATAATACATTGCTACCGCCATAAGGACAAGAAAATTAAAGGTTTGGTAAAAGAATTACTAAATATAGAAATGTTCATTCCATTTTTCTCAATACTTGCTGGCCAGCTTTCCACAAAAACAAACAAACAAAAACACACAAACAAACAAACAAACAAAAGCTGGTCCATTTTTTAGCTATTGTTTGGATCAAAAAAAAAAAAAATCTGCCCTCTGTTTCCTGTCCTGCCAGTTTGTGGTCACCCGTGTGTAAGAGAAAAACTTAGGTTTCTTACTTTTAGTGAAGTATATGTGGGATTATGTTGGTTGGTGTTGGTTGTTTTGTTTTGCCACCAGATGTCAGTCTACTCTTCATTAAATAGCAGCTATTCCTAGCTGCTAAATTCTAAATCAAGTGGAAAGTTCTGTGTGTACCCAGACCCCAATCAGTCACCCCTCAAGGTAGCGAGCAAATAAGTCATGGTGAGCACAGACAGAGCTGAAATCCTTTCCCTGAAATCCTATTCCCTTTCCCACTGACAGAATGGCATGGAGAATGCAAACTATAACTTTATTGTACAAATGAGAAACAGAGATACGCACTTTAAGATTGGTCTGTGTCTTCTAAGAAAGCATAACAAACACCATTGATCTGGACTTCACTGGAACAGGAGGGTTTCTCATCCTTGCTTGGACACATTTTCATAGAAACAGTACTCTTGTCCCTGGAAACCATGTTCAAAATGATATCACCTGTCCTTCAATCCTTTCCCCCTCTTCCACAAGAAGACCTGAAACCCAGCTTCAAGCCACTGTGCAATGACATTCATAACAAGCAGAATAAATGAATAAATGGTATCACTTATAAAGACTGTGACCAGAAATAGTTTTGAAAATATGATGCCTAATAATGGCACAAACCATGTCCTCATCTTTCCAGATGTTTGTGGTCTGACGATCTTATATTAACTATTAAAGTTAATCAGTGTGATTGGAGTTGTTCTTTCATTGGGGTAGTCTGAGAGTGTAGAATGGGGTGTTTGTTCTTTGACATACATGTAAACTTATCATTTGAAAATAGGTATATGAAAGTCTCTTTATTCTATATTGAGGAATATCTCCCATATCAATTCCAAGCTTAAGGCCCAAGGGCTTTTTTTATGTGCATGGCTGTTACACCGTGCTTCACCAGGGCTTCACCAGCACAAGCTGCAGAGCAGCCCCAAACCTTAGTAGCAGAGAAATCCCACAGCAAACGGGACTTGGTTCTTCTGAGCTATACACTTTGGGATGGGTCTTTATTGCTTGCAGCCTTTGTGCTTTGGAAGGTGCCTTGACTGAACCTGGCATAAACATCTCCACCCATTGATTTTGACAAGGACTGATTCCTTTTTTCTATTGTTTTTGGCTCCAGGACTCACCTTGAAGGAAATAGAAGTAATAAATGAACAGTGAGTGTTCTGAATGGAGAAGGGTCTTGCAAATTTGACAGAGATTTATCAGAGGAACCCATCTACTCAAAATAATAAATGATATACCAGAGGTGGGTTGGATGCTTTTTCTTTTTTTTTCTTTTTCTTTTTTTTCTTTTTTTTTTTTTTTGCTCACTCAGCAGATAGTTAAACAAGGTATTAGACATCTGTGGGAACATTCACAGAAAGGCAAAGCTGAGATTTAAAAGATCTGTAAACATTTGTGCTTTGGAACAGATGAGAATTATTAACTGGTGGACACAGAGAGGAGCTATAGGTCCACCAGTTTGCTACAGGATTCCTTTTCTGCTGAAATGTTTGGTACATTCTACAGTCAGAGAAGTGTTAATGGGCTTTGATGAACAATGCAGTGATATTATTGATGTACACAGGTCACTAACCAGGGAAATTAGGAGAGAGCTTTGTTTGAACTTCCTCCACAACCTATGTATTTACCAGCACACAAGACTAGGAGAAGTGTATCCGGCTAAAACTGGATCAGCTACTTAACCCACTGACAGCAGCTTGTGCAAGGTTTGCTCATGCAGTCTTTGCCAGTGAAACTGGCAAAAAAAAACTGGCAAAGCTCCCTTTCAGGTCATATTTGTTGAGTGCAGCTCCACAAGGGTATATCACAGCTTTTCATGCCATCCTTGGCCCTGTGGGCAGGCACCCTGCAGAGACCTTTAGCCAGAGGGGTCTGGAAAATAAAGTGCAGATGCAATGGTGCAGATGCAAATTAAAACATTCCTCACCAGCCATTCACAGGGACAGTCACACCTATAGCAGTGTTAAGTTAATCTCGGAGAAGACAAAAAAAAGGCTGTAACTGTTAGAAATAGAAGTCCAGAATAACTAAAGCAAACAGGTTCATAAATTTGAGGAGTATTTTCTGAAGACTTGATAAATTAACTAGAATGAGGGGGAGACTGGGACACACTGCATGTGTGGTTCAAGAATCAAATTGCCAGTGCAGGGCCCAGAGGCAGACAGGACTGTTCTTTATTGACACGAATTGTTAAAACATTCCTCACAATGGGATGAAGGTGGTGAAACAGGCAATGATACTGGCAGTGGGATTTCTGCTCAGCTTTCTTATGAGGAATGTCCTAATACCACACTATGGATTTGGATGCAGGTTTTTTGATCAAGAGGATGCTCCTAATTTTGCTATCAACTGTTGTGTGTAGCATTCTAACATACAACTCAACGCAGTCCCCATCTGGCAAAGCTGTGTTTTTTTAACTTGGTCAGTAGATGTCAGTGACACACGACTTCTCACACAGGGAAGTACTGTTGAAAAAAAAAAAAAAAAAAAAAAAAGCATTCTGTTTCCTCTTTGGTGTCAATTTGCAGTGGGTGGAAAAGGGGAGAAGTTAATGTGTTTCAGAGGAAAAATGTTCTCAAGATACTTGAGATTCCTGTGTTCCAGTGGCAAATATCATGAAACAGCAAAACTAGGCAGTGCCAATTTGGGGACTGACATACCTCATTCCAGTCCAAATTCTGGAAAACTTCCATTCATTCTTTATGAAAACATGCATTATCACCATCCCTTTTCAGAATAGTGTCTCACACACTGCTATAGCAGCTAAATGTATTTAATGTTTAAGCTGTTAGGCTAATACTAACCTTTTTTCTAATGAAAACTCTTCAAGAGGACTGATTCATTACATTTCAGACCAGTTTATAGTAGAGTTTATTAACTGTGTGGTTTGTTTTGCTAGCATATAAACCAAGCAAAACTAAACATCTCTTTCAGGTATAAAAACACCATGAGTTTTTAACCCTCCAGACTCTTCATAGCTTCGTAGCTTGCTAAATTGCTACACAGTACTTCAAAACTTTCCAGAAATCATCAGGCAAGCCCAGAGAGTCCTAGATGAATCGTTGCACATCCTCTTTTTTTTGCAGAGCTAAGTCCCAGATACCAATGAATTTGCCAAATGCTAAAACATAACATCTTGACAAACTGCTGAGAACCTTTACCTACTTCTCTTCTGACCTTGGCTACAAGTCTATCAGCTCTGAATGCCTCCCTTCACCCAAATGTTCTTCTCTCTTGAACATCCAAAAATGCTAGTAGAAGCATTTTGAGCTAAAACTGTAAGATGCACGAGCCCAAGAGTGGGAACTCTTGGGCAAGGGTTTCCAATAAAGATAAGAGGAGAACTATGTATTACAAATAAAAGTATAATGAGTATAGACCAAAGAGGGAATTATAGAGATTTTTTTTTTAATTACATCAACACAATGGAAATTTCTGAGACAATCACCATATAAATCATCTGTGGCCTAAAACTCAGTTGTGCGTTCCCAATTTTAGATGAGGACATGAATACCACACTTCTAACCACAACTTCTGTATGTGGTGCATATAACAGAGGCATAAATTAAAATCAGTTTAGACCTTGTAAGTGCCCTGGAGTGACCATACAACTCTCTTAGCAGGTCTGTGTGAATGCAGCGAGATGGGTACAGCACCTCAACAGCTGTTGCAAGGAATGACACTCTATGAATTATTGCAGGGATGTGAGAAGTGCTTAGTTGTGCACCATAATGCCTCCTTCCTTGGCTGCATTTCATTATGTGTTAGGCTGTCTGTATGTAGCCTGCATGTATTTTTTTTAATGTAATACCTCAGATCTGTGGCCAGGTTTGCACTCCTCCTGTTTGACATGAATGGATTTAGAAGCCATTGATTGGATTGACATTGACATTGGATAAAGACTAGTGGAGGAATGCTGAGGTGGTTAGGGGCCTGTAGTACACCATACAGGAGAACAAGCTGGGGGAGCTGGGTTTATTCAGCCTGGAGACATATCTTCATGGGAGAGGATGCAGGGTCAGACTATTAGAAGTGCACAGTGAAGGGACAAAAGGCAACTACCACAACCTCTAGCAAGAGAAATTTTAATTAGATTTAAGAAAAAAATCTCCATTATGAGGGCAGTCAAGCCACTGGGTGAACAGATACCCAGAGAGGCTGTGAAATCTCTGTCCTTGGAGCTGCTCAAAATTTAGCTGGACATGGCCATAAGCAACCCACTTTAATTCCAAAAGTCACTCTGTGTTAGGCAGGAGGCTGGAGTAGAGGAACTCCAGCAGTCCCTTCCAACACAAATTACTCTTTGAATCTATATTTCACAGAAACCTTTGTGGAATAGATGCTGCTTCTAAAAACACTGTCGTTCACACTCAGCTATAGCTGTATAAAGCAAAGGAACTTAGCATTGCTTGTTTATTATTTCTCACTTGCGTTTGTTATTCATAGCCTCCTTGGGCAAAGCCAGTAATTCAAAGAGGAAAAACGTTCCTCGTAACACCAGCTGCCACTCATCTCCCATGAATATCAAGCAGTGGAAATGAATATTTTACTATTAGCAATTGTAAATTAATATTTACTTTTAGTAACTGCTTTACGTCTTTTCTCCATGCATGTTCATATGACCACAATGTCCACCTGTGTTCCAAGTAACCACACTGCCAATTATATAAAACACACAAACCCCAAAGGGATACACATTTATATCTGCAATTGTTGAAGCCTTTGTGCTTGAAAACTATTCCCTTTTTTTTTTTTTTTCCCCAAAAATAATTTAATAAAAGAGAATAACACTGCAGACCTCATGTATAAAATGGTGCTCCACAGAGTAATTTTCAGTGTCGGTATTAAATTATACAAAAGGCCTCCCATCGTACTCAGGGGATTGATTCCCCTTATTGATTCATATGCATAGTTTGTGCACTGAATACTTCCAAGCTCTGAATATACTGTTCAAGAAGAATGAAAATGTTAGTGCAAACTTTTTCTATAAGTGCAGTACTCTTTTGTTGCCCTTCCCTTCCCTTCCCTTCCCTTCCCTTCCCTTCCCTTCCCTTCCCTTCCCTTCCCTTCCCTTCCCTTCCCTTCCCTTCCCTTCCCTTCCCTTCCCTTCCCTTCCCTTCCCTTCCCTTCCCTTCCCTTCCCTTCCCTTCCCTTCCCTTCCCTTTTGTTGTTGTTGTTGTTGTTGTTGTTGTTGTTTGTTTGTTTGTTTGTTTTATCCTTGCCTTTCACACATGCTTCTTCCTGAAGTTCCTCAACAGTCTGAGTAACCCTTGTGGGAAAAATGTGTGACTATGGACTAGCACCGTGGAAGAAATTGGCATCAGATGAAAAACTTGATCATGAATTGGCATCATGCCCTCCTCAGATGCCTGGCTAGGAATAAAGGGTACTTTAAAACCCTTGAGCTCAGCACTGAACATCTGACAATTGTCTTGATAGGTAGAATATGAAGGCACTCTGTGGCCAGTTGTCTGTATACATCTCCATTAGCTTTTCCTGCCCTGGCTGTATTCCTAGGGGACCTTTCCCACAAATGAATCGTCTTTCTGATTTTTTAAAACACTGGTCCACCTGAAAACACTAAGGGAAGATTAGATGTCTTACAGCATTTGCAACTTCCAGAATTTTTCAATATGCAAGCCAGTAAAAAGAGTCAGTGAAAGTACTCACTTTTTAAAAAATGAATAAACCAACAAAACCTCCTTCCTTTGTTTGCTTATGTTGTTGTTGACATACCCACATACATATGTGCACGGCCAGATTCTGATCCACTGATCAGTTTGAAAACTGATTTTCCTGAAAGCGTGCTCTGATAGCCATCATTGCCAAATATCTCAAAAGTACAAAAAAAAAAAAAAGTTAATTTGAAGATAAACATCAATCAATTCCTTAATAATCTGAGACAGTCAGAAAAAGACTTGTTCTTTTGAATAATAGCATGTATTTCTCATAAATCTTTATCCCATGTCATGCATGTTAGATACCATCAGCTATGTATGTCAAGTGCTTTTCAACCTCCTTTTGCATCCTGACTTGTTTAAAGGTTGCAGTACCAAAAAACAGCATCCCAGAGGCTGACTGTGCACAGCACAGAAGGGTATTCCTTCCTCTGTGTTTTTGTTTTCCTGCTTCTTCATTTGTGCACCTGATGTGGAAACACCTTGGAAATTGTTGTATTATTATTATTATTATTTAGAAGAAGGAAAATAAACCTTTTCAACAGTGAAAGGACTATACAGAGATAGACAATAAGTGAGATCTGAGAAGAAAGGTTTGGCAGTCCTTGCCACATTCATGCTGCAAGCTCTTGACAGTGGTGTTCTGTAAAACAGTGTTCACGCCTCCTCTTCATGCTATTTTTAAGAGCCAACAGCTCTAAAAACCTTTTAATTCTTTTCTAACGATAGCACAGACCAATAAGGTGAAGTGCATATGAGTCAGACATTTATACCCACCCTTGCATTTTTTCTAACAACCTTCTTTGTGGGAATGTTTTCTTTTTAAAGAAATGGCACCCATGTTTAACCAGCAGTCTTGCAGGGCTGCAGACAGCTGAGTCATCCTGGAGGATGCACAAGCTTGATGTAAGAGGAGAGTAGCAGAGCTCAGGTTTTGCTTTTAAGGAAAATATGTTTGGGGAGATTTTTTCAGTAAGGTTATGGAACAATTAGTATATGAGCTGGGAAATGCTCTAAGTCAGGGTATAGCAACCCAGCAGGACACTTCGTTTTTAATCTTCTTGATAGTGTTATCATCTCCTGGTATTTGAAGTCACTAAGAACTCTGAAAAAAGTGCAATTTTGCTAAACCTACTTGTTTTCTCGTCTCCCCTGGTTTGACTCCCAAACCAGGGAGTCTGGGCATTTATCTGGGCATTTGTTAATTTTGTTTCCTTTCCTCTGCAGAGGGAGGGAGTCACTCTGAGATTAGAAACTGCCTCTTCAAAATGAGAGCTGGGCTGTCTTGTGTATTTAAATAATTCAAAAGAAAAGAAAAAAAAAAAAAAAAAGGTTCTGTAATAATCTTTACTCTCCTGTGTATTGGCAATGGCTTCATTCTTAGTGGCTTCCTTTTTTTCTTCCTTATCTATCATTTTATAACTACAAGACAGTAACCTGACTTTCTTGTCAGCAGTATATTTTTTCTATGCAGGTGTTGTTTTTTGGGGTTCTTCTAGGCAAAATGATTGCTTGCTGTTTTCTATTTAAAATACAGGATTGAATTACTGCTGCTCTTTCCCTTCAGTATATTACATGATAAGTTGAAGTGTTCAGAGAGCATTTTCACATTGTTGTTTTTGAGTAACTCCTATGCAACTGAGGATGCAAAAAGAGTGCAAAGCAGAAAAACAAACAACAAATAGAACTAGAAACCTCTTCTGAAAACTGCTTATTCCACTACTGTACATTTTCTGCCTCTTGGGTGTTTTTTGCAAATTTTGCATATCAATTGTATACTGCTGAACAGAAGATCCATAAGGGATCAAGATCTTTGCTGCTTGTAAAGTATGTCCATCAATTTGAAAGGCCTGGCTTTTTTTTTTTTTTTGATTCCTGCAGTACTTTACCTTTATGATAAATGTTGTATTTGCCTGATGCAGCTAATTGTAGCAGCAATTAATCCAAACCTTTTGTCCCTAATGCTGTTTGTAATCTAACTAACTTTGTAAGGATTTCTGTGCTGATAGTACCATACCCATGGTATATATACTTCAGCATTTTTTTTTACAACATTTGCCCTTTGTTATTTATGCTGTGCAATCAGCCATGTGAGTAATGAATTTTGTTTTCTTTCTACACATGGGTGACTGGATTGTTATAAAGCATGTGCGTTCCTCAGGCTTGAGCAGCTAAATTTGCTGAGAATGCCCCAGTCCATTTGTGATTATGGCATTCAGACCAAGCAGAGCTGTTCCCCATGTTCACAAGAACAGTTTGTTACCTGATTTTGCAAAGGGTTGACAAAAGGGGGACTGAACATAGGCCAACCCAAAGCAGTTTAGAAACACTATGTTATCTGCTGTGTTTTTTTTTTTGTTGTTTTTTTTTTGTTTTTTTTTTTTGTTTTTTTCCCAAAATGCAGGATGAGTAAGCAGAGAAAAAAATCTGCATTTATCTATCTTTTCAGTAGGTAAAGATCTTGCCACCTGGGAGATGGATGGATTGTGACAGTGAGAACAGGGCTTTGCCAAACCATCATCCGAATATTGTATAGCAAAGCTTTATGCCTTCTTCCAAAATAACTACCATTTAAGTCAACTTGTAGCAGTCTCAACTAATGATTGTTTTTTTTTTTTTCTTGTGTTTGCTACAGAGGTGATAGGGCTGCAAAGTGCTTTTCTGAACCACCCCTCCACTCTCCAGCACACAGCAGGACATCCTCCAGGCACTGTCGTGAGCTATAAGCATCTAGGGGCTGGGTGAGGCCAAACTGGTCCCAGCCTTTCTAGGGAACGGGTATTGCTCGACAGGGTTGCTGAACCCTTCTTGCAATGCGTGCATAGCTGTAGGAAGAAGGATACTACCTGATAGGGCACGGAGAGGATGCTGAAGGGAGAGGAGCCTCCAGCATGACCATGGGTGAGGTTGTCCTCCCTGGGGGAGTATGTTTTCCTGCTCCATCCAGGCCCACAAAACCTCCTCGAAACATGGCTCTTCCAGACACTAACCCAAATATCAAATAGTATCAAGGGACAGTGACCCTGCTGGAGCCCAGGTAGATGGAAGCACCAGGTCCTGCTGCAAATATCATGAGAAGAAGACTGTCCAAATTTGGTTTGCACATAGTTCTCCGTGTGAGTACAGAAATAATCTTCTGTTCACTCACCTCATTGTTCATACAATTTTCCGAACAAATTTACAGCCCATTTTCTTTCTCACCTGAAATGACCCCATTACCTTTCTGTCAACTGAAATCTTAGCACCAATTTTCCTGTAAAAGGATGTAACTGAATATTTTATTCTCTTTTGACAGTCATCCTAAAAGTTTAAACAATAGATTTATTGCCCCCTTTTGCTTGTTTGCTGGAAATTGCCCTGGCTTTGTTGCTACAGAAATAAATTGTAACAGATGTCTCAGCACCCTCATGGAGCTACGAGAACATCACATCCAGGCACAATCCATGAGCTTGGTGGAGGCTGGGAGCTGAGAGAGGGCCTGAGAATCAGCAACTTTGGGCTCTTTTTTTCAGTGGATGGTCAGGTTTAGTTGAACAAGGTGAGATCCCTAGCTCTTGCTGAAAGTGCTGCTCATTTGTGGTGCCTTGGTTTGGGGACACCGTGGATGTAGTGAGCAGGCTCCAGTCCAAACAAATTCAGTGCAGTAGAGAAAACAGACTTTCCCTACTCTGAGCTGGGCAGCTACAGCTAAGAGCACCAGCTGATTTTTTTTTTTCCTGTTTGTGTCATTGCTTATCTGGCCATCAGTAATATGAGGTGCTTCAAGAAGTGCTGTGAGGCACAAGTAATCTCTGTTTGTAAAGCACCTGAAGGTACTCAGCTGAAAGTGTAACCCATGGCCACCAGTGTGGGCCTACACAACAGCTTGCCTCTGGAAGTGGCAATATCTGTCTAATGACACAGCAATAGTCACCTATTGTGTCTGAGAGCAGCCAGCTCCATAAGGAACATGCTCCAATAGTAGCAACATGACGCTCCGGCCTTATCAGTGTTAATAGGCCATACACAGCTGCAGTTGTCTAAATGAAACAGCAACCTTCCAGCTGAACCATCAACCTTTCTGACGGCTCACCTGACCCTGAACAGATCTTAAACATCTCCGCTGTTATTTTCAGGTGTGCCCAGAGCACCTATAGGCTCCTATAGGACCCTCTTGCACCAGGAACCAATCGATGGCACAGCAAAGAAGCCCAGGCAGCTTGTTATCTCTGACAGGAGGCAACTGATGGGTGCAGGTCAGGTGGAAAGCTGAAGGAATTAACTGTGATAGCATCAGGCAGTGTAAGGCATGTCACCCTGTGGTCTTAACCGTTTTCCAAGGTTTGGCTGGCATCACTGCAAATAACTACTACTGAGGCAAGCTACAACAGGAGAATGGGGAAAGGGGAAAGATTTGTTTCCCTGGATGCTATTCAGTGAGTTCAGCATCTTGCATTGAAGCTGGGGACTGTAACACGTTACCCATCCAGGGTGAAGGAAGATACAAGCAGCTGGATGGTATTTGAACAGCAGAGGGAAAACATCAGAAATGCCACAGAAAACAGCAAAAATACTAGGCAGACACCTGTTGGATGACCCTGGGAGACTTAAAGTTCAAAACTGAGGGGGAAAATAGTATCTTTCTGCCCAGTTTCTCCTGCACCCAAGGCAAAAAGCACTTTGCTGTACAGTCTCTATAAATGAACTGAACTAGAGAAATGAGAAATATGTATCATCTATTTTTTTTTCCTCAAAAGGAGATAGCTTGCAGCTGCTGAATACTGTCTGCTGTTTGAGCCACAGCTGGGCAGAGCAGTTCTGGTGTTAAGTTTTACTTGTGCTTGATGCTTTCTATGAGGATTTAAAAGATCTGCTTTCTCACTCTTAGTCTCCTCTCCTCTCCTCTCCTCTCCTCTCCTCTCCTCTCCTCTCCTCTCCTCTCCTCTCCTCTCCTCTCCTCTCCTCTCCTCTCCTCTCCTCTCCTCTCCTCTCCTCTCCTCTCCTCTCCTCTCCTCTCCTCTCCTCTCCTCTCCTCTCCTCTCCTCTCCTCTCCTCTCCTCTCCTCTCCTCTCCTCTCCTCTCCTCTCCTCTCCTCTCCTCTCCTCTTTTTTAAGCAGATGCAAAATAAATTTGTTTAAGTTTTGAATGAAAACATCATTGCGTCTTGTTGAGTAGTCCCTGGGAACAGCAGCATCCTTTTAAATATTACTATATATTGCATCAGAGTTACTAATCAGAATGAGCTCTTCAGGCTATTCCAGCACTGAGAGACTCTCTTATTTTTCTTCAGACCCACAAATGAGCTCTTAAAGTAGGCACAAAATCCACTCAAACCCACATCAAGGCTCTTCAAGTAAGCAAACTTGCTGCTCTTGGCCTTACTTTGAGTGCCCAGCCAACTGGCTCACCCCTGCCCTGTGTGGGCCTAATGACAGAAATCAGGACTGTGCCTCATAGGGTAGCTGGCAAACTCTGAATCAGAATTAGACTTTCTTTGTGTGATAAAATTCATGGGGTCTGTGTGTCTACAGTGGAGTAAACCGCAAAATGAGTCAATATGCCACATTCCTGTATATACACTGCTCTCTGTACTCTATAAATTGTTTTAAGTGTATAAACATTTAGTAATTTGAAAGGATATATATATATAGTGATGTGTGGGGGAAGTAAACTCTTCAAATTTCACAAAACACTCTTTTTATGTAATTATGCAAAGCTCTTCACTGTTTAGTAGAATGGTTTCATAACAGGCCAGCTCTACTTTAGTGGGTTAGAACATGCCAAATAAGAAGACAAAGAAACATAATTCTGCTTCATAAATTGGCTAATTACCATGAGTACTTTGCAATTTGGAAAGTCTGAACTGTTTTGCAATGGACAGTACATAAGAAAAGCAGGATTTTGATTTAAGTTGAAGCCTCCTACACCCCTCGCAGGAAAGTTTCTATGTTAACTGCTTTGAGGTTGTTGCAAATGCCAGCAATAAATTTACCAATATTTTTGAAGTAGCAAGCACAAGTTTGTGTTCAGAGAGTTTGAAAGAAATTCAAATCATGCTGTGTCTCTTGAATTTTAGAGGGATAAAGATTGGAGAGAAGGACACAGACCAGTCTCCTTGAATGTTTACTTGAGCACAAACTGCATATGGAAGGAGGCAAGAGTCTGGTGTCTGCACCAACACACATGCAAGCATTGTACCTTAAAATTTCACTGGAAAAATATTTGGCATCTTCGTATTCCACAATCTACAGAGGAATTTTAACTCTCGTACTGGCTTTTGGAAGACAAAAATTTGCAGGACGGCTGAGAGCCCTGGATGAAAGCACAGGTTCCTAATGAGGGGCAGGGGGGTTTGGAACATGTTTCTGCAAATGTCACACTCTTGTCTTTAACCACATTCCTCTCTATCTAGCTTGTCATACTTCTCCTGCAGCCTGCAACTCTTCTGCAATGTTACCCTCCCTCATTTCCCATCTTATCCACAAATTCAGGCAGAGCTGAATTTACTCAACACGATGAAGATACCCAAAGACCCAAGAGGCAGAGCTGGAAATCCCCTACTGTGTAAACAAGAGCTCCTTGAGGACCAAAATATACTGCTGTAGCATTTTCTTTTCATTATGTCATGCCTGCACATGAGGAAGATGTAGTTTCCATTTTGGCAAGCAGGTAAGAACCGCTGCAAGGTGCACAGTGCAAGGTGTTTCTGCCAGCCTAAGGGACACATGGGGCAAATTGGAGCTAAAGCAACAGCTCCCTTATAGGAGTGGCAACTACTTCCACTGTTTCTTCCCGAGATTAAAGTTTGGGTGGGATACTCCATTCTCATTCTGCCATGAAAATATCTTCACAAGTCTTTGCCCCTCAATTTTAAACATTTAAACATTCACCCTTCAGCTTAGTTTCTTTAAAGAACAGTTGGATTTTTTTCTTTCCTTAAGCTAAGTTAGAAGAGGTTATCTTCTTATGCAGTCAGTCAATCTTAGGTGCCACAGACTTTAAGAAAAAATCTATGTATACATATTTTTCTTTAATACCTGAAACTCACAGTAAAATTACAGAAGTTTACATCTTTGTCTTGCAGTATGTGGACTATTTTTTATGTAAGGAAAAAGCTGCATACACATTGTCTTTGATTTCACTCCAAAAACAATTAATCATTTGTTGCTTATGGAGGTGAAAAATCATTGCTCTGCAGAGCTTAGCATGTCCTTTATTTTCATTGAATGGATCTGAGCCAGTTAATAAATGAGATCTCACCTCCTAAAAGCAGTTCACCAAAAGCTTGAGCTTATAAATGCAGTCTGTGCCATGGGGAAAAAAACAGAAAAGATTGGAGACCTCTGCTCTGGTGATATCTAGACACCTGCTGTCAGATTTCATCAGCCTTGGGATACCAGCAAAACAGGAAGGCTAAGCATCTGTTTTCCACCACAAATACCATTAGAAGCATGAGAACAGAGCCTTTGATAAGAAACTCGATAGCAATAGCTCACGAGTCACAAACCAGCCAAAAAGAAAAAAACTACTGGAGAAAGTTATTCAGAAGAGCTAAAAGTGGCTACTGTTCCCTAAGGAGAATCAAAAGCACCTTGCTGGAAGCAGGACATTACAGAAAGCTCATGGTGCATCAAGGATTAGAAGAGAGGTGTTTGTTTGTCACAGAAAGACACAGATTTGTGTCCCCAAACTTGAGGTGCCCAATTAGGAACACAGGCAATGGAGAGAAAAACTTCTTCCAATGAACAAACCATAACTTGGGTGGGACAAGCTGAGGCCAACATAAGGGAATCTGTGTCCTGCTAGTGTATGAACTTCATGCACGTCCCTGCTAAATTTGTTTTATTAAAGATGCCACTCAGTCTGTCCTTGTAGTCACACCTGTAAAGTGGTGCTTGGCTGGGTATGTTTCTGTCTTCTTTACATCTTCCAAATGTAAGGCAGTTTTATATTACGTCTGCTCACCCACTTTGAGTAGTACCATTGGAATTTTATATCTATACATACATCGCCTCATTTCACTTTACTAGCATGGACACTGCTGAGCTGATATTTTGATAACAACTCTTGAAGCACATCTTTCCTGGAGTTGATATCATAGCTCACTGCTAGAGCTACAGTAGTTTATGGAAAAAAAAATGCTTTGCTGAGTGCTTCTAAAACTCCTGCAAAAGCGACGATGTTCAACAACATCCAAAACAGTTCTCACTGAGTCAGAAAGACAAAGCTTGCACCTGCCCCACTCCAGCAGTTCATGGGAGGAGATGAAGGCATCCCCACACTAGCCAGCAGCTGCAGAAACACTGTTGACACTTCCCCTGATACTGCTTGCACAGTGATGATAAAAAAACTCACAGCACCCTGGCAGAAAGCCAAGGCTAGATTAACTTTCAGAGGCACTACAGAGTGACTTCCTTGCAAATTATACCCTCAAGACCCGGAGGAGGAAACACAAGAACAAGTTTCCAAGGACAAGGTCACAGTACTTGCCAGTAGCAAAAGCAGAAATGGGAACAACACTGAACAACACTGGTGGGCAAAAATGATGGAAAAAAAAAAAAAATTAAAAGATGTAAACTAGTGGAATATAAAGTGGAGAAATTATGGAACATAGTTTTCAGAGAATGACACAGATATTACAAGGTGATTTAAATGTGGGTGAAACAGAGTCCAGGACAGGAACTGATAATACTTCTGAGATCAGCATCAACATGAAAGCAAAATCTGCAAGAAAGGAAATTTTAAATGAATGACTCATTTGGTACTCATTTCAGGCAGGGGAAATGACAATCTTCAGTGAGCACTGGTCGGTCGTGTCTCTGGCTTCACAGCAGCCTGAAACATGGATGCCACAACTTCAGTTCTTAAGAAGAGCTCAGGCTATTGCCCATCAGATGTGGTTGTCCTGAAGTTTTGGAGGTGTAACTCCAGCACTTGGTGGTCCCTGAATGAAGGATTTGCTGCTGCTAAGGTCCAAAACAGTCAGCGTAATCTATGGCATCTTGTCTGAGTACTGTGAAGTGAAAGACAAAGTCAAGAGTGATTAGTGTGCACAGCCACGAATGCACAGCTGAAATGAGGCAGCCAGTGGCAGTACTTCTGCTATAAAAAAATGCAACAGACCCAAGAGACAAGGTGAAGGGGTACCCCCCTCCTCTCCCTCCCTCAGTGAGAGGCCAAAGGCCAGCCCAAGTCTGTTTGAAGTAAGTATAGCAGCAGCTGTGTCACATTAGCAAGCCGCTCTGACTCCTTTATTTCTAATTTAGATCTTAATAAAATAGTACCAGGACAATTTAAGGAAGAACAGAAAGTATTTAAGGAAACCAAAGGAGGACATTTCCGGGGCTGCTTTTTTTTTTTTTTAAAAAAAAAAAAAAATTATGTATGACGCTCCCTAGGCTGCTGATATGTATGCAGAAGGCAGACTCTCAAGGAGAATTAAAATGCTAATGACAGCAGAAAGTACCATTTTAAAGAATGCAAAGAATGTGACTGGGAAGCCCTTAAGTGTAAAATAGTTAGCAATTAGTGACAAAAGACAAATAGGCAATAAGAAAAAAAACCTTTTCTGGAGTGTTCAGCTCTCTCCTTTCATCATCCTTCACATATTTAAAACTAAATTGGCCTGTTGCTGTTTCATCTGTTAGAAAACTGGGAGTAAGGGAAGAGGCAGGAAAGGGCATAACCCTTCAAGTCAGTGGAAAATAAACCCAGACAGGCACTAGACATCTGATCTTCAACCCATGTCATGTTACAGACCCTGGGATTTGAAGTTTTACAGAATAAGCTATCAAAAAATAATGTACATGTTTTTTGTTGGAAGAATCCCTTCAATGTACCAGATCAGCTCTCTTCTGACTTACACCCAGCAGTCTCCCCACATAGGAGCAGCTCCAGGTGACAACCCACAAACCTTCCCATGGTTTCTTTCCTTGATGCTAGCCAGGGGGATGGTGGCGCGGAATGCTCACCAGATTTTCCTTGGCTGCCTGGGGAGAGCGGGAAGATTCAAGGAGGACAAGAGATTGGACCAAGGATTGCTGGTCTAGACAGTGATTACTTCCTATCTATAGCTGAGCTAATATTCAACCATTGAATAAACAAAGCCATGCGACTGGTACATATTTTTGTTTAAGGAGGGAATCATTAGCAAGTTTATGTCTTTCCAAGGCCTCCCTTACCTGCAAAGACAGTTTGAGGTTGTGTGAAGGGTGCATTTATGTATCTTGGTGAAGCTAATGTCTCTCATACTTCATGGGTGGTCAGGTTATTAAACAGGCCTCTGTTTAGCAGTGCTTTAATGATCTGCTTCTGAAGGGCAAAACAATCTACTGCTGGCAGATACATAAGATTTTGATAGACAGACTGTTTCCCTTCCTTCTAACCTTTGCAGGAGGACAAACAGAAAGACATTGGATTCCTGTTTGGTGCAGTGATAGAAAAATACAGTCTGTTTTTGTAAGGGCTTCACTCACTGGCGTGCTCTCTATTGCTCTGCTAATACCCATTTTGCTTCAGAAAGCAGGAAAGGGAGCTTCACCACCAGTATTGTACAAAAGAGCTGGGGTTAACAGGCATTAATACAGGTCACAAACAACGATTGAATTGCCTTTGTGTGGCATCAGACAGCTTATATGAGATAGAACTCTCTTTATTTTCTTTAAAATCCCCATTGTGCCACATATGCACACAGTATGATTTAAATTCTAGTTCATGAATAACACACAAAACCCATCCTAAATTACAAACAAAACATAAAACTTCCTCCCTGCAGTAATGGGAGATATTGTCCAACAGAATAAAGGACATCTGGGGCTCTTCACCTTCGCAGTTCTTATCTATCCCCTTAATTACTGCTTCTTCTCCTTTCAAATCAAGTTAGTATGTTTGTATGTGGTAGCTGAAAAATAGGTAGGCATGTGGTTTTATGTTCATTGCCATTGCCTCTGCCTGCCTCTGTTGAGGTGTGTAGCTCACACCAAAGAAAGAGTTAAGGATGCTAGCCCAGAAACAGCACACTCGCTGTTAATTGAGAATAGATAGGAGAGGGGTCACTGGGGCAAGAGATGATGCAGATTCCTGCCTGGAGATGCTGACCCCCCAGGAGCAGAGAGTGAGAGACTGCATGGGGCTGTGGGCTAAAAACATTTCTGACCAGGGCTATCCCACCCTGGAATTGAATTTGCAATGCGATGGCCATAGGCTGGCAAAATCAACTGTGATGCTACAGCATCCGCATAAAACCAATCCCAGCACCTGGAGGCTGTGCTGCTGGGGTACTGGGTTGGGGGCTGGCTGGCTCACAGGAGCACAAGTAGACAAGCAGGATCTGTGACAATACAACCAGTTACACTGAAGCGTCTCTCCTTCCTGGTGCTCTTCAAAAACCTGTATTCTTACTCCAGAATCCAAAACTTTTACCGGTTATTTAAAATTTCCTTTCTTGCTGTTTTCTTGTCTTAGAATATAGAAGCTAAAAACACATTCAGTCTTCACTAAGGTAAAAAAGATTTCCAATAACAGTTGGGTTATTTTGCAGCTTGCAAAGGAAGCAGGAAGTTTTCCAGGAACACTAAGTTAAACACAGAATCATAGAATCATAGAATATCCTGAGTTGGAAGGGACCCTTAAGGATCATCAAGTCCAACTCTTGACACCGCACAGGTCTACCCAAAAGTTCAGACCATGTGACTAAGTGCACAGTCCAATCTCTTCTTAAATTCAGACAGGCTCGGTGCAGTGACCACTTCCCTGGGGAGCCTGTTCCAGTGTGCAACCACCCTCTCTGTGAAGAACCCCCTCCTGATGTCAAGCCTAAATTTCCCCTGCCTCAGCTTAACCCCGTTCCCGTGGGTCCTGTCACTGGTGTTAATGGAGAAAAGGTCTCCTGCCTCTCGACACCCCCTTACGAGGAAGTTGTAGACTGCGATGAGGTCTCCCCTCAGCCTCCTCTTCTCCAGGCTGAACAGGCCCAGTGCCCTCAGCCGTTCCTCGTACGTCTTCCCCTCCAGGCCTTTCACCATCTTCGTAGTCCCCCTGGGGGGCATGTTTATCACTCTAATAGCATGTAAGCTGTTCGAGGTGACACAGCACTATATAGAAGTCAGCAAATGTTGCTAATGTCTTCTGTGGGACTTTAAGCAGGAGGTTCCCATGGATTTTCTCTCACTTCAGAGAATTCCTAGTAGTTCCACCAAAAAACACTATTATAATCACCAGAGAAATAACTTTGTCTGCATTTCACTGCCTGCACTTTGAGTAAAGGTCCTGTGTAGTCTGTAACCAAAATAAGCTTCATCCTCTGTCTAATACTTATGATCAGAAGCAGAATTTTCAGGAATATTTGCTAAGAAGATATCTTTAAAGGAGAGTAAAATAAATGGTCATTATACAGATAACCAATTTATAATGGCATAATTAGAAATTTATGACAATGGGAATCAAAATACACTACAAACACAAAAGCTAAGAATCTTCAGCAGGAGGAGGTGTGGAAATAGTTATGCTATAGGCAAGGACTGTCTTTATTGTTTACTTTCCACTTGGGTCCTTGAACCATTACATCACAGCACATTGCCCACATTCAATTTTATAAATAATCTTCCCAATTAGAAAATAGAAATAGTATGCTAATGTGTTCCTGTGATAGAAAACTAATTCTCCGCTGTATGCTCAGTGTACAAATATTCCACGAACATAGTCCAAAACCTGCTGAAATCAAAATACAGGATTTCCATGGTCATTTATCAAGGTCTTGGTGTAAGATGCTACATGTTGTGAACAACAATGACAGAGTAAGATGTTAAATTAAGGCTATAGAAATACAAGACTTTTTTGATGTGAAAGAATAAAAAGGTCTTTGTTTTTGGAACATGAAAGTTTAAAAAGACTCCAAAAAGATTAAAAACAGATGGAAAAAAATGCTAGCACTATGCACCATGCTCTAACATGCAGTTTTTTCCTGAAATAACAAAGTAAATGGAGTGTTTTCAGTAAAGAGTAAAAACCATTCATGATCTCCTACAATTCCTTTTTGTACCATCTGTGGTTACACCCTTTATAATGCATGAATAGGAAACACATTGAAGTGCTAAACTAATTCTTTACCGAGAAAAGAGAAGCATGTTAGCATAAACAAGGCTCTTTTCCTATTTAATATATATATCCCAATTATCACTAAAATTGGACTTTCACTCAGTTAATTACATGTTCAATGTGATGTTCAGATTATTGACATGAAAGAGTATATAACAATCGCATACTAAACACAAGTCGTGCTTTCCCTAATCTTCTCACTAAAAAGTTACGGATTTCTAAACTTTACACACCTCTGTTGTGAGAGGTAATGCTTCCATTACAAACAGATGTCTGCATTTTTCCATTTTGCTTGCCTGGTGTGTGCACCTCAGCACAGAAACATTACATTTCTCAGACAATCTTGCAAAATGCAAGCACTGCTTCTGCCTCTCAGAACAGCCTGCTTTTGTTCCCAGATAACGGTGCTGCCCTTTCTTAGCCCAGATCCTAGCTGTCGGAGGGTGAGAGAAGAACTTCCCAGGCATCTTACAAAAGATGCTACAATGCTTTGATTTGTCATAGTACCAGAGCACGAAAACACGTAGGAGAATGAGCACCCCAAGGTTCAGCCAACTCATGACTTGCAGATTTTTCTAGCCAGAACTCACATTCACAAAGCTCAAGTGGAAGCTGCAGAAGATAAATCTTTCCTATGGGATTTCTACCACATCTTTTTTCAGCATCGGAATGCCCTTTTTCAGAGCCTAAGGGGGACAATGAGACCATTAAGCAGTTTGTTTTTTGTTGTTGGTGGTGGTGATGGTTTTTTTTTTGCAAGCTATGCAAACTAATTCCCTCTTGGGAGAGGACCTCTGTAA
Organism: Anas acuta; assembly: GCF_963932015.1. Classification (NCBI taxonomy): domain Eukaryota; kingdom Metazoa; phylum Chordata; class Aves; order Anseriformes; family Anatidae; genus Anas; species Anas acuta. The sequence continues at coordinate 129,617,395 of NC_088979.1, forward strand.
GAGGAGAAGCTGCTATTTAGCACCTGTAATCTAGCAGCGCAGCCAGGGATACAAGGCTCCCCTTGAAGGCAGAGCCAGGGATACAAGGCTCCCCTTGAAGGCAGAGCCCTGTATCCTGTGCTTTACACGCTGCAGCCCCTTCAGCACACCCTGCTGGCCCTAGTGATGCTGGAAGTCCTTAAATTCAGCCCGTAGTAAAGCTGGAGTCCTTAAATTCAGCCCGGCTGAGCTAAATAGAGCAAAGCCCACACTACCTGCAGGCACAGAAAATATTTTACCTACTAACAGAACCAGTCACTCTTTCTGTTTTCTTTCTGTCTCTGTTTTTCCCTTCCTTCCTTCCCTCACAGTGTTAAATCTAACAACAACAACAACTAAAAAGCAAACAAACAAACAAAAACACTCATTTTCAGTGAAACACAAATCAAATAGGCTAGAATATGAAAACCCTTCCCTGCCGTGAAATTAGAGGACATTTCTTGCAGAGTGTACAGCAACCATGATGAAAAGCACTGAGTCAGATTCTGTGGTCAAATGTAAGCAGGGTGCAGGTGGTGCCTCCAGTGTCTTCTGCATTGTCTAACGAGGAATGCTGAACAGCATCCCAGCTGCAATAACATGATTTACAGCGCCAGATCCTTCTGCTGTTTCAGAGAAGGGTCTCTGCACTGTTGCACAAGCATGGGAAAGCCCACAGGCAGATCACAGAGGCTCAGAAGTGGGTCAGTCCTGCCAACTAGCACACATGCCCACACAAGTGCTCACCACCATGAAAATAGGCCCCAAAGCTCCCACCTGACTGCAGGATTTTCTGTTGAGTACCATGTGTGATTGCATCTCTGGTGCTCACCTTGAACAGCCTTGTTTATAGTCTCCTGATCTGGAGAAAGCTGGCTCCCAACCCCGTTCTCTTTCCCCTCTGCAAAATACAGGGGTCCTATGGCTGATGGTGTAACCACTCACACCATGAGGTGTTCTGGCCCTGATCCATAAACCGCTCTGTGAGATCACAGGCATAGGCAGGCCCCTGTGGGAGCCCCGATGGTTTGTGGAGCTGTTCGAATGTGGCATCACCCCACAGACCAAAGCCCATATGCCTCACAGGCAGACAGATGGGCATCCTAGATCTACAGTTTCCTTAGCACTGTCCACACCAAAAGTTAAAGCTTTGTCATTCATCTCAGCTCACGCATGCCAGAAAAATAGGTTTTCACTCATTCCCCCAGCCACAGAGTGCAGCCAGTGTGTCACTCAGCTGGTGTCTACAATCAGCTCCCCTAACTTAAGCCAAGTCTATAATTCCCACGGATGCTAAGTGGGTTACTCAGAAGGTATTATCTGTTGATGCTGTGATGCAAGTTGGGTCACTATGGTGTTGATCCTCCCAGTTATTCTTACACTTGTCATGGTCAACCATCTACCTGGAATTGGCACACTAACATCAAAATCAAAGGGAGAAAAGATAAAATCATTAAGGGACAAATATAAATTACTAATCCCTTAGCAATGCCAGCACATTGCAGTCAGACATATTATAAAAAGCTTAGATTGCTTCCGTTTTAAACCAGTGGGGTGATTTCTTTTGGTCCATTTTCTGTTGTTTGTTTGTTTGTTCTGGGGCTTTTCAGCTTGCTTCCTCAGGAAAGGAAGGCTAAGGAGGACCATGATGTCTATTCCCACTGTTTTAATCTTCTCCTTCCTCCTCCTTCTACAAATGCTGAACTGCATGACTCCCTTCAACAAAACCTGACAATAGAGAGATGGGGTTCCCAGAAGTTTTATGAGACAGGGACTGGGTAGAGGAGAGAGACCGTGCAAGTGATGGAAAGGCTGGTTAGCTAACACTGTACTAGACTTCAGAGAATCTACAAATGACAGAGGTGTTAGATGTGAAACTTAATATTTCTCCCATTCCTGGAACAACTTGCTTTTTCTTGAAGCACAGTGCCCACCACTAAGACTTTGATAAATACTTTTATTAAGACATTTTATCCAGGGCTGTCAGCTGGCTACAGATAGGCTGTGCATCCCTGTGCAGTACAGCCATCTCACTATGCAATAGTCTGCCCCTAAGCCTCATTGCAGAAACCACTTTAAATTTATTTTGCTAGGCCTTTATCACTACAAAAGTGAAACATATGTGATGTGATGTTTCTGAGTGGTGGAATTAACTCTGTCTCTTGCTACTTGGATTTTATTCTACTTTCATATGTTGGCTTATCACCTCTGCACATTGTACAAATCAGGACAAGCCCCTGACAGCTGAACACCGAGCTCTAGGGTGGTAACATAGGCAGGGGACACCTATACTTACGGAGAAAGCTAGCCATGATTTTGGGATAGTAAATAACTGTATTCAGCCATTTGCAACAAAATAGGGTTGAGGCTGATTTAAAGATAAAACACTATTTCATTTACCAGTCTTTTCAGGCCATCTGGCTTTCTGATCAGGAACAGAGCCACAGAGATGAACAACTAATTAAAAAAAAAAAAAAAAAAAAAAAAAAAAAAAAAAAAAAAAAAAGAGCTCACTATTAGCTCTTTCATTTCAGTTGCATTAAGATAAAGAAGAATTCATTTTGAATATCCATAATGCCAAAACTCAAGCAGTATTTCCTTGTGAGGTATAGACATCTGAAAAATCGACTTTCTAATTAAAATACTCAAATAACAAAACATCCTTTACATTTGGTTTGTACATCTGTCATAGAGGCACACTTACTGACCATGAAGGTAATGAGTGGAAAATTGTGTCCACCAATGACTTGTATTTGCAAACTATCAGAAATTTTCCAGTCTCCATCATGACATGCAGAGCCACTGGAATTCACGTGCTCCAAGGAAAGATGCAAATTTTGCAGAATGGTGTTACTACAGCCAGAAGACCAGTCTTGGCTGGCTACCTCTCTGGTTCTCCTGGTACCCAGTACACTGTACATCCCTCACTAAGCAGCAGAAGTCCTGCCCCTTACACTGGCCAGCTGGTGGTTCCTTATACCAGACCAGATCCTTTTTTTTTCCTCCCAGCTACCAGCAGAATGCCCACTCTCTAAACCCTAGTATGCCCAAGAGCAGAAGCTATTTATTTTTTTTTTCAGTTTACTACTGAAAGCCAATACACCTTTGAGCTGAGCAAGGAAGAGCAAATCTGTTTACCCACTGCATGCAGAAGGATGGTATATAAGTGTAAATACATGAACTATGGTTGCCGATTGGGATTTACATCCTGCTGTGTGACAACTTGCACCCACGAGTGCAACAGACTGCATGGAGAAGATCTACTGAAAAGAGTCGGGCTGCGAGGGATGTGATCCTGGCTCCAGCTGCCAGATGTGCGCCCCAGTGCCTCCCTCAAAGAATCCCCCAAAGTATTCCCCGGCCTCCTCTCCCTCCCATGTTGAGAAAGAAGATGCTTGAGAAGCCTCAGTGAAATGCAAATGTAGCTGGGTCAAAAAGAAAATGAAAGTCTGAGGGTTTGCAACAGGAAACGGCCTGGGGGCGGGGAGAGGAGCCTGAATGCCTTTCATTGAAATGCAAAGAGCAAATTTTCTTTCTCAGGGGGAGCAGAAACCTCCTCAGAGGATTATTTAAGGGAGCAAGAGAGTAGTCGGTAGCTAAACCTACACTAGTCTGGTCCTGAGAAACGGGGTGAGTTAAATCATCCCAAGTGTATTCTTGCAAAGGCACGACACTTTCTGGTTTTTGTTTGTTTGTTTGTTTTCCATGAGACTCCTCCCTGCTGTTTTTGAACACATGAGGGGAAAGAAAAAGCCTTTCAAAATTTAATGAGTAGAAATGATGCAAATGGGAATCTACTCAAGCTGATACCAGCATGTCCCAAGCACATCTAGTAACTGCCATCTGCCCAAATTCCCTTCTTGCTTTAGTCATTCATCTATTCAACTCCCTGTGCTGTGCTGCTTCTTGGGTACTGAACCTTTTGCATACAAAAGTGACGGAGGCAGAGGCCATTACCGTAAAGCACGTGGGTGGCTGTTTCACAGCCAACCATTTAGCAATCCTTAGAAGCTTTTTCAGCTTTGTCCAGGTGTGTTTGAGCCGATTTCTATCATCCAGCAGACGAGGGAGGAGGGAAGGGGGAGGAATGGGTTTGATAGGCAGAAGTTAAAAAGCTCCAGATAACTTGGCTTAGTCAGAAAGATGCAGTGGTTCAACCAGCAGAATGGAGGAAGGTGTCTCAGAGGGAGCGCTGCATTCAGCAGGACCTGAGCCATACAATGGTCCATACCTGCACGTGTCAGCACCACAACCACTACTGCCAGCTCTTTCAGAGTCTTTTCTCACTGAGCGTTTGTACTTCTCTTTCAAATTCACTTGGTCACCAGCCACCACTGCTGGTGCACTAATTGGTTATACATCTTCAAAAACCAGCTTTACCTCTGGTTCTTGTCCTCAAGACTGTTTTACCGTTGCCCCAGCCACCCTTCTGTGCAGTATGGACATCACACAATTGCCTGTACTGTTCCATCAGAGCCCCACCACAGCTAACAAACAAAGAGAACAAGCTGTGTGGGCAATGCTTTTTTGACTAATTAACGAACTTTTTTTTTTTTTTTTTCCCCCACAGTCTCCTTTGTATTTCCCAATCACACAGTTTCTGCTTCTACTGCATGCTTTGTGTGTGCGTGCTGGCCCACACTTACTCGTCCCCATCCCATCTCTGTGATAGCACTACTGCTGTCCTGCGGTGACATGAGTGGCAAAAAGGAAATACCTGTCTAAACAATACTATAATTGCTTTAAAAAAGTAAATGTGGGTGACAAGATATAAAATGTCTTCTATCTGTTAAAGAAATATGTACGAATTTTAAGGAAAAAAATTAATAAACACTGCTAATATTAATATTTCCTCTCCACACTGTCAGCCTCCACAGGACTCTCTTGTTTTGGCTAGATTAAAATATGTATATCAGCACTGGTTGCTTTCCAAGTAATCCCACTGAGGTGAATGGAAGTAAATACAGAGCAAAACACTACCCAGGGTAAAGAAGTTGACAAGCCCCTGGAACAGCAAGGTTGCACAAAGGGGCCCTTTGTCCCTGAAAGGACTCGTGAGCAGAGGAAGATGGATTTACCTCCCAGAAGGGTTAGGCTAAGCAGGCTGTGGTAGTGCTTGCTTGCATTAATGGGCAGTTTAAAGTGCCTGAGACGATCACCTCCTCTCTTTCACATCACCACAGTGTGAGTTTTGGCTTTGCCTGGGAGTTATTTCCAAGTGTGCATGACTGGCAATGCCTTGTTAAGAAAAAATAAAATAAGCCTTAAAATAAGCATTATGCTTTATACAATTATGTTTACCTGTAATAAACAATTACTACAAAGCAGACATATCCATGAGCTGAAGATTTGAATTTGGAATACTAAGAAATGACAGATTTAGTAGCAAACCCCATCGCTAAACCACTAATTGTGGGGAGTCAGGAGCAAATACCCAAAGCAAAATCTCTCAACTCTTGTCTTGCTTCTTATATTCTTATTTTCCTGCAGTGAGGATCAGGATACTGGACTAAATGACCTATTGGCCTGACCCAATGTGGCAGTCCATAAAAATCCACTTGGTGCAGCTGCCTGCTTTCTTCAAGTCTCAAAGTGCTTTGCAAGGAGTGCAGGCAAGGAAGTGTGTCTCAGAGAAGTGAAGGGATTTGTTATCAATCTCTGGGCAGGCAGATTCCTAGCACCCAGAAACAGATCTCTTTAGTTGATTTGTGCTGTTCCTTTCTCTTTCTCTTGTTTGACTATTCCTAATTTAGCTCCTATAAATTCAATTGTTTGGGATTTTTTTTTCTTCCTTATTTTTTGGTGGGGGTGGGGTGGGGCTGGAGTAGGAAGGTAGGGGGATGGATGGTGTTTGTAAGCTGCTGTCTTAATCACTCTGGTAAATTAGACAATCTCTAGCATGTTATTTCAGCTTTATCTGTGCTGATTCTATGATTACCACCCTTCATTTTACTCAGGTATTTGTATGTCTTGCTATAACATGAAATACAGCAGAAATAATAACTGAGGCACTCATGGTACTAATTTACACATTAAATTCTTAAGAGGTCCTGATTTTCTGCTGCATAATACTACTCTTGCTTTCTTCCTCATTTGACAGCAAATCCAGTTACAAATAGATTATAAAGCCCTGAGTCGTGACATGTTTACAGGCCCTTTTAGATTGTTGATACTGCTGTCTGCCAGGTGGCTAATCCTATCTGGAGCTCTCCATTAGCTGTTGGCTTACAGGTTTGCTGTAAATGCTGTATTTCCTCCATAAAAGATCTCAACCTCCATCTATAAGCTTGAGTATTTGGATCACAGAGTCTATAAAACAGCTTATTTCTGCGTTTATGTTCTTCTGCACTTTCAAATTGGACACAGTTTGAAACAAAGAAACATTTTCAAATATTACCTAATGAATGAATAATGAATAATACGCTAAGAGAAATTTTTGGAGCCCAGAGCAAAATGAAAGATCAGTCAGTGCTCGGGTAAGGTTTCCTAAAGTTCCTCAGGCTGAGTTGCAATGTCCTTGAAGGCAGGACGCTACAGGTATCATTAAAGACAGTGGAATTTACTATAGATAACTGACACCATGACTGAAAGAAAAACCTACTCCATGGTCAGAATAGTAACTGGATAATAGAAAAGACCACAACAACAACAACAACAAAATCAGCTGAGATGTAGCCATTACAAATACTTTGGAGTTGAACGTATTCTGCAGACAAATATTACCTAGATACAGAACTCATGATGGAGAAGATTTTACTGAGAATAACATTGAAACATAACTTTGAAGGAGGCAAAGGTGCTGAAGCAAACAGGCAGTCAACGTAGCCAGGGTAGAGATGCAACATACTGTGACACCAAGACATAATGCTGCTTGTGCTATGATTGAATGTAGAAATCTGAATCAGATTGTGTGATTCCACAGCATAAAATGTCGTATCAACAAATACCTCAGACATTCTCCCTTCCAAGCCTTTAAACCTCCATAAAAGCAGTAATAATTTTTCTTCCAGTTGGAGTTTCCACTGACCTTTAGGCTGGAGCTCCAAGCAAAGCACAGAGCAGAAGACACCAATTACATGAATAACAATTACCATAATACCTCCTAAATTGGCTAGCTTACAAACTTACCCCTCCAAAGCACAAACCAATCAAAGACAAGTGCCAAAAAAGCCATCCAAATGCAGGTCTTTGATCTTCTTTTCCCACCTGAAGAAAACTGTAAATTAGTACAAACTAGGCCATCTCCACAATGATTTTCAATCTTCAGACCAGTTTGGAAGGTATCAAAATAACCTGGAGCCTCTACACGCTCAGTGGGTGTAACAGCAATGAAGGATTTATACAAAACTCAGTAAGAAATCACCTTTCATTGCCTGAGCCAGATACCTGAAATAGGTAAGCGTTATGCTAGCATCAGCAAGGGCAGTGTAATATAAACATCAGAGATACAAAGATAATTAGCTACCTAATCAGACAACCTCAGTGGCTCCTGACACATGTACTTCACAACTGCTTATTTCAGCCATGTTGTTGTTACCTTACTGTTTGAGGCAGACGTATCCACAACCTTTTGCAATATCAAATGCTATCTTAAAATACTTTTTATCAGTGACGAAGCACAAGGGTCTAAAAGGCACCAAAATTCCAAGAATCATTGCCTCTGAGACCTTTAACAGCCAGAAGCACTTAGATTTTATTGTTTTCAATTTCTGTGATGATAGCACTAGTGTCTTTTTGTATCCTACAGTGCCATTGGTTCACTAGGGACTCACCAACCCCAGCTTTACATGTACACAGCACTGCAGTTCAGTCTGTGTCTCATTCATATAGTAACCCAATTCGTTTTCTTTTTTCAACTTCAGCTAACAACAGCATGACAGAAGTCATCCCAACTGTAAAGTAGACCTCCAGTGCATGAGCAGCAGAGGGAAGCTGAGCTGTGATAGCACACAGGGAGGAGACGGCATTCCTACAGATGGGCTCATTTTCCTTTGTTAGAGTGGACACTTCATGCTGCTTAATGGTGCTGCCCTGCTGCTATTAATACACGGGCAGTCACTTGACCTTGGCAGTTGCTTTGACTAAAATAATTCTCCTTTGAAGCTGGCAGGGGCACAATAGGAGCACATGCCTGCTGCCCGCTGCAGCAGGGTGCTCGGCTGGAATGAGTGACCTTCGCATGCCTCTGAAGGTGCAACTTCACAACCCAGCAGCTTCTGCTGAACCTTCCTTCTTCTGCCGACCCCATCTTCTCCCTCTCCCCAGCTGCATGTCCCCGCCCTTTTTTCTTGTGTCACTGGTGTTACTAAAAGTTTTTTTTTTTTTTTTTTGTTTTTTTTTTTTTTTTTTTCCCAGCAATGATTCAGCTTGCTTTTAGAGTGAAGGGAAAGAAAAATGCAGTTCTAGGATTCAATGCCATTGTCCCCATAACAGACATCTAGATTAGAAAAGGTGAATGAAAATTACTTCCCTTTTTTCCTTTTATTTTAAGGTGACAAGACAACTAGAATTCTATGCTCTATTTATTTAAAGGCAGATAAGACAAATCCCATCATTAAAGTGTGCAATCATCTCATCTACAGTTCCCCATTGTGAATTTTTCTAAGCCAGTAGACTATAACCCTTCACAGTTATAGCAAAAGGTGGACATCCCTAAAGGCAATTCATCCTCTTAGCCTGTATTCTAGGATTAGTCAAATTGGTCTCAAGATCAGGTGTCAGGTGCTGATATTCTGACATTAATGTCTGTAAGGGTCTGTTTGTTTGTTTGTTTTCCAATTAAATTCCTTGGGTATCAAGGGTTCACTACTGACCAAGCCCAGAATAACTTCTGTCATGTCTGAATCGCAGTGTCAGCTTCATTCTGGTCAGATCCTTAAAAAGATGTTTTCCTCTGCCTAGAAGCCAGCCATGGAAGAAAAGATTACCCAAGTGTACTGCCCACAGCCATTTTCATGGCAAGGACAGGTGGAAGAGGGCTTGATCTGAACATTTTTATTCATTCCTTTAATAAGTAACATTATAATTGATATTTAGATAATATTATAGTTCACAAATAGTATAGTATAAGGCAACTGAGAAGTTGCTCAGAAGCCACAGCTGTGGTTGTGAGTTGGTTTTTGGTTTTGTTTTTGCTTTTATCACTTACTGCAACAGAAATAAAGAAGAGCCCTGGTCTGTTCTTAGAGTACTGCTGCTGCTACAGTAACACCAGTCTGAAGCTTGTTGGAATACTACTCTGTACCACTGGAATTGTCATATTTAATAATGTAACTATGCTATAGTATAACAATCCTGTAACTACACATACCCATGCACACACTAGGTATCAAAGGTATTTTGATTGATAGAGCATGTTTCGTATGGAAAGGTAACATAAAATATCTCAGGAACAAGATCTTGCTCTATAAGATGAACCTCCACCAAGAACTGACTCCTATACTTTTATAGTCTAACTACATTGTCAAATCCTTTCTAGTGCAGATGAAGTCTTAGCATTGGCAGAAACAGAAGAACAGAGTTAGTGCAAAAAGTAACATCAATAAGCAATAGACTGAGATAATCATCCATGCTCGCTCAGCTCACTCAGTTACTATCTAGAATTCATGACAGCAAACAATTACCTTGTACAAATGAGAACAGGTGTCAAGCTCCTTTATCGACTCCTTGATCGTGAACATGGGGCTGCAAATGTAGTATACTCTTAGTGTATATACATATGTATATATATATACTCTTTATATACTTCCTATCATAGAATCACAGAATCACAGAATCACAGAATCACAGAATCACAGAATCACAGAATGGTTTGGGTTGGAAGGGACCTTAAGGATCATCTAATTCCAAGCCCCCTTTCATGGGTAGGGACACCTCCCACTAGACCACTTTGCTCAAATCAATTATGTTTTGTAAAATAAAGAAACAAAAGAAAATGGAATGAATCACCGTTGCGTATGTATTGGATTTGAAAGTCAACCACTACATCCCCAAGTACATACAACAGCTGCAATGATATTGACCATCATTTGTGAAATAATATGAGAAGATAAAATGCAAGTTGAAATGCATTAAGCAACATCATATATCCAATAAATTAAAATTAAATTAGTCTGCCAAAGTGAGCTACTACAAGGTACATCTGTAACATCAGAGGAAAAGTAAACAATAAGTTTAGGACATCACATAGTCTTAAGGGTTTTTAATCTACTAACTGCTCACACTTTTATTTCTATTATTTTAATTACTGTTCCAAGTCCTGATCAGTGCAACCAAAAGCCAGACAGGGCAAATTTCTACTTACCTTTCTTGCGGGACTAAAAAGCAAATCAACAAAATATTACAGGGTACTTGTGACTTTCCAAAACTATCAGATCTGCATCTGCCCATATGCATGTCTCAGTGTTAGCTAATAAGTTCACAATGACACAGATATTTCAAGAATACAAACTAATGCACATGGTCAATCGCTGGCACATGCCAAGGAAAAAAAATGTTGTACTTATCTAGACAGTGTTAGCTGATGTCACTGGTCGTGTTGATAATGCTATTCAAGACAACTTACTGTTTATTAAACAACTTAGTTTATGTGCATGAGTTATTAATAAGAAGTGTTGGAATTACAACACCAGATACAGAAAGAGGTATTCATGTAGACTAAATTTAGCTTAGTGGAGCTAATCCCCATCCCCAGCTCCTTCTGTTCTCTGTGAAAGTGTAAGCTTCTATAGAAGGGACTTCAGAGCATGAGCTTAATTTAGGCTGAAGTTGCAGAAGAGGTAGTGAGCTGATTTACTATTTCTCAGCTGCAATAAAAGCAAGGGATTCCTTGCGCCTGCTCATTTGGAGCCTTCTTGAGCTGCCTCTGGTGTTTGTTGGGCACTTCCCTGAACCAAGTCAGTTGGATAATGAACAGAAAACTGTTTAAAGGAAAGGAAAAAAAAATCTTCAGCTGATTTAATGAGCTGAACTGGCTCAGGAGGAGATCAGAGGAGCATCAAAGCTGGTGGGTATGAGGGATGAGCAGGGGTGGAGGGCAGCACTTTGACACTTGCCCTGTCCTACAATGCTGAGCTGACCATTTGACTCAGCTTTGCTGAGTAACTTTACCCTTAGCCGCCCTGTAAATGGAGAGCTTTAGTAGTGGAATTGGTTACAGAAGTCCCTGCACCCACACTGTGATTTCCAGTCCCATTCTCAGGCTGCTGTCATTGCTGTGGGGCAGATAACAAATGATCTCCCTGAAAACAGGGATTTGCTTTAGACTGCTGTAATTGCAGCAATACAGATGAGGCAGCAGCAGCAAACAGCAATGCAGAACTGGAAACCGCCAACATGGGGCAAAAGCTCTGAAGCTGGCTTAACCTCTGAAGCGTTTCTGCTGACAGTGATGGGGGGGTGGAATTACCTTCCCCAGCATTTGTGAATACTGCCCCAGAAGGCTCCATTTATTCACTTGCTATGCCAAGTGGGGTTCAAGTCCCCTCTTCTGCAGGCATCTAGCTTAGGTGTCAGTCAGAAGGTTGAGGCTGGGAGTCTGTGCTGCATGCAGACAGCAGCAGCAGTTTGCAGTGGGTGAGGGGTGTCTGGAGGAGGTGGTGTGAGCAACAAGAAGAGGAGCATTTCCTCCTACATCTTAAACTTGCTTTGGGATGACTTGGAGAACCAAGGAACCATTTCTATGTCTTAGCTGTCTTCTTTGCTTAGAAGAGATAGATGTTGGTATCTATCTGAGTATAAAGAATGAGATGAAGCCAGATAGTCACACACACATAGCAGTTGTTTTGGATCTCTGCTGTTTTGACCCAGCAGAACAATGAATTTGCATTGTAATCCTCCAGGTCACATTACCAAATCCCAACCATGAAGTATCTCACTGCCTCTTCTTTCAGTGTATTGTAATGTATTTACTGAAGGAAACAACAGTTCCTCACAATAATTCAAAGGAATCAAGGAAGTTCTAAGTGGGTGCCTGTTAAAATCAAATGAAAGGTATTTGTTACAATCATCCTAAAGCTCATGGCTCACTTTGTTTTGCCTACAGCTTTACAAACTAAAGTGGAAACTTGGTTTGCTGAACTGCTGGGATCTATTGTAAAGTTTAAAAGAGAAGATTCAAACTGTGTCCATGGACATCTTGGCTGACCTCTGCTATACCACTCTCAAGGATCACTACTGCAAAATATAGCCCAATTCACTTAGGATGGGACATGCCATCTGTCTTTACTTTCAGCAGTGTATTTTTTTTCTTCTGCAAAACCATCTGTCCAGAAGAACAGACTCACTTTCAAGGGACAGTCAGGACTCAGAGCATAGTCTTTCTTCTCAGCATGCCACTTTGAATGATTGTAAAGGCAATGAGTGGTTTTAAAGGCAGAGTTTTATTTTCAAATTTTGAAAAGTCCCTAGTTTGAAATACATTACAAAAAGTGTTCCACGAAGTCAACCTGGAATAGATGCTTGCATACCTCTATGCCCAACTTCACCTAGGATGCCATACTTTCTCTGAGAAGCAGCGCCTGTGGGGCTGCCACTTGCCACCTCTTATTTCACTGGTCAGTTGAAATAAGCCATGACAGAGGGTGCTCCAGGAATCTCCTCAGCACTCAGATAAATACTGACTCATCACATCTGTCAGCAGTTGTCTTCCCAGTGATGCCAACAACATTAAGGGTTGGATTCTCCCCCACATTGCCTGGCTGTTTTCTACCAACTTCCATCAACAAATCTCTACCACCATGAGTCCCCAGTGGGTTCAGAGCAAAGTGTGTCCTTCCTAGCCTTCACACAGGACTTGGCTGCAGTGTGATGGAGCCAAACATTCCTCAGTACTGGGAAACTTGTTAAATAATGCTCTCTGGAAACTCAGTTGTGTTCACTGTATTTCCACCAAAAAAAAACCCACCCCCCCCCAAAAAAAAAAAAAAAAAAACACACAAAAAAACTTGCTCTATGAACTATAGAGCAGTATGGGTCTAGAGTGCAATATGGCAAAGGTTAGCTAAGATATCAATTGGTACTTCCCACAAAGGAGGACAGTCGATCAACCTCGACCCTTAACATCAACAATCTACTTCAAAGGCAGTGGCTGGAAGCCTGTGACTGTACTAGTGAGTACAAGCAGATGTGTGTTTCTGTAAAGACAGGTAAAAATGCATCCTGTTTTCAAAATTATGGTCACTTTTAACAGGATAAACATGGGATCATTTAGGTGAAAGTCTAGTTGGATGGGAGTGTGGGAGAAGAACCCAGTCTTTAGTAACATACAGTGTAAACAGCATCCAGACTTGTGAGACTCAAGAGGCATAGTACCTTCTCAATGTATCTGAAGCAGTTCCCCAAAACTGGTATGAATTTGCACTGTTTGACCAGGAACTTCATCAAGTTCATTCCAAAGATCCTGTGAGGCCTTCTAAACAGTGACACAGGCACAATGAGGAGACAAGGGAATCATAGCACAAGGACATGAAAAGCCAATGAGGTCACTGGAGTAAGGGAAGATACTTCCCAAGCAACGTCCTTTGCCGGAGCTGGATGTGTGTATCATGTAATGATATTTAACATTGCTTGGATCACAATCAGTCAGTCAAAGTAATGTAAATCATGGTATTCTTTATGGTGCTGAACATCTGCTTATTGTGGCATTGTGATGAAGAATCCCAAAACTCATTTCATAATAAGCAATGTGAGTGCTTTTAGATGATAATGTAACTTAGTTTCCATTGACCAAAGCTGGTTTTCATTCTCATTTTGAATATCAAAACTAATTTAAACCTAAACTTAATTTCCACATTAGGTTAAATGCAGCTGAAAATAAAATGTGGCAAAATGAGCAAAACTCTTGGGCAGAACAGTATTATGAAGAAATATGAAAGAAAAATTTGTCTACTGGGAGACATGAATTATGAAAAATGAAATATCTTTCCAGGTACTCTATCAATATCCTCCACATGGTAACACAGGTTTGACAGTGTCAAATTAATGACAGTGTCATTATCAGTGCTATGATCTATGTTAATAAAAAAAAAAGTTTAATTTAACGAGGGTTTAGCTCTTCCACTAGCACTAGGACCTTCAGTTGCTGGTGATCACTGTACAAACTTGTGCACACGTGCATGTGATGTATATTTGTTTTTTGATTAACTACATTATAAAGGATTTAGCTATTATGAGTGTGTTATCTGTTGTACTGTATAATATTTAAACAAAAATTAAACAAAACCTAGGCTCAATGCCAAAAATAAGGAATCATTCTCTCAAATAAAACTGAGGTAAAGAAGGTTGCAGAACTGCCACTCCAAGATTATTTTTCTTTATTGTGTGATGTATTTTCCCTCCTAATGGAAAAGTCAGATGAATAAGCAGTGAATTAAACTTAGGTGCACCAGAATTTCAGTTCAGCATCTGCAAGTATTGTGTGTACACTGGCACTTTGTGATTTCCAGCACATGAATCTATCTCTCTCTATTTTGCAAAAGTGGACCAATAATTCATGTTTCTCCATTTTCCTTAGGACTATGGCCATCTTCAGACCATGGCCATCAGACCACTGACATTTTGCTGTGGGAAAGAGTTCCATTAATACAGATTTTCAAGTGAGCACTCTGTTTCTAATCAGGTCTAACAGTGGTTTTGGAAAAAAAGGAACATCAGGGAAATCATATCTACTTTCATGTGTTTTGGGAACATGATGGCACAGATGCAGACCTACCTAATTACAGACCTTGTATACAGCCATGAGTTAAATGTGATTAAAATGTATATACACACACACGCACACACACAAATAATGTTGTAATTGTATGAAGGTTACTAGGCAAATTTATTTAGACCGTGTCCCTTAACACTAGGGTTTGTTTTTCTGAAAAACTCTGCTTCATCAAAAATGCCAACGTTGCCAAACTTGAGCTGAACTTTGAAATTATGACCTGTCACCACTAGGCCTCCTGTTTGACCCTGTCTCTTCACTTCCCAGTGCCTCAGTTCTCCATCGTCTGAGAAAATAAATAAGTAAGTAACTGGAAGCAGGAAGGGGGAATAATCTTCTTTCTTCTTTGACCTGCACCTGCCCTATCTATTTATATTGCAAGAACTTCAGAGAAAGGATTAAATACCCTCTGCTTTTAATACTGCCAGCAGGACAAGGCCTGATCAGGGCCTTTAAGGTCTTTCAAACTGGAAAGCGGCCTTTCCCTCTTAGCTTAATTACAAATGCTACTGTCATAACTAATTGTTGAATGCTTGTAATGCAAGAGAAAGATCCAGTCCAAAGAGCATGTGATGCAGCGGTGAGCACTCCTCAGCAGGGATGCTGGCAGGAGGCATACGGACCCGTGCTCCAATTCAGGAATGAGTGAATCTTGCTCTCAGATGCCCCTGACCTCTCCTCCCTCACTTACCTTTTTTTCTTCCTTCCTCCTTATTTTATTAAAGTCCAGCTGTACATGTTCCAGTTCCGATTATACAAGATAAACTGTCTTACCCTGACTTTTCACTGTATGATTTTAATTTCTGTCCAGCTCCCACTTCATCTGCAGTTAGGAAGTCTTGAATTCATTTTCTTCAGCCACTACCTGAAGTGCCATGCAGATGACTTAACTCATTCCTGTCTCTCCAGGGCACCCTTTGCAATGCCAAACAACATAATGAAGTAAAGTAGGTCACAGCTAGATAGTAATTTAAAGCCAGCATGGATCTGTACTGCTGCCCAGAAAAGCAGGTTGCACCCTTTCATCACTGCTCGTTCTCTTCAACTCTCCCAAGCTGGCACCAGCATTTGTTTGGCTGCTTGGTGAGCCAGAGGGAATTAATCCAGTGAGTGCTAACCTGGCAAAATAATTGGCAAAAAGATCAACAAAACTTTTAGCTGGGAACGACAACAAGAGGGCAACAACGGTCTTAGACAGGAAGGGCTAGCCTCTGTGCCTAGTCACTTATTTAGGAGGACTCTGGAATCTACCCTTCTGTTTTCCTTCTCATAAGAGAGAGAATTAATGATGTGTGATGAGGCATCTACAGCATTTTTTTTTCCTGGTGAAATTGGAAATGTATGCAATTCAGTGTTCTACCTCTACTTTCTCTCTTGACTGCTACAGAGAAGTCATGTTACAGCATCAGGAGAAAATACTTTTTGCTATTCTTTCCTTCTGATTCCCCATGCATTGGCCCTGCAGGAATTTCAGCAAACCACTTCCTTCTTTCCTGTTCAGCAACAATGGCAAACTGTATACCCAAAATCGTATGCCAAAAATATCGCAATGGAAAGCAACAGAATGGTCAGAGGAAAAGCATGTCATATCTTATTTACTGTTCTTTAGAGTGATTGATGTGCTTATTACTTTAAAAAGGAACAAAACTCCATTCACACTCTGGGGGCTCAGGCTCATTCCATGGCCCCTACATATTAAAATTTTAAAGTGATTCTCTATTGGGATTATTGGGATATGGCACAATAGTCCGAGATACTATGACGTGGGTTGGGCCTTCTGTTGGAGGAGGAGAAGGAGGAAGAGGAGGAGCAGAAGAAAGTAGTAGTAGGAGGAATCATTGTGGCACAGCATTGTTACATTCCTTGTTCTTGCCAAAGCCTGTGTGACTTCAGGCATGCCATTGTCCCATTAGGATTTATTCAACCACAAAAAAAAATAGCTGAAGTCAGCTGCAGGGCAAAACTCAGAGCACACAAAAATCAGATACTGTAACTTCAGTAACTTTGCCCCAGAATAAGACAACATAAAATGCTTTATTTGTGCACGACTCCTTCTTTGCAGTGATTCCTCTTAACACTCCTCCTGGCAAAGTTAGTAGCTCTGTGAAACAGAGAGAACACTTTCTCTACGTGACTGTGAAGCTAAACTCAGAAATGCGAGGGCCTCCATGTACATGACAAGAACAAGCAGTGTCCTTTATGTGTACAGAGTCAAAAGCAGGACAACAGCCAGCTCACAGCCTGGGGCATAAAGTAGGGTCTATTTCCAACACGGTGCTGCCTGAGGCTTTGTGCTATACTGCACAGCCTGTTTCCAGCTCACACAGGGCTCTGCTGCAGGTGACCTTGGGCTGGCTTCCGACAAACTCACTCCAGCCATCTGTGTGCCCTCCCTTGATCAGCAAAAATAACCCAGAGAGGGACAGCGTTTCCCTTTTTTCCTGTGAGGCCGCCATGCAGTTGTACAGGCCAAACTAAGCAGGCTCCAGCTTTCCCTGTGCTGCGGCAACGCCTGGCTGCCGTGGGCCAATGCTGCAATAACCCTTTGTTGCAATACCCTTTGGTGCAGTGACACCCCATCGCAATAAATCCTTGATGCAGTGACACCCCGTTGCAATAAATCTTTGGTGCAGTGGCACCCCATTGCAATAACCCTTTGTGGCAGGGACCTCATTGCAGGGACCCCCTGTTAAAGAAACCCCCATCGCAGGGACCCCCGGTTGCAAGGATCCCCCCCATTGCAGGACAAGCACCCCCACAAGCCCTGTGGCGGCGGGCCGGCGGAGATCCCTCCCCGCCTCCTCCAAAGCGCCCCAAACAAGAGAGAGAGAGAGAGAGAGACGAGGGCCAAGTACTGCCCGCGTGCCCCCTCAGCGCCCATCCTCCGCGGGGCCCACCGCCCCTGATGGCACTGGGACCCGCCCCGGGGGCGACGGGGGGCGGTGCGGCCCGGCTGGTTGGGGGCCGCCCCTTCCGCTGCGGATCCCTCATTGCTGGGCCCCGAGCGGAGCGGCGGCACGGCTCTGCATCGCTCTGCTCACAGCACTAACGGTGCGTGCGGGGCCGCCGGGGATCGGGCGCCCCGCGTCTGGGAGGGCGTGGGGGGAGGGCGGCCGTTACCGGGTGGGGGCCGTTACCGGGTGGGGGCCGTTACCGGGTGGGGGCCGGTACCGGGTGGGGGCCGGTACCGGGTGGGGGCCGGTACCGGGTGGGGGCCGGTACCGGGTGGGGGCCGGTACCGGGTGGGGGCCGGTACCGGGTGGGGGCCGGTACCGGGTGGGGGCCGGTACCGGGTGGGGGCCGGTACCGGGTGGGGGCCGGTACCGGGTGGGGGCCGGTACCGGGTGGGGGCCGGTACCGGGTGGGGGCCGGTACCGGGTGGGGGCGGTTGTGGGGTCGTGTCCCGCTGTGCTGACCCCAGCCTTCCTCCCCAGGACGCCATGGCGACCCTGAAGGAAAAGCTGATGACCCCCGTGGCCGCCGCCAGCGCGGTGCCCAGCAGCAAGATAACGGTGGTGGGCGTCGGGCAGGTGGGCATGGCCTGCGCCATCAGCATCCTCGGAAAGGTACGGTGCCCTGCCGCCTTCAGCCATAACCCTAGCCGCATCTGGCCTGTTCCGAGCCCTCCTTTCTCTCTCTTTTTTTTTTTTTTTTTTTTTTTAATATACGCACCTTTATTTCTTCTGTAACAAAGTCGGAGGCTGCCCAGTGGAGCTCCGCCACTGAATAACGAGTGTGGGCGCTCACTCCAGAAGTCGGTGCAGAGCATAGGAGGACTGTGTGCCCTTGCAGCGTGCTCTTAATGCATCTGTGCCCTAAACAAAGGAGCTAAAATATTACTGCTGCCTTCAGTGGGCTTCTTTACTTCTCTTTAGCTGGTATTGCCTGATTACAGAGGTGTTATCTGTAGTCTTCAAAAACTAAATCTGAGCCTAGAGATTACTCTAATTTCTGTTTACCTTTTACTAGGTAAATCCGAAGTTGTGGTCCTAGGCCAAAGCCTAAACATGTAACAAGGATCTTTGTCCATTGCCTTTTGTTTTTCTGTGAATACTGTGACCAAGTTAAATTTGATTCCTTATGTTCTTCTTTAAGAAGATGAGTGGGAGCCACAGACCTTATCTTTCTTCCTAAGAAGACGCTTATGCCCTACCCCCTTGAAGTGGTAGATCTTGCATCAAGTAGCTCACAACATTGGGATCGAAAGTCTTGCATGTGCTACTGAAACGGTTGTCTCTTATTTGGAGATGATCTGTTCTCTATTACCTTGAGGATGCATGTTTTGAAGTAGTGATTTTAACTGTGAAAAAATGTTCAAGGGCTTTGACTTGCTAATATTTAAGCCTTGGCAGGAAGAAAAGATGGCAGTAAGTAAAGGCCATTGTGAAACTAAGTACTGAATAGAAGTTAAACTTTTTTACAAGTATGTAACTTGTAACTAAAGCTGAAAGGTAATGGGGGAGAGGACTGTTGCTTAAAAACTACAGATATAGATATAAAAAGAAAATGCTTTCCTCAAACTCGTTTGTTTTTGAAGCAGTGCTGTAGCCTTTAAGGGTAACAGACCAGAAATCAGGTAAGTTACTGTGAATTTGATTCCAATCCATCATCTGTGTGCACCGTTGTGCACTATGCAGGATCAAATTGTGCTCTCAGAAGTCTAGTTTTACAGTTGCTGAGATATATGGACCGAACCCAGAATAAAAGCCAGTCTGAAATCTTTCAGTCTTGATTATGGCATAATGGAGTTCATTACCTCTGGGCTTCTGCTATTCTTATTCTTTTGCAAGTGTCAGTTGTAATATAAAATGCTTTTATAACAGAAATGTGACTCTTGTCACTGAACTAGATGTGACTGACTTCTGCAAGGTGGTTGGCTGCCCAAAATGTCTTCTGATTTTGTTAAACCATGGCATTAGACTTTGTACCTAGCTTCCTGTGTGTTAATATTTGGACACAGTTGGATTTAGATGGCTTTGGATTTTATGTAACTTAATGTGCTAATACTAAGTTAAATTTACTCCTGTAGTATTAATATGCACACTTCAATGACAGTAAAATTCCATGTTAGTTATTTTTAGCTCTATTAGAAACAAGTCACTGTTGCTGTACCATTTTAGAAATGGAAAGACCTACAGTCTCAAGGCAACTGTTTTTAATGAGAATATTTTAAGGTGTTTCTGATGGTGATTACGTAGACTTCAGTTTTGCGTGTGCTAATGGCAAGCTGAACTACCTAGGCAACGTTGATGCAAATTCCTGAAGTCAGTTGCTGGAGTTATTCCAGGGGTACTTCTCCGGTTCAGTGAGCAAACTGGCTCCTTAGCCTGCAGAGTCTGATGCAAGATCTATGCTCAGGCCAATATCACTAGGCAGTGTGTGTATAAATGTATATATAATCACACTTCTGCGTGCATTCTTTTTTGAGATTCAGATTATGTATAGTTTAATGCTGGTGACTTCTGTTAAGGATACTTTTGATAACACTTAAATAACAGACTTTTACTCTCCTTTCAAATAGTCTGCAGGGTAAACTAGTGAGTATACAATCACAGAATGGTTTGGGTTGGAAGGGACCTTTAAAAATCATCTAATTCCACACACCCTCCCCCCTGCTGTGAGCAGGGGCACCTTCCCTTAGACTTTGAGGTTTTCCTCCAGTACTTGGTCAACTTAGTTGTGAAAGCTAATTGTGCAAAAAAAAAAATGCAATGGACTCCAGTGTGATTTTTAAATCTGAAGTGAAAGACTTGAATAAGTGAAATATACCTGCTGTTGAACACTTTTCCAGATGAAAACAGTAAATACTGTTACATGTTCAAAGTGTGTGATTGATGCTAATAACTAATTTTGATGTGAAATTAGTATTGCCCTTTTTGTATGAAACCAAAGAGAAGCTTGCTTGATGTGACACTTTCAACAAAAGAAAAATGTCCTAACAACTACCTTCAGATGGGATACTGACGGATCTAGGAAAACAGAGTTACTAATCTGATTCTCAGTGTAATTTACTGAAAAAAACCTTCAAAGTATAGTGGAATTTACAGAGTTAGCTAACCCTTACCTCAGAAGGCGGTAAAACTCTGTAATAGAAGAAAATCTTTATTCCACCCCTGTGTTTCACTGTTGTCCTGTTCTGAGACTACATAATGTTGTTGTCCAGCCCAGTTAAGTTGGGAAACAAGCATATATGACTAAATCTGTTTTGCAAAGCAACAACATTGTAATAGATTTAATGGAAGAAAAAATAAAGTTTGTTTTCCCTGATACTGTTTCCTAATACTGAGGAAAATCAGTCTGTTTCTGTTCTGTTTTTTGTTCAATAAGTTAGTTGAGAGATTTTTTTATAAGAAAACACTTATTTGTGAAGTAGTATGGTGTTAGGTATCTAAACATTAAAACGGGCTTTCTTTTTTCTGCTGAATGGGTTTATAGGGCTTCTTATAACTCAAAGGTACAGCCTTTTTCTTTTTAAAAAGAAAAGTCACGAAGTGTGTACTGGTAAAGGGGTAGCAGCACACTAAAAGAGACCTGCAAGTAACACTTCAGAAAGTCTGAACAAGGATGCTAAATTTGTTCTGAAGTAGCATGTGACTTTGTTCTGGTGTATCTTGTAGTAGCACCAAGATAGTTCTGTCCTACTGGTTTGTCTTTATAGAGTGGATGCTTCCAGATGTGTATCATATTCACTTAAAAGGTTATATTGCTCAACTCAGAAGTAACTATGGCTAATAATATATTGATTCCTTTTAAATTTTATTTCTTC
The DNA here is from genome assembly GCF_963932015.1 of Anas acuta. Lineage (NCBI taxonomy): Eukaryota > Metazoa > Chordata > Aves > Anseriformes > Anatidae > Anas > Anas acuta. The sequence goes on from NC_088979.1 coordinate 129,638,886, forward strand.
AGGGTCTTTGTGATGAGCTTGCTCTGGTTGATGTTTTGGAAGACAAACTAAAAGGAGAAATGATGGATCTACAGCATGGGAGCTTGTTCCTTCAAACTCATAAGATTGTGGCAGACAAAGGTGAACCTAAGAACCTTAAATTATTTTATTAATGCTAGTATTATGTAAATCTAATAGTGGAGCATTACTGATGTTATCAGGACTCAGGATTGGGCACCAAAATAATTAAATTTATGAGTTGGGGTCAGGTTCCAGACTAATGTAACAATGGGAATGGTTCTCAATTCAACCTTTCTTAGATCTCTAATGGTCAACCTTTCTTAGATCTCTAATGGTCAACTTACTATTTTAGGTGGTAGTTATGTAAAATAGTTTTTTTTTTACTAGTGAAACACTAGTACTTCGTAAAAGAAATAATGTTCATTCATACGGATAGTGGAACTGAGATTCAGAGGGGTTGAATGTATTCTCCCGACCTGTGTGCTGATCTGTTGAGATGTCTCATGTTTGGGTTTGAGTATTGGCATAGTGGAGAGACTACCCAGAATACCTGTGTGAACATGATGCTGCTGAAATTAGTTATAATTCTAAGTATTTTTCCATGCTTGATTGCAGATTATGCTGTCACAGCCAACTCCAAGATTGTGGTAGTAACTGCAGGTGTTCGTCAGCAGGAAGGGGAGAGTCGTCTCAACCTGGTTCAGAGGAATGTGGGTGTATTCAAAGGCATCATTCCTCAGATTGTTAAATACAGCCCCAATTGCACCATTCTTGTGGTTTCCAACCCAGGTAAGACAGCTCTCTAAAGTACTTATGAATTAATTCTGGTTTTGGAAGACTAGTGTTGTTTCTGTAATCTTCTCAAATAGAAGTCTCATGTCAGAAAGAACTGTGGATGTCTGCTATATAGTTAACTAATATAAAGAGCACAAAGTGTAGAACACTTATTCAGAATTACTCATAGTCTGCATTTTTAAGAGCGTATCTAATGGTAGATACTTCAGTTCTTTACTTGCATTGGCTTAAGAAGTAGGTAGCTTTAAGTTTCTCATTCTGACGGTTTGAATGAGCAGGAGACATTCGCTTAGCACTTAAGCTGTTTGCAAATAACTTTATCTTGCCATTCTTCAGATTGAAGAACTTACCCTTTTAAGATATAAACCATGCTTGTTAAACAACTGCAATAATACTGAAGTAAGAAAATACAGCTACATCTGTATTTTCAGGGAAGAGTTTCTTTGTGCTGAACAAAAATGGTGGGCTAAATATTATAAGTTATGAAAGATAATAATTATGCTTGCTCACTTGTAAGTAATAACTACTAATTGCACCAGGAAAGCTTGGACATCTGGATGGCTAAAGCTGCTTATAAACATCAGTATGCTCTGTAGGAAGTCTCTGTAGGTCTGTCTTTGATGTTGAATCAAGCAGAGTAAAGCCATTACTATAGAGCCGTGGCAATGAAGTGAGACTGCTTTTAAGGCTGATCTGACAGTCAGAGCAGTGCATGTAAAACTACCAAATCATGGTGTTTAAAAATTAGCTAGTGTACAGGCAGTACTAAATACTGGTGTACCAAGCAAGTAGTTACTATGCAAGTACAATAACATGGCAATTTTAAACTTATCTAAAAATCAAGTCACAAATCAAATTGTTCCTGTTCTAGCAAGGCTGAATTCAAACTAAAGACCTGTCATATAGCATAGCTGAGAACTGCACACTGCTTTTCTGGAATTGTTTTGCTTTGCTTTCTCTCAGAATGTGTGGAATTGTCTTGTACAACTAGTGGGTGTAGTGGAAAGTACTGTGAGCGCATTAGAAAGGACTTCAGGAGCACTGGAATATGACAGATCTGTCTGGGCTGTAACTCTTAACACTGTCTACATCCTGTCCCAGGTGGAAAGCCCTACTGTTGATGAACAGTGAGATGGCAAAGCTGTGCCCAGAACTGTGATGCATCTTGGCATCTGGAAGCCAGAGTGAATGTACTTATTTGAAAGGGAGGAGCTCCATAGTCTATACATAGATTGCTCTGGCCCTGGCAGGAACTGTGCCAATTGTGGCTCTAGGGAAGCAATGCCTAGTGGGTATGCCACTTGTAGTCTCAGTGCAGTTCGCACCTTCCTGTTATGTGCTTTCAGTGCCTGAGTAAATGATCTATATATAAATACATTCCTCCTGAGTACTGGTTTCTCCTTGAGTTTTGGAATCAGAATTTTGTTGTCTGATCATTATTGCTGCTTTGAGCTACAGAGATAGGTTGCAGCAGACAAGAAAAACCTTAATTGGTTTGTTTTTCTAAAACTATTTTTAGAGCCACATGCAGCCAAAGCGTAGAGCTCATTTGGCTTTCCATACTAAAGAGGTATTCAGTGCAGAAACTGTTTAATGAAGATGTGTTCAATAAACAAACCTCAAGTAGTATATAATTTTCAAATTTTTATTGTAAATTGTTCTTGCCTCTTATTTTGAAGTGGAAGGTGGCATTACTTCAGGAAATCACTTGACTGTCTTTAGATGAAGAATTCTGTCTCAATTCCAGATGCCCTAGGGGTCTAGCTGTGACCAAAAAAAGCTCCTACAGTTTTGGCTGGTAGGATATTTTATATCCAAAGGCCTTCCTTAATATGTTTTGAGTGGTAGCTAGATGGGTCCTGAACTTAGGTGATATATTCATCTTAATCCTGCAAATAGGATAGGTCTAAAATGTGAACAATGAGCCTGTCTGTGTCCTGGTTTCAGTTAGAACAGAATTAATTTTCTTCCTAGTAGCTGGTGGAATACTGTGTCCTCTTTTTGTGTCCTCTTGATCGCCCTAATGATTGTAGTAAAGTGCTTGCTGGAACATTCTTTGTGGTATATGTGAACAGTTTCATTTACTATACATGCTCTTCTTTTTAGTTGATATATTAACCTATGTCACATGGAAGCTAAGTGGCCTGCCAAAACACCGTGTGATTGGAAGTGGCTGCAATCTAGACACAGCTAGATTCCGCTACCTGATGGCTGAGAGACTTGGTATCCACCCAACCAGCTGCCATGGCTGGATTCTAGGAGAACATGGTGATTCCAGTGGTAAGGAGCAGTTTTCACCACTTTGGGATTAAAAAACAGTATTACAGACTGAGGCTGAATGTGTTATAAAAATCTGAAAACAGATGTGGCTGAGCTTGAGTGACTGGCACTATACTGTCACCTAATTAAGATCATAGGACAACAAAGTCCAGGAAAGTTCAGGAAATCTAGCTATGCCTCTTTCCTGAAAGTGATTCAGGATGTATAATTCAATCCTGAATTGAAAAGACCAGTGTTCACCAATCTCGTGCTGTGTCGTAAGGACTGTAGTTTACTACCTTATCCTTAGTTTTTGTGGATTACTCTAATATATGGTCTCCAACATGATTCTCTTCTGAAAGCAGTATTAGTTTGTACTAGGTGAGTGGCAGAAATGGTTGTAAATAATAGAAAAGGCTTACAATCCAGATTCAAGCTAACAACTATTCCTTCCCTTATTTTGTGATTCTCTTCCATGCTATTTAAAGAGGTTTTCAAAAGATAACTTTGGAAAATCATGAGATCAAAGAAGCTTATTCATCTTAGTTTTCATGTTTATTTCAAGTCTGAAAAGATGCGGCAGAACTTCTGTCCAGAAGATGGGTGCTGCTTTAAATTGTAGTACTGTTTTTGTAAGGGAGCCATATCTTCAATGGCACATTGCATTTGATTCAAGTAGTGTCTGATCAACTACAGTACTAACTGAAGCCAGACCTGTGCTGTCACGAAAGCAGAACTTGGTTGAGTATACACAGAGCTTGTTCTGCTTCACTTTCATCTGCTTTTGCTTTGCAGTAACTAGAAAATTTCCTGGTTACTGTGCAGGAACAGGGGAGAGTGCCTGTAAGCTTCTGATGTGAAGAGACTTGCAAATTCTTCTCTTGGTATTCTAAGTTTGCATATTGCTATCCCGTTATTCAGGGAAATAGAGTACAGTTCTTGGAGAATATCTTCATACTGATTTGTGGGACAGCAATTACATACTTTTGTAATTCTTGAATAAAGCTAGTTTTAAAAGGCTGAACAACTAAGATGTGCCTGTTTGCTCAAATTTGAGGTTTCTGACTTGAAAAGTACTGGTCCAGAGGACTCAAAGTTCTGTAGTTTAATCTGTACCAGTACTAAAATAATCTCAAACTTGGTGCCTAGAGTCTTCAGAGGTAACCATAGCTAAATTAAAATAGAAAACCTTCTTTTCAAACTATTGTGGTTCTAGCTGCTATGACTTTATTTCAAGTTTATATTAGTAAGTAATCCTCTACTTTGCTTAGTGAAGTGCTGTGAAAGCTTATGTCCTCTCTCTGTGTTGTAGTGGCTGTTTGGAGCGGAGTTAATGTGGCAGGCGTTTCTCTCCAGGAGCTGAATCCTGCCATGGGAACTGACAAAGACAGTGAGAACTGGAAGGAAGTCCACAAGCAAGTGGTTGAAAGGTACAGTAACTTAAGGAATTCTATGGATGCATTTGATACTAGAAATAGCATTTCTGCATGCTGCATCTCCATTCTGTTGCAGCTTTAATGCCCTCATATTAGGAGGGGTTACATAAGTGAAAGTACTAGTTTAAGCACAAATGCAGGATTTCAGTTGGTAAGCTTTATTTTCCTGCAGTGCTTACAACTCTTGTGCGATGTACCTACTTGAGTAGTGCAGGGCTTACAGAACCAGTATACACTTGCATTTGTGCAAGTAGCTTCTTACATGGCAATCCTTGTACAAAGGGAGCAAGACAGTAGGAAAAGGTGATATGTTTTTGTGAGCAGAGCATTGGAGTTGAGTCCTAGGAAAACTTTTGACAAATCACAAAAAAAGCTGATATTTATGTCCCTAATTTACCTGTCTCACTAAGGTGGTGTGTAAAGCTTTCAGACATTGGGTAAAACAACTAAGATGGGGGGGTGGTATGCAGCTCTATGTCTACTTCATCATTCTGAATACATTTGGAATATCTAAGCCATTGTCCTACTCATTTGAATAAGGAATCTGTTTTCTTTTGTTTTTCTACCTTTCCCTAAAATAATAGTTCACACATGGAATCTACGAATCTTTTCTTCAGCTAAGAGAACAATAGGGTTTTGTAAATATACATATGGGGTAATGTAGACTTTATCTTTTATGCTGAAATGACTTAAATGTTTTAATCCTAAAACTTAGCATATCAGGGAGTTCTTCAAATGGGAAACCTTTGTTTATCTTAAGGTCTTCAATATACTTTTTGGAATACTAAATCTTAATGTGACTATTTTAATGTTTCCTTAGTGCCTATGAGGTAATCAGGCTGAAGGGGTACACAAACTGGGCCATTGGCCTTAGTGTTGCTGAGCTCTGTGAGACCATGCTGAAGAACTTGTGCCGGGTTCATTCAGTGTCAACACTGGTAAAGGTAAGAAATGGTGGCTAATTGGATCCTCTAGTTCATGTTTTCATTGTGGGAGAAACTAGACTATGAAAAGACTAAAACTGTTGGCGAGGTGATGTACAAAGGAAGCTTTGTTTAAAAAGTATTGAATTTGAAATGTTATACAGGGAACTTACTGTTTTAACTTTTTTCTCTTCTTAGCTTATCCTTAGAACAAGTCTGGAGCCAAACTAAGTGCTCTGTACTGTCTAGTATTGTATTACCCTTGTGTAAAGTTTGCTATGCATGGTATGCAGCTTCATTAAAAGAAAATCTCCATGCAAAAATACTAAACTTCAAAGAGGTCCAGCTGTGATTCCTCAAAACACCCCCTAGCAAAGGTGGTAGGGAAGAGCATGTCCTGTATAGCTGATATATAGTTGCCTGCATTTAGTCTGTACTAGTTGCATAATCCCACATGGAGGAAGGAATGTGAGCAAACTGAATTTACAGCTCCCTCTATAGTCAGGAAACAGAGTTGTCACTGCAACATACCATAATCCTGTATCTCTGAGATTTGTTAACTGCTTGTTGGATATAAACAAAATTGAGGCTTTTAGAGGTGGAATTTCTGAAGTCATCTATTTCAGTATTGCTATTTGGTTTTAAATAATAGCTTTTTGTACCTTCAAATACATTGACTGAACTTTCTGCAGGCTGTAAAATAAGCCTGCTTTCTGCAGGTTTTAAGACCTTCTATCAGAAAGATTCTTGACATGCAAATCTGGGGTTATGGGTTTCTGTCAGTAATGTACTATTTTGTTTGTTGTAGGGCACGTATGGCATTGAGAATGATGTCTTCCTGAGCCTGCCTTGTGTCCTAAGTGCCTCTGGATTGACCAGTGTCATCAACCAAAAGCTGAAGGATGATGAGGTGGCTCAGCTGAAGAAGAGTGCAGATACATTGTGGAGCATCCAGAAAGATCTCAAAGATATGTAATTCACAAGTGTTAAATTCCAGCAATAGAAAAACAGTGTGTTGTGTGCAAATGTGGGTGCTCTACTCACTATACATCTCCATGGTTAACATTTAATGCTCTTCCAGACTGAGCTTTTGTCCACAGTAGCTAAACTTATGCTTGCTGTAACGCACAGACCTTATGAACAAATAAAGTAACTTTCAGGCATGTTTTGTTGTCCTAGTGATTTATTTTTGGTATTTCTAGTTTCTTCTAGATAAAGCATTCTACTTTCATGTAGTCTGTGGCAGACACTAAAGAATAGATGTGTGGTTATAAGGTTAAAAACAATGTAGTCACCTGTGGTGAGATTTCACTAATACAGTCTTACTGGAAGCTGTTTCTGTATGATATTTTCAGTCCATATAATCATTTAAGTGTAGCTTATGCCCAAATTCTTTTCTGGTATCTTTACTGCTGAGTAGAAATTGAATAGGGGGTTTCCCTGTGGGCCACCCATCAAAAATATGCCAACGTTAAGGTCTTGTTTACCACTACCCTACAGAAACCTAGAGAAAGGGTCCTATAGATCTAGAAACCTGCTGTGGGAAAAACACTGTTTACATTTCTCTTACGTTAGATTCACTTATTTGCCTGTTACTGATGTCTGTTTTTCAGTGATGTTTTGTATCAGTAAACTTCTCTTGATTACTGAAGTCCCAGTGTTTAGTTGAGCTGGAGTCTTATGGTCATAGATTTGGGCCTTAAACTGCTGTGTCCAATTTTGGAAGCCATACAAGTGTTATAGAGAACAGATTGCTGAAATATCCTTAAGTTTTGTTTTCTAATTGTTTCTGTGCACTTACAGAATTGACAATAACCATAAAATAAATAAAAGGCTGAGATAAAAGGGTGATAAAAGCAAGTTGCTGAGATTTAAACTCCTTTATTTGTGACACTTGCTCTGAACAACATTCATGAAATATCCCAATACAGAAAGACCTGGGGGAGGGAGGGGGGGGTGAGCAGAGACTTGGAATAATGAAGGGTGTCAGTGGAGGACACTATCACACAGCTTCATGCTGTTCCCTTGGGTCCTACTGCTGGTCACTAGAGAGAAGAGACCAGTGTCTCCTGCTTTTGACAAAGCTCTTGATCACAATGAGGCTGCCTATCAGCCTTCTGTAAACCAAGCTTGTACCACAGGGTCTGGCTGGCCCTTTCAGCTGCCAGGGCAACTTTGCTCAGATAAAAGATAAAACTTATTCTGACTGCTAAGCCAGTTGTCTGAGGTTTGGGCAGTTGTGAGTGTTCAGTGCTCATGTTTATTATGTGATTTTTTTTTTGGCCTCTGTCCTCTGGAAATTGCTGATTTCACGAATTTATCAGCAGGAAGGTCCTTTTGCTACTTAATTTTTTAAGCGGAAGTCAAAATGACACTTTCATTTTGTTTGCTTAGTGATTCTTTAATACCTAAACAGAAAATAATCTGTTCTATGTAAAAAAAATAAATAAATAAAAAATAGTGAATGCCTTCTAGTATGAGACAATACTATCAAAACCAGGTAAACATGGATCTGATAATACAGCTTTATGATACATTAAGGACTTAATGTCAGGTATAAAATATTTCAGTTGAATCTTTTCCCTTTTCCAAATTACTGTGGAAGACAGTCCTGGTGTGGACACTAGCATACGTCAGAGCCTTTTCTAGCTCTATCATAACACTGAGATAACACTGAGTAGTGGATGGAAGCACTTACAGAAGTATGTAGGTAGCTTTTGTAGTTTCTTTTTAAATAGAACACCCAGCAAGCTTTTCCGTAGTGTGAAATAACTGATACCCTGTGATATATCAAGTATTACATAGCCAGTGAGATACCATGTATTGGGATGCTAGTGACAGTGTTATTTACAAAGGGTATCACAAGAAGATCTTATGGGAGATTCTGTTCTCAATCACAAGCTAAATGCCAAACTATTGGTAGGATGGGGGGGAGTCAGTCTCTGCTGTCAGAACTCAGTGTGAAGATCTCACTGGAAGTCTCTCCACACCTGGATAGATTGACTAGCTCAAGTTCCTACTAAAAAAAAGTTCATGATCAATTGGTGTGGTATTAGCAATGACTGCATGATATAACCACCGGCAACTTTCACCTGAGCACATTTAGCTGGTTACCTCTGTGTAGTTCCTTTCCTGCTTTGTTCTTCCTTGTGCTGTACTCAGTTAATGCATTAATTCAAAACTGTGTTGTGGCATGTTACTTTCATGGGATTCTTGAGACTGGTGTGCGTCAAGAGGCATCAGCTCTCTTAGAGAACAAGGAGTGGGTCCTTTTTCTTTCCAACAAGGAATTTTTTTAAAAAGTTCACTCAGCTGCAATAAACTGTTATTTGACCCTGATTATATCAGCATGCATTCCTTACCTATTAAAGAGTAGTGTCATATCTTCCTTGTTCTGTGATCAGCAAGCTGAGACCTGAAGTTGATTGTGACATCTTGAAATTAACATGGGAATCGCTGCTTGAGCTGGGAAGCTAATTGTCACCTAGTGTCTATTAACTGCTCCTTAAACCCCTCAGTCCACAGAGGTTTGTTTGCTAGTGATCGTAAAACCAACAGTATTGCAAGATCTTTTGTGCCTTGACATTAAGCAGGTGAAGAGCTAACAGCTGTTTCTATCACAAGAAAGCACAGCATGTGATGAAAAAAAATATCACAGAGTATACAGATAAAACAGGTAATTGAAAGAATGAGGAAATCACATTGATCTGTGTGCCAAGCAGACACAGTTCATCAGCAGCCTAACTGTACCAATTTCTACTTCTAGGGAGATGATGATATGAAGGAAATAAGCTGAGAAATTTAAACAACAATAGAGTGGCCTTGTATGCATTACGGGAGGGATTGGTTCAAAACTTCGGTATCAACAAGCATCTCCACGAAGGTGATTTTGAGATTTTTATTAATAAACTCTTCAGATTATTTTTGGTGTTCACTGATTTTTTTAAGCCATCTGCATTAATTATACTGTAATTATTTGTTATTAGGGGTCTTATCATATAATCTTGCATTTTCATTGCAGTTGCATGGCTGTCAAATAGCTTCCCTACGTATGTTTAAACAACAGCAACCTATCACCTTCTGTTACTTGGATTTCATCTGTAATATAAACTTATATCAAACATATACGTTCCTTAATGACTATATTGCCGTAGTACTTTTCATCTAACAGATACTTTTGGGTTTTGAACATAATTATCCTGTCTATATTGCTGATAGGATAGCTTGCTGATACGTGAGTTTTGTTCTTGTTTCATCCTGTGAAGGGCGATGCACATTTTTAACCACATTCCTATGTGTCAAGTGGTACCTTGGTCTGAGAGAAAATACTGTAGCGCTGTTGGACTGTATGACAAAGTAAGCAGGAGATGCAGTAGAACACTTCAGAAAGCACTGAGGACAACTTGCTTGACTCTTACAATCGAAGACTGGTAATTTTATTTTGATTGCTGTAAGGACCTAGATCCCTTGAATTTTCACATATATAGATACAGAGTACAGAATGGAAAGGCAGTCTGACTACTCTGCAAGTGTCAGGCAAGAGACAAGCAAATATTGATGAACAATAGAAAGAGGAGGGATGTTACAGTCAGGGTTGTACCAGAGGACCAGAATGTAGTCCTCTGTGTTACGCGTAGCCTTGAATGTATGCTATTACCACTGTATTTGTATCATGGCTTTACAAAGAAAACAAACACTAAGGAGATAGAGCTCGAGTTTTCTACCATCCACACTTCAAGACAACTGAGTATGTAAATATATCAATTATACCTAAATATTTTTTCTTATGAGTCCTATCCTATAATCTTGTACCTTAACTTCATTGCAGTTGGATAGCTGTGGAATAGCTCTCCCATGTATGCTTAAACAGAAATCTATCACCTTCAGTTACTTGGATATCCTTTGCATCCTTTGTTTTATTACTAGTCTGCATAACAAGAAACTGTAAGCTTAGTAAAACATCAGTGTTCTTTCTGGTAATCAGACTTCACCCAAGCAAGAGGTGGGCTTGTTCTGCGCTCATCTGTAGTGTTGTACCAGCTCCTCCTCCTTTAGTAGTCAGAGGACAAAAATGGGTCAGGGAGTTGGAGGCAGGATTAAATAGTAAAATAGTGTTAAACAGAACATACAGGTGTAGAGTGATGGAGATGTTTTACATACTCATTTTGCTAGACTGGTAGTGCTTATAGGACTTTCATAGCAGCTAACTTAGAACTGTGTTTTGTGATAAGTAGGTGACTTGTGAGCTAAGCTGACCACAGAATTGCTGTTGCTGTGTTTACACACTTCACACTGGCATTGTGCTGCAAATAAATGCTGTCTTCCTCAGTTTACAAATATAAATCAGACAATTAAGCTGCACATTCACAGTGGTCTGTAGATGCTGAACTCTCAACTAGTGTCAGTATGATAAGGAGCCCCAAAACATTTAGGTCAGATCCTTATACTGTGGTCCAGGACACAATACACTAGCATAACTAGGCATCTCAGGGCAGTATTTAATTTTTGGTATTTCTTTCTTCCATGAGCAGTTCTCCTTTCATTCATGTCTCTGGATCCAATCTTTTATTATTAAAAACTTTCAAAGCTTTTCAGATATAGTAGACAGGGACTTCCTAAAATCCACACCAATCACTGTGGTGAACTACATTTGTATAAACCATTTCCTGAGATACCATTGCTTTCTGAGTCATTACGCTGTGCAAGCAAAGGAGTCATGCAAGTAATTAACTTAGATGGTCTATTGGAGATTTGACTTATGAGGCCTGGATTTGCTCAGTGTCTGAAATGAGTAATTCACCTGCAAACATAAGCAACAACTCACAATCTGGCACACCAATGGATTTTTAACTAAGGTTTCTAAGTAAATATTTTCTCTCTTACACTCTCCTCTTTCAGAGCTCTTCAAACCCTATTTAATTGTGTTTACACATTCAACATCTGAGCTAAAAAAATCAAGAAATTTGTCAAAACAGAATCAAGGTGGATCCCAATCAGCAGAAAATTCTGGAAGGTAATATTCATAATTCTTGCTATGTAGAATGTGCTAAATGAAAATGTAAAGGGAAGAAAAAAGACTTTTATATGATACGGATTCTCTCTGTGCTACCAAATCTTTATTTCAGACAATGAGATAGAAATGCTATCATATCAAGTCTCTGTTCATTTATCCATCTCCAGTGCTATCACTGTGAATGAGTAGGCATGAACGGCATCTGTTAGAATCGCATCAAACTCATTTTCCTACCCCTATATAACAGTTGAGTAGTCCCTGATACTCTCGGCATGAAGATCAGTCTAGAATAGTATTTGTTGACATTCTGTTCATTTTACTAAGTTGTTTTTTCCCATGGTAAACTGTCATGCAGTAGAAGGAAATATTTGTATTTTTTTAAATTACTGGGCTCGTTCGGAATGCTCTCGTATTTTTTGAAAAGATAAAAGAAGACGAATAAACAGAAACATGTTTTTGGACATGCATAGAGAACATTCAAAAGCAATAGAGAGGTTCTTAAAGAGACAGAAAAGATGTTAAGACCATACCCACCTTACAGGAAGTCCTTATATTCCCCTGAGTAGGATTTTTGTTCATGTGGATTGTTGAATGGGGTTACATTTCAGCATGTATCTTAATGCTGATCACGATCATAGATAGCTTTTTTTTTTTTTTTTTTTTTTTTTAATTCCTGATTAAGCTCTTACTATACTATAACAGAGCAAATGGAAATGTCTCTTTCGGTACTATACTTAGGAGTTTGCAGAACAGTCTTTCAAAGCACAGAAACCTGGGAAAGCCTTTGCAGCCACAGAAGTAAAGTGATGCAGTCCTGCCTGCTTGGGGAGATGAAGATAAGCTCTTTGAAACTGAACTGCCAGCGCTCCAAGGTCACACAAGATAAAAGATATGTATTAAGAACTTGCAACTAACCTGAGCTTTTTAACATTTCTACCAAAAACACTCACTCACTAAAAGAATGTCCTTTGTTTTTTTTCCTTACTGTTTTACAAAAAGAAAGGACCATGATTATGAGAATAGGTATGAGTAAAAAGCGAACTCTTTATATGTTAGGCAAGTGAGGCTTCAGTCTCAAGTGTGATTAGCACTTACAATGAAGAAAAAAAACACCACAAGTTACACCAACATACCAGCAAATCCCAAAGCTAGATAAGTATGACACAATCTGTGCTGACCACAGAAAACAAGTGTGAAAGCTATGCATGTGTGTGTACATTTGTGAAAGTGTTTGTGTCTTTGTCCATGGGTCTGTTCTAGATGGGAGGAGGGCACCATGTACAGTAGAGAGGACAGGCTAAACAGTGTTAGTCTTGCATTTTAGTGCTAAGTTAGAGACACATCATATATCACATGAAAAATGTTGGTGTTTCTCAGAAATTGTGTTTACATGTGCCTATGTGCTCTTACACGTTTGTCTCACAAAAGAACTTGGTGATTTTTTTTCAGTCTAATACCCAGCACCAGTCTGGAGACTCCCTCTCACAGAATGTGGGCTGAATGTCCATCCTTCGTGAAGAGATCATTTCAGATATCTGAGGTGACCTAAAAAGGGAAAAAATCCCAAATCTCTACTCACATGGGAAAATGACATACGCAATTCGTAGCACAGCTTTTATGCATTTAACAGTTCTTGGTCACTGCTGCATTTATTTCAAACTTTAAATGGGATGGCAACATTTTGATTTGCTTATCCAAGTTGCAGGATCCAGCTTACTTTCTGGCCAAGCTACCCTGGCATCTTTTTCCAAAGCCAAGTCCAAAAGGATTAAAAATAAAATTGCCTGTGGTGAATTGATGTCTGCAGGATGACTCTCATTCTCTCTCCTGGATGAAGCAGCAGAAGTCACAATGCTCTGCAGAGCTGTGAATGTCAGCTTCGCAGATCACTCAGTATGAACTCTTTTTTGGGGTGTCATGGAGTCCATGCACTACTTGCCTATTTGGGATAAAACTATACCATAGTTTTACTGAGAAAATTCCAATGTTGTCATATGACTTGCTATAATTTAAGGTGCTTCACCACTTTGTCCCCCTGCTGGCCATTTCACAGGGTTGCTGCACTCCAAGGGTCAGCCACCGTCCAACAGGAGGGGAAAATTCCCCACTCATGAGATGTGGAACATAAGATGTGGGAGGTGTGGAACATTTTTTGGACTTGTACGAAGCAGTGGTGAATGTTGTTCCCTTGCAGCTGAAGATGCTGAGTTCAGATAGACAATCAGGGCTGTCCCTAGGGCATTTCTGAACTCCCTGATCTTTCCTAAACTCTGTAATGACTCTAAATCTGCTAGAAAATGAGCTAATCTCTCTGCAAACAGCTTTGTCCTCCAACATCTCTCTTCTGCTAACAAAGTCAGGGAACACTCAGCTGAGGGCTTAGTAAGCCTCACTTCTCATGATATTTGCAGAGCTCAGGAGAGCGCATGTAGTACAGGTAAATGGTATCATATTGGAACAGACCAGCTGAAGGGTTCCAATTCCTCAACAGTTAAGGCCCTGATGATCTGATCTAAAATGGCAGTCATTGCAAGAAAAGCAGTTGGCAACACTGAGAAGCATTCCTATGCTGTTCTGAAGAACAAGTTCCTTTTACTTTAATAGATATTCTGCTGTGGTAGGAAAACAAAATTGTTCAGCTCTTTGTTATGCCACATGACTGTTACAATACACCATCAGTAATTACGATTTTTCTCTAAAACTAAATTATTCCTTTCATAGCAACCTAAATGTCATGAAGACCTGACTTTTTAAAATTTTTTTTTGAGTATTTTAACAGATACATAGGAAACATTTTGTAGTGCTGATATAAAATAGTATCTATCAGTCTGTGGCTTTAAGGGGCTTATAACCATAAATATACAATTATTATTAATATGTTTGGGATTGAGGATTGAGTACAATTTGAGAGTATCAAAAACAAATGTTGGTAGTATATCAGTTTTAAAGAGTGGATCTTATTTGTAGGGGCATAATACAAAACTCAGCCACTCTCTTTCTCATTTCCTTGTTTCTTTATAAGAAACTTTCCTTAAGTTTCTTTATAATGGTTTGTCTAGCCTTGGCAGCCCACACTAGTGAGCTCCAAGAGCTCACTTTATTAAATATCCTGTCATTGCTCTTCATTTCCTCTCTTTCCTGCGTTTCTCAGCTTGAAGTAGGGGCCTTTCTTCCTGACAAAAATCCCCCACTTTGCTGATTGTCTTTTGATTCTCTTTCCATGGTCTTCATAAAACTAAGGTTTATAAACCAGGATTTAGTAAGAAGCACTAAACAGCCTTTTGGACAAAACATAACAAAACAACACAGCACAGATGTTAGATAATCATGTTAATACCATCAGTGCCACCTACTGCTCTATTTCTAAAGTACAGTGTGTGTACATAATTGCTACAAACCATCGTAACTTCCTCTTTATAAAACTTAACTAGATGTTTATGAATATTTTAAAAATCTATGTCTGATTTTTTCCTACATTTGACCTAGACACAGGTCTCATTACAAACTCCCACATATTGAGAGTGTTTCTTCTCCAGAGTGTACTTTCTCACTTGCAGTCAGGGGGGTTGAAGTTGATTTTCCAACAAAAAACAATGTCCAAAGTGGTTCTTCACAAGGGACTGAGGAGTCTTTGGTCTGAAGCCAACATCCATAACTCACTTGCTGGGGTGATGTGCTGAGTTAGCTTTTGCAGAAAATTTTAATCTACCCAAATAGAAGGAGTTAGATCAAAGCGAGTGGAGATGACAACAACATGGGAGGTAATGGTTTCAAAAAGAGCCTTATATAGGGCAGAGTGCATGTCATTGTCCCTGTCTATATCCACAAAACTGCAAAAGATTTAAAAAACAACAACAATACACATATTGTACAATTTCTCTTCAAAGACCTTTATACAGCCTTCTTGTCTAGGATCCTTGCAAGCAATAATACTTCACTTCTGTGGGTTGAAAGAGAATTTGGTGGGATAACAAATGATGCCTATCTGAACTGAGTCATCTTACATAATGCATTACCAGAGAGCCTTTGTGTACTTAAGATAAGAGTAATAAGGGAACTGAAAGACTGGACTCAAAACCAGTTTCACTGGTTTCTAGATTTCTGGAAATATTTTCAAAAAAAGTTATATTTTATAAACTACTATTCTGGGTGTGTTTCCATCTTTCAGCAGTTGTCCTTTCTGTT
This sequence comes from Anas acuta, assembly GCF_963932015.1. NCBI lineage: Eukaryota > Metazoa > Chordata > Aves > Anseriformes > Anatidae > Anas > Anas acuta. Next base: position 129,654,497 of record NC_088979.1, read on the forward strand.
ACATTAAAAAGGGAAAAAAAAAAAAAAAAAAAAAAAAAAAAAGGTGTAGTCACACCCTGTCTCTATGACAAAAAATGGCACATTGCTTTATTGTTAACTGTGTCCCCTTTTTACCAATTGTACCTCAATGCACTTGGCATGGAAGGTGACTATTCTGTTCCTTTCTGCTCTTGGTGACTGTCCCTCCACTAAACATACTAAAAGTTTGCCCATTCTTACTGCCAGAATATAGCTTTTCTTCTAGAGAGCTCACTTTGCTATAGGATCACAGGCACAGGCATTACCTCATTAAGGACAGTAAATGTAAAAAATTTCAGATGCATCATAGAGACGCCAAACTTAATCCTAGCAGGCCATAAATATAATGAACAGAGCCTTTTGCCCTCTAGCAATTAAGACCATTTGCAAGGATGAAAGTTTTTGAATGGGCTGTTGATCTAACATTTTCTATGCACTTCATTTGCTTTTCCCTCACTAATAATAAAAAGCAGGTATCTGGGATGGCACTATATGATAAAAAGCTTCATTAAGACAAACAGATCAGATGTACTCAGAATATGAAGGAAAAGTAACGTTCATAGTGCTATTGAGCACTTTTGGTCAAAAGAGCTGAAACACTTAGAAGCTTGAGTATCATCTCCAACTCCAGAAAGGTAAAAACAAAGTTCAGAAGAGTTTCATGAGTTGCCCAGGCTTACACAATGACAGTGTTGCCAGTGATTGTGAATTTTCTCATGATGTCTGATGATTCTTGCAAACCCATTCTCCAAGGCCTAAGGAGTTACATCACGTTTTTCCAACTCCAAAAAGTAAAAGTATCCCCCAACTAGAAACAAAAGCTAGAGAGGCATGATGCTTAAGAACCTGAAAATCACAGACTACATAAAGAGCTTAAAAAATGTATTACTACAACTTCAGTTCACTGTTCTAAAATTATTCACATGTTTTCTAGGCTCATCACAGCTTTTGAATGCTTGGGGACAATGGTATGTTAGTGAGCCAGTGCCACTTTTCATCTGGCATCACTGCTAAAGGTTTGCTTGCCATCTGTGGAGAGGTAACTGATGTGGGCAGGATAACTTCAACATCCTGACTGTGGCTCTATAAAGGACAACAGGACTCTGCCAGCAGTGATAATGGGGCTCATGCACCTGGAAACACAACCATTTTTCCTCTGGAAAGCTGGAGCTTGTGGTAGTTACTCATAATGAGAGCCAGCAGGCACAAGTTCCTTGGGCATGGATCTCATTTTTGCTCTACAGAAGTAGGTATGTGCCACCTAGCACCATAAACTGAGCCACTGACTGTTTTGCTGGTGGATGGCTCTGCCTGGCATCCCTTCACCGGCTGACGGTGTGGCCTAACATGGCTGCCTCAGCCGCTTGGCAGCCCACAGGCTGGATGGCAGCAACAGGGCCCGGTGAGCCAGTGACCCTGACTTGGAGTCAGGCTGTGGGCTAACCCTTTAAGATGCCCAGTTTTGCAGTGTGTCCGTTGACACTGGACTGATGAAACCCTGTGGGATTAGGATGGGCTTGTGTGATAGTTCGTTCTTGCCCTCTCAGCTAGGATGGCATTTGTGAGGCTTGCAGCCTTGCCCTCAGGGTTTCCAGATAAAAGTGTGACTCAGCAAAGTTGATGGTTCAGAAATGAGGGGACCCTTAAAATATAACGTCTTTTTCTTCAAATAACATGAGTTTTAAGCTATAGGATGATCTGATTTCCTACTTATTCCACATAGTAAAAACCACAGCTTCTCCAAAAGTAATGATTCTCAGCTGGGCTTTTTTTCATAAAGTGATAAATAGCACAACTCCAACCACTGAGACAAAAAGACACGCAGCCCTGAATCTTGCCCTAGGCCAGCAGTAATGTCTTCCAGTTAGCCTAGAAAGAAAATCTTTTTATTCTCCCAAAGTCCAGCAGGGCCTGTGGGTGAAGCGGCACAGCATAGCTGAGCCCTTCTGGCAGCTCCTCTGGCTGGAAAGGCAAGGCACGATTTGTTTTCACCTTCCTATCTCTCCTTATTCACCAGCAGTGCTGCTCTGTCCCTTTGAACTGATTCAAAGATCGAAGCCGAAATTCCTTTAAGTGGTATATTCTTTATTGCAGCGCTGGATGCACGGGGGATCTCTCCACCTATCGTGCATACCCAAAGCGGAAAGCAGTCTTGAATTTATACAATCAATCTATCAATATTCTACAAGCACCTATACATATGCATTACCTATCCCCGCCTTCCCTCGCTTCTCATGCTAATTAGCCTTTTGGCACCTTGCGCCTGCGTAGAGCCTCCCAAGAATTGTGGGCAGGGGTCTTTGGGACGTGGGCAGGGGTCTTTGGGAGGAAGACCCCGAGTCCTCCTCACAGTGTACTTTTCACCTTTGGTCAGGAATCTGCTGAATTGGCACGTTTCTTAATTGCGAGAGCTGGTTGTTGCTAATTCTTCCGTTTGTTGTATCTTTATAATGAATTCCAATGTCCAATTTTGAGATTTATAGTCGTTACATTTGTTTCTCTGTCCGTCTGCCGCTTCCTTATCATGAGTTCCAGTGTCTTGTTTCGAGATATACAGTCCATGTCTGGGGATTGTCCTTGCCTCCCCAATGCCTCCCCAATACCTCCTTAATCAGAACGCTTACCAGGCTCTTTGCTGAGCCGGCTCTATTTCCTAACTTGTTAGAAAGGTTTTCTGTGACCTTAGGGTAGTTCTGAGAGCTGCTGTGAATGCCGTCTAAGTGCAGAGACAGCATGAGCAGTGTCAGTGGAAGAGTAAGTCTTCTGGTGATAATTAGCTGTTAAGATTGGCTCCGCTGTGTTATTGTATTACATTATATTATATTTGTATTGTATTGTATTATATTATATTGATTGTATTGAGTGATTGTCTTCCAACAGATATGCATGCAGTCCCCTCTGCTCATTCTGGGCTGAAATTTGCTGCCTGGGAAACACTCCTGGGTTGTTTTCCAGCACCTTTTGCTACTGGTAATGTCAGCCTCTCTCAAGTACTGCGACTACTGATTCACTATCATGTAAACCACCATTCTTGCAGTCTGACAGCACAGTGAGAATATAAAGGGAAAAGTAAATGGTTATGCTGTGACAGAAACATTGGCCTAAGCCGTAAGTTCACCCACAGCTCACGAAACTGTTTGCTTACAGTGTTCCCTAAATTTCTGTCCTTATTTCACAGAAAGCTGACCTCTATATGCAATTATGGGTATTGCAGTATTTATTACTGGTTCTTATATTGTAAAGAGTAGGAAGTCCTACTTTTCTTACACAGGTGAGCCACCTGTCTTCTAAACCAATCACTTTGGACTTGTTTTGTCTATCTGTGCTACTATAAAGTCCACACTTAACAATGCAACATTATTCTCCACAATGCTAGTGATGCCCTGGATCTCACCTGGAGATTTGATCCATGCTGAATTCCGGATTTTGGTCAGGTTGTGGTCTAAGCTCAGAATCGGATTCGATCTACACAGCTGTCCCAGAAACACTGGGCTCTCAGCATAAGCACATAAGTATCTTCCCAGCAGGCAGCTGCTCTTTGGGGCTTTGAGGGTCTTAGGTTGCGAGTTGGAGCTACAGCTCTGCAGGTGTGTGTACACTGCTTACAGTATCCCAGCTCTGTGCTGGAGCAAGACAGGACTGTACTCTTTCCTGGACAGAGAACCTGGGCCCAGAGGCCAGAGAAGAGCTGTGGCATAGAAAAAGAGAAACCAGCTGGAAAATAGGGGACCACACCTGCAGAGAGGGCCATCAAAAATGTGTGCCAAAGTAGGGACAGAGCATTTGTGGTTCTGGAAAAGCTCTCAAGACTGTAGGTTTGTTCTAGAGCAGAATGAAATCAACAGCTTGCACAGAGCACTAGGGACACAGCTGGAATTAACTGTGGAAAAAGGGTGTGAGGTAAAATAGTGCTTTGGGACTGATGAACTGAACAAGAATTAGGTAACAGTGCCTTACCTGGCAAGTCATCTAAGAGATATCTTGTAGAAAAAGTCTACTTACCCAGCTAGTGAGTGGCCAGCGGATAGAGAAGGTCCATGAGTGCTAACAGGCAGGGTGTATGTCAAGGGGAGGACATGGGGGGCTGGACTCTAATCAGGTGGTGAACTCAAAGTGTCCTCCCTACTGGAGTTTGCTCAGGGCAGTGCTGAATTTACAGCTGTTGAGTTTCAGTCATTCCTGAGGTGGTAGCTAGTGAATGCTGTGGCTGGGAAGCTCAAAACTATTTTTTATGTCCCTCTAAGGAAAGAAGGAAGAGGCCTGGGCCCAAAACAGTCAAGACCTTTCTCAGGTCAGTCTTAAATTCTTACCTCTGCCCGCAGCTGCTTCTCAAGCCTTGAGGATTTCACTGAGCCAATTTAATGCTGGTGGTCAGACAGTTTAAACCCATTAGCTGCCAGCTATCTGAGTAAATTTTCTCCTCCCAGCCCAGTGCACTAGAAGACTACTCCAACCAAAACTGCAGAGAATTGCCACATTAACCGAACATTTGATAATAACTCTTGTGGCCTGTGTGGTGAGCATTTAAGGGCTGAAGAAAATGCCACTGGCTAGATCACTCTCTATGACCTCTCTTAATGGGCTTCCTCAGTGGGAGGATGAAGACCTACCAGTGGAAGATTTGTTGCTCTTTGAAGTTTCTTGGGAAGTTACCAACAAAGGTTTGTACAACACTCTGAGGAGTCAGCATGGCTCTTTTTATGGAAGTTGGGGGAGGCACTAAGGACTTGGGCATTAAGGGCATTAAGGGGATATTGGGGTAGAGCTGGCTGCATGGTTGTATTGGAAGGAACAAATGTGGCATCCGTATGTGACTATGCTTGCTGTGTGTGGGCTGCATCTGTGTGTAGTTGTATGGAATGAGCGTGGTAGAGTCAGGATTTCTCTATGTTTGTGTGTGCACATGATTCACCACCAGGGCTACATAGTTTAAACAAACATCCAAGTGTTATGCCTGGGTGTGCATGCATATAGATATATAGACATTTATTAGTAAATAATTATCTTTTACCTTCCATGCAAATTCACTTGGGAATGTAATGTATGAAAAGCAGCTGTAAAACAGACACCAAATTCAGAGAAGTTTAGGAGTCTCTCAACCTTCTGCAGCACTGTGTAGGAGAGGGAAGAGGACAAATTTGAAAGAAGCATAAATAAACATAGCTGCATTGAAGCCAGCGAACAAAAAGCAGATGTCAATGACCAGCAGCCTTTATGCCAACTGAAACCTTTTTGGACTGGTCTTTGCAAACACGGGTAGTGCCAGATATGGACTTCATGTTTTGTGCATGTGTACAGATTCAAAATCTGCGCAGTGCATACAGTTTTGCGCACAAAGTCCACATTACTCATTATGCAAAGATCTTTCTGCCTCCATTTCTTATTCCCTCATCAAATCATCCCCCTTTCAGCTAGGTGTAGTTTACCAAGCAGGAACATGTTTCAGCTTTGTCACAAAAGTGTGTTAGTATGAGTAAATGATTGACCTGTGTGTCTTATTGTCCTGACAGATAAATAAAGAGATTAGTCAGAAGAGGGGATCTGTAATCTGTTAAGATTTTAACCCTAAAGGGGAACTGCGTGTGAGAGGAATAGACAGTTCTAGGATTTATCGCTGTAGTGAAACTGAAATTACTGTTCTGTGGTAGCTTCCGGTATTTAATCTGCACTTCAGTGCAATTTTACCTTGCTCTTATTAGTTTAGTGAGGAGTGTCAATACACAGAGGTAGTCCCGAACTTTTGCACTTTGAATCCTTGTGGGCTTATTTTTCATTAGTTTTAGTCACTCCTTTTTTGAGTTAATCTTCTACTGACAGAACTTGGGCCATGCAGCGCTTACTTTTGCATTATGCATGATGAGTAAGCCACTGGCAACCAGATGGCAGCAGAAAGCTAGCAAATTCAGGTGTTCTTGCTCACATTTCTGAACTCCATGGTATATATATTTTCTGAGTCATCTGGACCCACTGGTTATAGAGATCATACAATATGTTTAAGAAAAAGTAAAACATAATTAGATTTATCTGCCTTTCTGTATATATACAAAATGCTGAGAATCATTTAATCATCCATATAGCTCATACTGACTTATTAGTAGCTGTGTCATTTGATGCATTTATTATTCTAATACATTATGAGATAATATTTACAAGTGAATAAACATTTTTTCCAATTAGTTTAAAAATAAGGTGCTGTTCATTACACCACTTATCAAACCCTTGCATTCAAATGGAGCTGACTCAGCTAATCATAGCAAACAATATCTTCATTAGAACTGGATCTCTGTTCAAATATTCCATTAACTGACCCTGACTGGAAATATTTATACAAAAAATTCTTTAATAAGGCCATTTCAGCTTATTTTTCTGTTAAATTCTTGATACTGAAGGCTATTTCTCTATATGTTCCATGCACTTGAACGTCAAAGTCACATGGTGAAATACTGTACCCTGGTGACCTAAGTTTTATAAACAGTTCTTGGAAAATGCTAGGGCACTGTGCTTCTTAGGAGAGAGTGTAGCCAACAAAATGCAGGGAGAGTCATCACAGAAGATATACAGGCTTAGAAAATATTAGCTTACACTGTATTTCTCCTGTCTCCTTCGGCATAAGGAATAATTGTTCATTTGTCTAAATAGCCTGCCACACATAGATTTAATAATGCTACATATTTTAGTGTTTTAGTTTTAATGTTGCTAATATTGAGGGAAATGTAAGCATTAGCTGGGCTTATCGTCTGACAAGTTTGATCATTTAACATGACGGTTTATTACTTCTTTTATGGCAATGAAAAATTGTGTCAGTGTAGTTCAGCGTGAAGTTTCTTCACACTGCTAAAGTGGTGTAATGTTGCTGCTGCCTCCAAGAGGGAGTTCAAGGCTTTTTATCAACTTCGGCTATGGGTTCATTTCCTCCATGACTGCTTCTTATTTGGTCCTCCATTTCTCTGTGGCAGTGACAGTTAGACTGAATATCTTCTTTCCTATTACTCCTCAGGGAGGAACATGCTACCAGAGCTTACAGATGTGTATCTGTTCACACTCTTGTAAGCAGTACCCTTTACAGCTAGCTCTGCTTAGCTGTTTTTTCAACCTCCCAAATATATTCAACTTCATAGCTTGAGGATGATGAAGGGTCCTGCAGATTGGAGTATATCCGATTGTGTAGTGTGGGAAGGTCTTCATGTGCCAGGGTGCTGATGGGGAGAGAGGGTTTACTGTGATTTCCTTGAGCAGGAGATGAGGCTGATCGATGCTGTGGCACTTGATGCAGCTCTAGGGAGGGATGAGTCAGCTGTATGGATTAAATACTCGGAGATCTACAGGTATCTATTATTTCCAGAGTCTCATAACTTCTTTCTCAGCAGCTGGCACAGTGAAAGTGTCTCTGTTTTTTAAGTCTAGTTCATATAACACACGCTCTATCTAGGCAAAGTTTTCTTCTTCGTCATGCTTCCTTTTTATATGGTGTTCTGGTGCTGCCTGTACTAAGTGACATCTGACGTGTTGGAAAGCACAGGCATTTTGGTTGCTCTTCTTTCTTCTTTGTTTACATCCTCTGGCTGGTGCAAGCAAAGACAAGGTAGCTGAAGAAGATAGTGAAAAATAAATTAAAAAAACTAATTTGCAAGTGTGATTCTCCCTCCACCTTCCCCCAAGTCATGTGAAAAGGAATTTTCCACTTAAAACATGAGCACAATGTTGAAATAATCTTGCATTTAAAGTCCACTGCCAGAGATGTGACAAAAGTGCAGTTTGTGATGCAAGATTTTCTCCCTTTATTTGACTTTCTACTGATGGGCAAGTCCCACAATGTGAAGTGGATCTACTGTGTTTCTGTGGCAGAAAGGGAAAAAAGATGAGCCCCAGTGCACTGCCATGCCACATGGTCTGGTGGTAATCATGGGGAAGCTCTGCTTCTTTCACCCTTCCTTTCCCTTTTCTCCTGGACAACATGCTTCAGTAAAACTAGGTGTGGTCATATCTTCCATGCATGTTGCACTGGAGGACTGGTTTTCTTTCCTCTGTAACATGAAGACGGATAAAACTGTAAGGACAGGAGCACAGACCAAGTGGCTACAAGCTTTGTAGATCTTGTGTCCAAAGTTCCAGAGATGGAAGTTGTCAGCAGGGAGCCAGAGGCCATTACTTGCTGCAGCAGTCCTGGAAATTTTCCACAGTGATCTTTTATCTTTGCTCCCTCCTCTTCAACCTCTTTTAAATGTTTTCCCCACTGATAATTGAAGTATTTAATCTGTATAGAGGAGAAGTCTAATCTGTAAATTGCCGTAACAGTTAGTTATATAGGGTAGTGGGTTTTCTGATACATTAATGGGAAGGGGCTGCAAACTTTCAAAATTTGGTCTGTGCTCTATAAAGATGCCTTTAAAGTGACTCCATGGATACTCAGATCAGTATCTCCTTCTGCTGTACTTCTCAACACCTTTTATATAGAAAGTAGAACAGTGCTTAAAAATGCTGGGCAGGTGGCCAGTTTGTATCATCATTCAGCTGTGGACAGATTAGCTCAAGAGTCACTGGTAGATGAATTAAATATTTTTTGCCATCCCTACTGGAATGAAGATTCTACTAAAAACAAACCTTGTTTCAGGTCCCCATGGAGCAGAGCTCTGTATATAGTTTCTCTGGTGAAAATCTGTCCCTTAGAAATTAAATCCTGTATTCTCTGAAGTCAGTAAGACCAGAACTTCAGCCCCTCTGTGTTAAATATCTTTCCATGATGAAAGTTGCTTGGGAGATGGTGAACACTGGAGTCTGTGACACACGAGAGCTAGCACACTTTAGGGATTGAGAATATGTTACCATCTCTCTTATATAATTATATAAGATACTCTTGTTATATCTATGTATCTATCATATGTATAGATAGACTGGTATGTATATATGTATGGATATATATATATATATATATAAAAGAAAAAACATATTCTCATAGGAAACTTAACATAAGCACCGCATCAAAGCCCTTTGCATTTTTACAGTCTGGTGGCATGCCAGCATCAAAGCAACCTCAAATGCAGTCCTTTTTATTCGGGGTGATGCACATAGGAATAGCTTCTGTATTGTGGCCATCTGTCATAAATTTCAGTGTTTCAGCGTTATTACAAAATATATTTGGAGTGCCAGAATTTCAAAGAATATGGAGAACTTTTATCTTCTGATGAGTCCTAGCCACAAAAAGTAGCCAAAAATACATGAAAAGCATCTGCTATCTGAAGAGGCAGTGTATTTTTCACTTGACATATTGTACCCTAAAAATAGTGCCCAGATACACAAATAAATAAATAAATAAATGAATAAATAAATAAAAATCCAACCAAACATTAGAAGAAATGAGTTCATGCCTAATTTTATCACGTCTGTAGATCAGAGATACATTAGGATGGGAAGGGGGGGGGTGGGGGGGAGGGGAGGGAGAATAGCTGATATAACTAGTAATTGCAGCAGTAAAGTCAGTTTGAATCCTGAGCCTGGGATCCACTTCCCTCTTGGGTTGCACCCAGGAAAGTATCTTCAGAGTGGCCTGGTGAGGCTGTGGCAAAGCAGCTGAAGTGCCCTGGGAACAGCTTGATCCTCTGCCTCTGTAGCATAGGTGTGTGGGGAAGAGCTCCTGCATGGTCCTGGGGGTGGTTCTGGAGGTCGCCACTTATCTCCATCTCAGTTGCATAGCTTCTCTTTCTGCCTCTCTACTTCCTTTTTGGTTTCTGTGGCTGCTTGCCTCTCTCCCTCCACAATGTGGGGTGGGTGGGAGAGCAAGTAAAATGAATGGTGGGTATTTCTGGCAGCTTTGAGAAGTTTTGGCAATTCATGCTCAAAGGGTCCTACCTCCAGAAGCCATTTTTTAGTAATGCAGTTCCTGTGTATTCCTGCAAGTTGCGGCCACATCTCATCAGGTGACAAAAAGCATTTGCCATGAGTCTTTGCATATAATAGCTTGCAACAGAAAGAGCATGTCTTCTGCAGGGTTAGATCTTCACAGAATCACAGAATTTCTAGGTTGGAAGAGACCTCAAGATCATCGAGTCCAACCTCTAACCTAACACCAACAGTCCCCACTAAACCATATCCCTAAGCTCTACATCTAAACGTCTTTTGAAGACTTCCAGGGATGGTGACTCCACCACCTCCCTGGGCAGCCTGTTCCAATGCCTCACAACCCTTTCAGTAAAGAAGCTCTTCCTAACATCTAACCTAAAACTCCCCTGGCGCAACTTTAGCCCGTTCCCCCTCGTCCTGTCACCAGGCACGTGGGAGAACAGGCCAACCCCCACCTCTCTACAGCCTCCTTTAAGGTATCTGTAGAGAGCGATAAGGTCGCCCCTGAGCCTCCTCTTCTCCAGGCTGAACAAGCCCAGCTACCTCAGCCGCTCCTTGTAGGACTTTTTCTCCAGGCCCCTCACCAGCTTCGTCGCCCTTCTTTGGACCCGCTCAAGCACCTCGATGTCCTTCTTGTAGCGAGGGGCCCAAAACTGAACACAGTACTCGAGGTGCGGCCTCACCAGAGCCGAGTACAGGGGGACGATCACCTCCCTAGCCCTGCTGGTCACGCTGTTTCTGATACAAGCCAGGATGCCGTTGGCCTTCTTGGCCACCTGAGCACACTGCTGGCTCATATTCAGCCGACTGTCCACCATCACTCCCAGGTCCTTCTCTGCCTGGCAGCTCTCCAACCACTCATCTCCCAGCCTGTAGCTCTGCTTGGGGTTATTGCGCCCCAGGTACAGGACCCGGCACTTGGCCTTGTTAAACTTCATGCAGTTGACCTCAGCCCATCGGTGTAGCCTATCCAGATCCTTCTGCAGAGCCTTCCTACCCTCGAGCAGATCGACACACGCACCTAACTTGGTGTCATCTGCAAACTTACTGAGGGTGCACTCAATGCCCTCGTCCAGATCATTGATGAAGATGTTAAAGAGGACCGGCCCCAGCACCGAGCCCTGGGGGATGCCACTAGTGACTGGCCTCCAACTGGACTTGACTCCATTTACCACGACTCTTTGGGCCCGGCTATCCAGCCAGTTTCTAACCCAACGAAGCGTGCGCCAGTCCAAGCCAAGAGCAGCCAGTTTCTTGAGGAGAATGCTGTGGGAGACGGTGTCAAAAGCCTTGCTGAAGTCAAGGTAGACCACATCCACAGCCTTTCCCTCGTCCACCCAGCGCGTCACTTTGTCATAGAAGGATATCAGGTTCGTCAAGCAGGATCTGCCTTCCATAAACCCATGCTGACTGGGCCTGATCGCCTGCTTGCCCTTCAAGTGCCACGTGATGACTCCCAAGAGGATCTGCTCCATGAGTTTCCCTGGCACTGAGGTCAAACTGACAGGCCTGTAGTTCCCCGGATCAGCCCTCCGGCCTTTCTTGTAGATGGGCGTCACATTTGCTAGCCGCCAGTCAGCTGGGACCTCACCCGATAGCCAGGACTGCTGATAAATGATGGATAGGGGCTTGGCCAGCACCTCTGCCAGTTCTCTCTGAGAAGAACTCAAGAACTGTGCAAGAACTGGAGATCTTGCACAAAGATCTCCAGTTGCACAATGACGTTTCCACTTCTGCCTAATGCTGTCCTCAGTAGTGATACAGTATGGGGAGACTGTTCTTGACTCATAGGCCTTTTATTTATTTAGATAGATCTGATGTCTGTCTTTGAAGGCTCCAACTACTGCTTGGATTTTAAATATGCAGAAGAAGTAATGCACCAGGACTGAAAGAAGTAAATGCCTAGTGAAATGCAGATAAATTTTCAGATAAATTTATAGTAATGGCAAAGTATATGAAAATATTCAAACTTTAAAAAATAATTCTATGAAATATTTTCTGAGCAGATATTTTGTTTTCATCTACTTTCTAGAGAGGTCACAAAAAAAAAAAAAAAAAAAAAAAAGTAAGACTTTGTTAAATAGACAAAGTCCTTATTTCCCAAACATTTTAGTTCTCCTATCCATGCCATTTTATTTTTCCCTGGGGAAAAAAAAAAAAAAAAAAAGAGTGGATGGAAATAAATGGGGAGAAAGATTTGTTGTTAATTTCTTTTTTAACTTGATTCCATTTTTCTGGCAGAAAAGTTAAAAATAAATTTTAAAAAGAAATAATAGAAATATGTTTATTTCAAGGACATTTTAAAACTATCAGAACTTAAAATATTGAATAAAACATTTTGATGGAGATCAAAACACTATATTAGCTCTTTATCGACATTTTACTGGTAATGCTCCATGTTTACAATGTTTATTTATGATCTGAACCAGTTCTGTGGATCTGATGTCTCCTGATACTGCATCTATTTTTTATCTTGTTTTTCATTGTTTGTTTTAAAACCCGTTTCAGATAATAAAACTTCAGAGGCTGAATACAGAAACTTAAAATGTTATGAGATTTTCATATATCCTTGTTGTTTGGAAAGGTTTTCTTTCTACAATATGACCTTAAAACATCTGATTGAGTAAGAATCAGGAGGTTTACCAAATTGTTGGAAATAATTTGAGAATTCTGTTATGGTTTGCATGTTTACTTTCAGCTAAAATCTTACTTAGTAGAATGTGTAATAGGTGGCTTCCTAACAGGGGTATTTCCAGTGAATTCTAAATAACCTCACAGATGTAAGCCATCTCTTCACGATATATAATATATTCCTTGAATTTGTTTTGGGAAAGAGTAATTTCTAAAGTCAACACGTTATTCTAGACATTGTTCTTTTCTTCTCAAGATGTCTTTTTTAAGTTCTGCCTAACCCTTTCAATATATATAGTTTTACTTGCCCACTTCTCCCTGTGAATTAAAGCTTACACAAAGATGTCCCTTGTGAGCCATAGTGCTACAGTAAGTAAAGACAAAAGCAAGTTTGGGGACCAGGTAAACCAGAGGTTCTATTGCAGCTATCTTCTGAAGAGTTTTCACAGTTTATAAAATTTATTCTTTTGGTTTATCCTAAGTACTTTTTGTTGCATTTCAGGCAAAACAGTGCCCTGAAATGTTTTTTACAGTGTTGTGCAATAAACTACAGTGTTAGACCACAACATACTCTCCACTTTTTTTGCTCAGAATAGGCCTTCCATACATCTTCAGCAGGACATGCTTTAGGACAGAGAGTGATGCTAAGCAAAACCTTACGAAAAGGAACCCTCAGCTGTTGGCTTTACCTAATGAAGTCCCAGACTCTGTTCAGCTCCTGCACCGTAGCTTTATCATTACTCTTTCAAAAGCAGTATCTGTGGAAACTCAGCTGCCTTGCTGATTGCAGCGTTGAATGCCTTGCAGTGTGGAAGAGGCTGCTCTTCACTCTTGTGTTGGTGGGGAAAGAGCCCTGCACCACTCTTGTCATACATGGCTTTATCATGTTATCTAGGATCTTTCTTTGTGCAAATAGATATATCCTTTTTTCCCTGGGGTCACCAGGCACAAAAATCTTCCCTTATTATAAGCCCAGTATTTCTGCCAGTTAAAACCAACTAGTTTCATGACTGAGATTTCTACCAACACCATTATTTATCCGCATTAAAGCATCCTGTGTTCATGTAATGCATTTACCATCCTGTAAGGACAGCATTTGTGTCATTATAACTGCATCACATCGTGAGTTGAAACTTATGATTTGTCTCATGTCATTAGAAGTGTGTTTACATGAATATAAGGTATTCAAGTAGTCTCTCAGCCTGTGAGCAGAGGAATTTGGAGGGAATACATGGTGTCACTTTCCTAAAATTTCTCTAAATCCCCGTCCAGAGCAGTCATGGTAGACCGTGATGATTATGAGTTAGTTTCTTAGATTTCTGGTCCTAATGAAGTGTAGAAGAATCTGATGCATAGATTTCCTTCTGAAGTTCCACATGTCTATCATGTGAAACTCCTCAGCTATGGGATAGACTTAAGAACATATACCTATGACAGTCACATCTTCTTAGATCTTGAGTTACTATGTAGGGTAATAATTTATAGTTCTTTATAGTTCTACTTAGCAAGCTGGTAGATCGTGACTATTTGTTTTCATTTGTAAAGTAGCTAGAACTCTGAGACACCTTGGCATATAAAAAAAAAAAAAGTAAGACTTGGGACACTTCAAGCATTTCAAGCATTCAGAACAAATGGAATACTTGTAAAGAAAAAGATTGTAAGTGCAAAATTTCTTTTATAGGAGCAAAATTAAAAAATAAAACAACAACAACAAACAAACCAAACCAAACAAACAAACAAAACCACACCATATCTCTGGCTGCTGAGTTTCTTAGAGCTAAAAGATACCAAGCTTGACAGGCTTTCTGCAGTTCTCAGATGATACAGTGTAATTAGTCTGGGAACTAATCTCCCAAAGTGCTGAGCAACTTCATCTGCTCTGCTGTAAATGGTGGTTATATGGGCCAGATTTTTAAGGAGACTCAGGTAACCTGTGAAGATTTTATTGCCATGTGCAATTGGATGTGGTGCATCTGCACCTCTGAATACTCAAGTACCTTTTAAAAGTAATTCTGGAGTGCCTGCTGTCAGTCACTGGCAATTTACAGTGCAGACTCCTTATGTATTTTGATGACTACTGAAAATCATAACACACTCTTCATGCCTGCAGTATTACTATACATTTCTAGATTCAGTGGAGGATGACATTTTGAAGTAGGAACCCTAATTCTTTTCCTGTCATTCCTGGGTCTGGAAACTTTGTTTGCTTTCATATACTTGCTGTGTTTCATTTGCCTTACCCTGTTTGAAAATCATCAGAGCTGTGCCAAACATTTCTGATATATAGCAGTGGCCTAGCCTCTTCTCTTCTCTTGCTGTCTTCTTGAAGGATCTAAGCAGTCACTGTTGTTCTGTATTTGTGGTGGAGGAAAAGGCCTATGCCTGCCACCACAGGTCCTGTGACAAAGGTGGGTTGCAAGGCTGCCCTGTCACTGCATGGCTTACAGGGACAGAGGTGGAAAACAGGGAGGGAAGAGCAGCTAGTTGACTCTTCCATACTGTGTTCAAGACTAGATAGATCTGTATTTACTCATCAGGGGATGTTGCAGTCCCATTCTCTTACATATTTAATACAGCACTTATTTTTAAAATAGACTATACTTTGGTGGAAGGTGCTGCACACATTTATATTGGCACTGTAGGCTACACTTGTTTCAATTTTAACAATTTTAGATTGGTGATAGAACATGAAACCTCTTGCTTTGAGGATTTGGGGTTAAATCTATTTTCATGGCCAGTAGTCAATGAAATTCATCTCTCCTTCTACTTCTCTCAGTGATTTGTGTGTAGTGCCAGCTCAGTTGTTACCACATGTACATGTACTTCCTCGTCACAAAGAATGTGGTTGAAAAGGATAACTTCTGCAACAGAAGAAGCAGCAGGCTGCACTTGGGATGCAGTATAATTAAGATTTGGCATGTGAAAGTGGAAGCAGGAACCTCAGGATTTGAATTCCATAGTCTGAATGTAAAGACTTCAAGACCTGAAGGGGGAGGGGGGGCAACATAAAAGAACATATTGGATGAATATTTGTGGTGTGACTACATGTATTAACACATGAAAGAAATTTAAAAAATAAAAAGACCACAGACTTAGATAAAAGTAGTGGTTAAGACTAGAAAGCATCCGTTTGTGATTAGAGGAGGATTTGAGGGAACCCATATGCTGTCACCCAGAATTAAGCAAAGTGTTAGATTGCCATTCAAGAATTACTTGTGGTCTGCAATCAGTGCATACTCCTGAACTGAGTGGTGAAGTTCTGGTCCCAACAGACTGAATTCCGATTTATTTGAGTCTAGGTTTCACTTAAACTCTGAATGTGTGAACTGGCTTAACTAGTGGAATATCTGACCCCCAGGTTGGTTGGCGCTTATTCCAGAGCTTCGTGGCCCGTGCCCATTTCTAATTTTTGTTCTTTGCCATCTTCTTTTGCAGTGGGAGGCATTTACACTGTGATCCAGACAAAAGCCAAAATTACAGCAGATGAATGGGGTGAAAACTATTTTCTGATTGGTCCCTATTTTGAGCACAATGTGAAGACTCAGGTGGAAGCATGTGAGCCTCCAAACCCAGCAGTTAAGAAGGCAATGGACATCATGAAAAGCCAAGGGTGTCAGGTAAATCAGATGTGCTACTGCTTCCCAGGGCAACTAAGCTGACTCTGAGGAGATTAGTTTTGGTTAATGCTCTCGTTATTCCACTTGACACAGCAGTCCTGGTCAATGTCACAATGGGAAAGGCTCAGATTCTACTATTAGAACAGCAAAGTCAATTCATTAAAGGTTATTTTTGAGGAGGAACTGGTTTATCCAATTACAGGTTTTAACAGTCATTTATCTGGAAGACTACTTAACTGGATTAATGACTTACTTCTCCAGCCTCTAAATGCAGTGAGATTTTACTAGATATAATACGACCTTACTTTGACTGAACCCTTATATTACCTTTGGCATTCTTGTGCTGTTGCAGAAACTTAGAGAAAAGCATTTCACCATCTCACAATTTTTCTTAGGTAGCACTATTCTGAGTTGAAAGAGAGAAGTGGACAAAACACAGGCAGACTTGAGAAAAGCACCCAACTGATAATATTGGGGTTAGATCTATTGCATGTTGCCTCTGATACTTACAGAGGGATGACTCTGCAAGCTGTGTAATAGTCCTTTGCTTGGAAAATAGCAAAAGGCTTGTGGGGCAGATTAATTGCAATGTTATATATATGCTTCATGCTGCTCCAGCATACGTTCAGTTTAATCAGCCAACTCTGCCAGTCTAACATGTACATTGTGCTGCTGGAGTATTCATATATAGCAGCAGATCTGTCCCAGGTACGTCAAGTACAGCTTTGATCCCTAATAATGACGCTTTAGTTTCCAGGAGCTGCGCTTATCCTATTAACATTTGTGACTGGATTTTGCTTATGTATCACAATGGATCCCTTTAAACTAGGGGACCTAAGAATGCTTCCAAACTTTTCTGGTCAGGTGTGTTCCTTGCTGCAACCTGACTCCATATTTAGATAAAACCAGGGTTCAAAAAGACTCCCTACACCTTTGACCTCATTTTCCTGAATAAGAAACCTGAATAGCCTGTAATAAGTATACAGAGAGCTGAGCGTCCTTCACACACTTGTCTTTGTTACAGCCTGTAGTTTTTGTGCAAATGGATCTAAGAATTTTCATCTCATTGTTTTTAAGACCTGTCCTCTATCCAGCCTGTTCTGCATCAGGCCTGGGTTCCCTGGAGGTCGCAGAGGTTGGTGAATGAAAAGAGATTGAACAGCAGCATAAAAGAGTCATCTGAGTGGGGTACAGAGTATAAACTGCACTAGCCTACCTATAGTACCTCATTCTCTGCAGATAATATGCCTCTGCTGCTGTAGCCATTTTGGTTCAGAAGAATTAAGGTAAAATAATTTGACTGTGCAGACTGTAGCATGTATCCAGCTGTGTATTGTGGCCTTGTGACAGTTCAGTCTATTCTCCTTGTTGGGCAGGTAGGTTATATCACTGGAGTTAAAATTCTGTTAGAGATATTTAACTGTACTGATGCAGATAGTGCAGGAAAGCTGTTCTTTGGGGGGCTGACATGTATTTACGTATTCTGATGCTTTCTGATTGTTCCTTCCACTCTGCCAAAGGGCACCAACTGCACCATGTGGGCAGAATGAGGAAATGTAATGTAGTTTCCTTTTACCCCTGCCTTTGGTAACATATAACTCCACGTATTTTGCAAAGAAAACCACAAATCTTGGGTATGTAGGACTATGATCATATTCCTTATGTAAAATATTTAAGATTTGATGGATAAAAACACTTACGGAAATTGTTTTTTACATTCACTTTAACATTTAATTCTTATATCCTTGCCTCTTTCCTGTAGGTCTTTTTTGGAAGATGGCTGATAGAAGGTAGTCCATATGTCTTGTTGTTTGATATAGGATCAGCAGCCTGGAATTTGGATAGATGGAAAGGCGAATTTTGGGATGTTAGCAACATTGGGATCCCTTTTCATGACCGAGAAGCCAATGATGCTGTGATTTTTGGATCATTAACAGCCTGGTTTTTAAAAGAGGTACAGTTTTTAAATCTAGAGTTTTTAAATCCTTTGGTTTTGTCAGCAAGGCAGAAGAACTTTAGGATGTAATTTCTATTCTTCCTCCAGTTTGAAAATTATGTTTTTTAAAAAGTGAATGCATGATCTAGATAAAGTTTGGATTTATAACTTAACACTTTATTTTTCCATGGGGATCCCAATTTGAAATGTGCTGTGTCTTTACTGTCACTTCTCCCTCTGTTTCTTCTCAACTCCTTTGTCACTGGATGCTCTTACAGGTAAGACCTCAAACTCTCTTTTCCTCTCCTACCATAGCCAAGTTGTCACATTCACAAACTGTCCTTGAAGCCAGTAAGCAATGTATCTCTCAGCTGCTAGATTCTGCCTTGCAGAAGTGATACAGACAGAATGACAGCACTGTGACTTCACGTTACTCTGCCACAGTCCACCCGAAGACAGGAAACTGTCAGTCTGCAGAATCATCTCTGTCACAGGTGCTCATGATTTCCTTATCCAATGAGAGATTAAACAGCAGAAAAGTAAGTCGAAAGAATAGAGACTGTCCTTGCCTGAGAGCTGCCCAACACTCAAGGAAGGATACTGTTCTGAGGCACATGTGCTTTGTGGTCTAAGGATTAGGGATGATTGGAATCAAGACACATGACCATTTAAAATACTGTACTATTTTGTCATATGAAAGAAAGAAAGCACACAGAAGAAGGCATGAAAAAACATTTCTGAGGTTGTGATGATGAGCAGGATAATGTGTGTTTAATATGTGTTCTTTCTAATTGTTTTCAGCTTTCCTCTCAGTTTGATGACAAGCCCAACATAATTGCTCACTTCCATGAATGGCAGGCAGGAGTGGGTTTAATACTGTCTCGATCTCAGAAACTTCCTGTTGCCACAATTTTTACTACCCATGCCACTCTTCTTGGGAGATACCTGTGTGCAGCCAGTATAGATTTTTACAACAACCTTGACCAGGTAAGAGATATTTTACTCATTCCTTCTTTTTTCAGCTAATCAGTTCCTGATTCCTTTTCTGTTTACTGCATTACACTATGTATTGTGCATTTTTGTCTTGTGTTATCACTTATGATTGAACAAATTCAGGATTGCACAGCAGAGTGAGAGATAGATCATCAGTTCCAGGGCAAAAGAAATGTACAGACTGCCCAGAGAACTTGTGGATGACCCACCCTGCAGGTGTTCAAGGCCAGGTTGGATGGGACCTTGGGCAACCTGGTCTGGTGGGAGTTGTCCCTGCCCTTCCAACCCAAGACACCCTATGATTCCATGAATCTATGAAATGGTAAGACCCTGTGGTGTCTAGGTCCAAGTACCTTTGTCTCTGTGCCATCTGTCAAGTCCTAAATCTCAGTGAAGCCTAGAATACTTGTGCGCCCTTCAGTTAACTTTGGTTACCAGACTTACACTGCTGAGTACTGAAACTTACTCAGCCTTCAGACAAGTCAGTGGCTTGGTTCATTCTGCTAATATATGAAGTAATATTGTAAGAGTATGGCTTTGCCAACAGAGATTCTTAACCTTCTTTTCAATGATTTGAGGCATTTTCAAAAGCCAGGGAAGAGTTATAGGGCCAGATATCACCACAAGTCAAGTGCCGTTGAGAATCTTCCCCTTCTTGTTCAGGAAAGGCAATCAACTCAAGTAATGTATGCTACCTTTTGTGAGTTAGTTAACACAGTGAGTAACCAGTAAATGTAAAACGCAATCAGCTTGTACTCAGGCGCAGCCTAACAGCACTCTTTCTTTAATGAAAATAGTGAGTACCTCTCCTCTTGCTGAAATTACCCTGGAATAGCATTAAATGTTTTTGTTTGTTTGTTTCCTTCCCCTAGCCTACTTCTCCCTAGCCTACTTTTCCTTAGCCTAATTCTCCCAAGTCATTAGAAGTCCTTCTACTTTCAAACTTTCCATGTTAGGCTTTGTTTGTAACTGACAAATGTAGGAAGCATTTTCTGAGTTCAAAAGACCCACATCTGCTTCTGGGAATTCTTGCATGTTGTCTAGTGGTTTTGGTTTTCGCTGTTCTCTTTCCACTAAAAGCATAACATAAACAAACATTTCAAGGACTTAGATGTCTTTAGTACTGCCTTCAGAAGAGTTACATTACATAGAATCATAGAATCATAGAATATCCTGAGTTGGAAGGGACCCTTAAGGATCATCAAGTCCAACTCTTGACACCGCACAGGTCTACCCAAAAGTGCAGACCATGTGACTAAGTGCACAGTCCAATCTCTTCTTAAACTCAGACAGGCTCGGTGCAGTAACCACTTCCCTGGGGAGCCTGTTCCAGTGTGCAACCACTCTCTCTGTGAAGAACCCCCTCCTGATGTCAAGCCTAAACTTCCCCTGCCTCAGCTTAACCCCGTTCCCGCGGGTCCTGTCGCTGGTGTTAATGGAGAAAAGGTCTCCTGCCTCTCGACACCCCCTTACGAGGAAGTTGTAGACTGCGATGAGGTCTCCCCTCAGCCTCCTCTTCTCCAGGCTGAACAGGCCCGGTGCCCTCAGCCGTTCCTCGTACGTCTTCCCCTCCAGGCCTTTCACCATCTTCGTAGCCCTCCTCTGGACACTCTCCAACAGTTTCATGTCCTTTTTATACTGTGGTGCCCAGAACTGCACACAGTACTCGAGGTGAGGCCTCACCAGCGCAGAGTAGAGCGGGACAATCACCTCCCTTGACCTACTAGCGATGCCGTGCTTGATGCACCCCAGGACACGGTTGGCCGTCCTGGCTGCCAGGGCACACTGCTGGCTCATATTCAACTTGCTGTCTACCACGACCCCCAGATCCCTCTCTTCTAGGCTGCTCTCCAGCATCTCATCGCCCAGTCTGTACGTGCAGCCAGGGTTTCCCCGTCCCAGGTGCAGGACCCGGCACTTGCTCTTATTGAACTTCATGCGGTTGGTGATCGCCCAGCTCTCCAACCTATCCAGATCCCTCTGCAAGGCCTTTCCACCATCATCCGAGTCCACAACTCCTCCAAGTTTGGTGTCATCAGCAAACTTGCTTAAAATACCTTCTATTCCTACATCCAGATCGTTTATAAAAATATTGAAAAGTACCGGCCCTAAAATGGAGCCTTGAGGGACCCCACTGGTGACCGCCCGGCAGCCTGATGCAGCCCCATTCACCATAACCCTTTGGGCCCTGCCCGTTAGCCAATTTGTCACCCATCGTATGATGTTTTTATTTAGCTGTATGGTGGACATTTTGTCCAGTAGGATCCTATGGGAAACCATGTCAAAAGCCTTGCTGAAGTCCAAAAAAATCACATCAGCTGGTTTCCCTTGGTCCACCATACGGGTGATCTTATCATAAAAGGAAATCAGGTTAGTTAGGCAGGACCTACCCTTCACAAACCCATGCTGGCTGGGACCAATGACTGCTTTTTCCCCCAGGTGCGCCTCAATAAGTTCGAGAACCATCTTCTCCATGATTTTACCAGGCACTGACGTGAGACTGACAGGCCTGTAATTGCTAGGGTCTTCTTTCTGACCCTTCTTGAAAATCGGCACAACATTTGCCAGCTTCCAGTCTACCGGGACCTCTCCAGACTCCCAGGATAGTTGAAAAATAATTGAGAGAGGTTCCGTGATGACGTCCGCCAGCTCTTTCAGCACCCGGGGATGAATCCCATCCGGACCCATGGACTTGTAGGGATCCAGGTGGAGTAGCAAATCCCGCACACGTTCAGGGTCGGTTGGGAGTTTGTCATCCCCACCGTCCCGGTCCTCCAGCTCAGGGCACCCTGGGTCCCGAAGCCCATCATTGAAGACAGAGGCAAAGAAGGCGTTAAGCGTCTCTGCTTTGCCTATGTCATTGTCTGTGAGGAGACCTTCCCTATCAAGGAGTGGCCCTATGTATTCTTTAGTTCTCCTTTTTCCATTCACATATCTAAAAAAACACGTTTTTATTTTCTCTCACAGACACAGCCAGCTTCAACTCTAGGTGTGCTTTAGCCACACGAATTTTCTTCCTACAAACACGAACAGCATCCCTGTATTCTTTCCAAATGATCTGAGATTTTTGATGTGGTTACAGACAAATTGAGTATAAGAGCTTTTTTTCATTCTACTGTGAATTGAGGGTAGCAGTAGTTAAAAGGCTACATCAACTGCCTTATTTACTGTCAATGCATTTCTTTGGCTAGAATCAGTGAAGAAAATGAATTTATAAATTTATTGGTAACGTATTTAATGTTCATTCCACAGTGTGTCAAGCTTCAGTGTCTCCCAAAGACAAAGCCCAAACAGTGGTGTGCTACTGTCCTTATTCAGGAGCGCAGAGTATGCTGCCATTCCCTTGTACTGCAAGGAAGCAGGCACTCACCTTACTTGTCTTCCCACCTTCCTAAAGGCAACTACTAAATCACACGAGGAGTGAAACTGTCTCTACTCATTTACAGATATGCATGCAGGGGTGCAGCATGGTAATATGTTAGGGGAATTCTCTCTGCCCGGTCAGTGCAAGGCAAATATCCTCTTATTACCATCTGTCTCCTTCTATCACGTAAGAAAACTAGTCCCATAAATTAGATATTATTGCTAGGTGCGTTAATGAGGCAGCATGAATAACCCAGTCATGCTGTCATATGCAGATTTCAGGAGTCTAGATGTTCCTACTCCCTTGTATTCCCACTTCATGTATACATGCAAAATCTAGCTTTCAGTCTCATTACATTACTTTTCTCTGGACAGCAAGATTGAAATAACTAAGATCATGTAGTTTCAGGTTTAGCACTTGAGAAATTGGGGACTGTTTTGCAGAAACGTTATTAATTCACCCTTGTATTCTTAAATGCAATTTGTTAGTGAGGAAGTCACAGTTTAAAAAAAAAAAAAAAAAGGTATTTAAAATGAAAATTAGAATAATAATAAAAAAAAGAATGCTAATAGTTTAACGAACTGAAGCTAAACATACTGTGTCAGAAAATTCTCTTCCTTTTGTAGAGGATGTTCTAAAAAAGTATATGCTTTGTTTTGTATTCTGTTCTATCTGGTGATCTACAAGAAGCCTCACAAAATAGTCTGCTTTTCAAAAAAGCAACTTTTTTTTCTTCATGATGACTCTGGGGGCCTTAACCTTGTCTGAGTACTTGAAAGAAAGTCATGAACTTGCATCTGAGCAGATGTACAGATTTTAGTATATTTATATACCAGTCCCAGTATTAGGATTTTTTTTTTTTTTTTACTGTTCACACATGACATGATTGACTTTATGTGGTAAATTACTGTGCATTCTGCTGCAAATCTTCACAAATCTCACTGGTAACTATCAGCTATGTGATAATGTTATGCTCTCTATGTAGAGATTGACATTTAAATATATTATTAATACAAGAAATGATGCCAAGCTGTTACACTACTGTTTCACACACTTAAAAGGTGCTAAAGCTCTTCCTGACAAAGTTAACATGTAGTAAGAGATCAGATATCTTAATGAGGGTTCCTTTGTCTGTAAAAAGGTCAACCTGGCCCAAAAGCTGGTTGAGAAACATTAGAGGTTGATCTAGAGTGCAGCAATTAAATGGTACAGATAGGCAATTCTTCAGAGGCTGTTCTTGCTGCTGTCTTCTAGTAGTGAACTATTAAGGTAAAACAAGTGATTTGTCCAGTGATGAAGATTCTCCAGGGCTTCCTAATTTTTAACCTTTGGATGAGACAATATGCTTTTAGCTCATGGGAACTTACCCAAGAATTATAATAGCTTTTTTTTTTTTTTTTTTTTTTTCTGTTTTGGTGCCATTGCATAATTTTCTTTAAGGCATAAGGATAAACTTTAAGTTCTCACTTTTGTTCAGCTTTTCATGTTTAGAATATATTTTCCACCAGCTTTAAGCACAGCAGCTGAGAGAGGTGGGAAAGAAACAACTGTGGTATGTGCTGTGCCACATATCACAGAGAAGTCATTGCAGCACCGAAGGAAAAGGTATGGCCTAGCTGTGCTTGGAGAGTATTGAGCATAAATAGCCCCTGCAAAGAAAAGAGGAAACCTCATGTTCCCTTTTCTAGTCCTCAACAGAAAAGCTGGGTTTGAATGCATGCTAGAGAGAGCTGTACTTTGGTCGGTGAGGCTGCTCTGCTGCAATGTTCAAGAAGAATTTAACAGTGGAGATTTTTCATGATACCGTGGTGGTTAGATGCATGAGTAAAGATACTTCCCAGCAACTTCAAAATCTTCACTCTCCCTCTCCCTCCCTTGCTACTTTTACAGTGCCCTAGATGTGTGTGATCAGCCTGTTCTTCGTCACTATAGTATCTCCTGCTAGCCCTGACACCAGCTCACTCCCTGCGTTTCCTCCACTGTCCACCAGCCTTGCTGTCTTTGTGCACATGCATGCAAACACATGTGCACACATATGCATTCAGCACTCTTTCACTTCAGTGATATTACACCCCTGTAAACAGGCACTGTGAGAAGATACAAGCTGAGTTGAAAAATCTCTTTTAAAAATGTGGAGGACTACTGATAATTATTTTCCTTCTCCAGATTCTACAGTGGAAAAAATACCTCTTTGATTCACCTTTCTAAGCTCAGTATGTGCCAATTAGCACAAGTATAGAAGGCACAATTGTATTCTCTGAAGTAAGCCAGCAAGGTCAGTAGCTTTAGACCAGAGAATACTTGGGCCCAAGACCCAGCCTGCTTGGAGTAAACATCGGTATCAACGATCATTCAAAGGGCTGTACAATGCGGGCTGGCTGACATTTTCTCTAGCATTCCTATGAACAAACAATTCAAATCACCAGCCCCTGCCAGATGATAAAAGTTGAAGGGAAGGCTCCATGTGATCTTCTGATAGCCCTTACAAACACTAGATCCATAAAAACTTGGCCTTCATTCTTACTGGTCTTTTGGTGAAAAATTAAGCATCAATTAGTGAAGGGTTGCCATGCTGTGATGCATGATTCTTTAGAGACTCCTGAAATCACAAAGGGGCCTTAGGTGTCATAGGGCCACCAAAACTGTGTGGTTAAGGGGTTGTGTTGTCAGTCTGAGCTGTACTAAGCCATTTTCAGGTTTTGGGAACTTGAGTGAGTTTACCAATTGGTTCAAATACTGTTTGCACTGATGTTATGAATTGATGTTATGGATAGCAACTGGACCTGACTGGGTCTAAGGAGAGAGAAAGCTGTTCAGCCTCATGGCTGTCACATATCTCAGAAGTGTACCGCAAAATGGCTGGAACAAAGAAGGAGCTGAAAATGTATTCAACCTAGTAAATTAGAACTGCAGGTTGCTGGAAGCTAGGAGAGTGCACTATAGAAGTAAGACCATAATGTCTGACTTCTGACTTCCTGAGCCATCTGCTATTTACCTCAGTCAGAGACAGGATCCTGGTTCTCATACAGCATCACTGTATGACAGTGTACAGTTTTTCTATTCTTACAGACTTAGTTCGTCTAGACTGGGAGAAATTCAGCTGATCCTGCTCCAGTGGAAAATTGGGTGTTAAACCCTCAACTGTGGGCACAGGAGCATAGTGTATACTAGAAGGAACACTGTTGTGTCTTCAGCAGCATTTAACAAGAAACAGTTTGTCTGAGCCAGGGACCCCTGAGGCATTAACCCTACCTATATCAGCTAATCAGTGTATGTTTTAGTTCCTTGACTCACATTTAAGTCACTGTGATTCTGAAGGAAGGGAGGGAGGGAAAGCAGAAAGAACAAAACAGAAGCTGACTTGCATGGTAACTGGTAGTGTGTGATATTTCTATTTACCTTTAAGCATCTGAAGAACCCTGGATAAACAGATGGGTCAGGGACTGCTAACTCCACCTGCAGGTTACTGCCTTGAACTCTTCCAAAGTCAACACTTCCTAATTTCAACAGCAGAGCATATTATGAGCCTCATTCTGAATGAGGTCTCTTCCAACCTAGAAATTCTGTGATTCTGTGATTCTGTGAGATAGTATCATAGATTTAGCTAGCTTGAAAAGTTTTGCAGATCTAAGTAGTCCAACCAGGAATGCATGGAATTTTTTCCCTTTGTCCCATGTCAAGTGTAGCTTTTACACTAGTGAAAGTAAAGATTTGTTTGTTGCTAGGATAAAAGTTTTGTGATAAACTTCTGAGCCTATAAAGCCTTTTTTCTCTTCAGGAGTAACTGACTTCTCAGCTGAAGATCAAGCATGTCAATCTTTTATTGCTTTCCACACTAAGGGATCTCTTCTCACCTCTCTCCTTTCCCCTCTCTTCTCTCTCCTCTCCTCTTTAAATGGACCAACACCTTTTATAAATTGACTGAGAGACAATGATGGTCCAGGCTAGTTCCTAGGTGAATTAGGAACAATCTTTTGGGCAAATGTTCTAACCTGGAGTTTCATCTGAGAGGCAACTAAAATGGTTTTGTGAACGACTGGCCTGGCATAGCTGAGAGGTTTGTGGACTTCAGCCTCTGCTGCTTCTTACTAAAAAATCACCCTGAGTTCTAACAGGAAAAGTGCTCTAAGGAAAAAAAAAATAGTTTCATTCCTTATAGCTTTTTTCCTTATATAACAGTGCCCTGCCAATATGTAACACTTCTGTTCAGACCTAGCAATGTGATTGAATCTAGTTTGCAAAGTAGTGGAGAATTCTGTCCCAAGATGTCTAAAAGGAACGGTAGTAAAAATCCCAATGGAAATGAGCATTGGAAAGCTTCTATGCTGACAACATATGAGCACAAGCTCTTGTTCATCTTAGCACAGAACTGTTGTAGCTGTCACTGAGCTCACTGTTAAGCAAAGCTGACCCACTTTGGTAGTAGAGCAGCTAATGGAAATCTGACTTAAGCCAGAAAGTGTAAGTTTCAGACTTATTTGGCATGGCTGAGCTATACCAGAATGAAAGTTCTATTTGTACAAGATAACAATCAATGAGAGTTATATCTGATGTAAGCTGGATTTAAAAAAAAAAAAAAAGTAATTCTTACACACTTTGGACAATGGCAGCTGATGTGATTATGTTAGAATTGAAGATTTTTCAATTCCAACTGTCCATAAATAAGGAATTTGAACTCCACACTGATCTCTCTGAAAGTTCTTGATTGCACTGCAGAATCACCTTGTGAACTTGAGTATGCCACCAACTTTAGAAACCAGAAAAAAACAATTTTATTCTCTGCCTAAAAATTCCTCAGCTACCAATTCATATATCAAACCTATAGTTTTCATTTGAGATACAAACTGCATACAAAAATGTTATCCACTCCTGAGGTAAGGCTGAAGTGATGAGGGGAATCCACATTATTTATGCAAAGTTTTTCCTTCTTTTCCACTGTCAAATCATTCTTCTTGTGCATTTCTAAATCTTTTGCAAATTGTCATTCTCAGTTCAATGAATGTCTAATTTGAATTTATTACTTCTGTAACTGCTCTTTTTTTCCAAAAGAAACATAATACCGTGTTCCATAACCACTTGATATTCTCTTCTTTTTACATTCAAAGATTGTCTTAGCTCTCTGAACCGGAATGTCATGCTGGCAGGTTCAGTTATTACCTATTGTGCTCCCTAACATGCTAAATTTTAAGACGTGAATGAATGTTATGCTCATCACCTGGATTCTAGAAAGGATTTAAATGGGTTGGAATTACTCCTCAGAACTACATTTAAACAAATGCAAGTTTCAGTCAAAAACATTATGCCCGTGGAACATCTTCCTGTTTTGCTTTGGAGTTAGAGTGGCTTTATAAGGGAAATGTTTTCTCATCTAATCCTTGCTATCATGTGAATTCTAATAATTTGCTTGGTTTTCAACAGTCATAGTAGGAGGATATCCTCACTGAGGGCAATGGAGTATTTACAGTAAAGGTGTTAGTCCTTAAAAGCCACTGAGTGAAAAAAACAGTGAAGCTGGCTCAGATCTGTTTTTCTCTGGATGTAGCTTTCATCTGTGGCTTTGCTAGTATTCCAATTTGCTGATAACAGCAAACAAACATAAGTGAGCATGACGCACTTCACAGATATTTTGCTTTGGCCTTGCTGAAAGTGAACATTATGGAACATAGTTCACAGATACCTGAGCTGGGTCTGACAAGCAGTGCATCCAGACTGCTGAGAGGTTGCTGAGCAAAAACGCTGGCCTGGAGCTGAAAATCAGTCTTGCTGTGCTGTTGTTCTGCTTCATTTTGGCACACTAGCTCAATACAGAGCTGTTACCTCTAGTTCTCGAGCTGTCTTTGCACAGTACTCCACTGTTTGGACTAAATTTGTCTCCTGCACTGTCCCATCTGTTAAGTTCCATTTAACCTGTCCTTCAACTTGTTTAAGACGTATTTTCTGAACTCACTAGTCTAGCCTGCTCAGAAGTACACAATGAGATTTCATATTTCACACTACAGATTAGGTTAAAGGTGAGGATCTGGCAATATGGTTCAATGGAGGAAACTTCTGGAAAATAAGAACAGATGAAATGTGAGGACTCTATGACCTCAGTTTATACCTGCTAACAAAGAGCAAATTCTTGCTAATGGAAATGCACATCCTTTGAAAATGCACGACAAAAGTCACGTAAGAATGTGCAAAATAAAATATTTCTCATTTTCGGAAGATTAAAAAATGAATATTTTTTCATGTGGAGAGATGTCAGTGTGTTTATGTGTTAAATATGTTAAGTGTTTCCATGCAACAAAAGAAACAAAAGCTAGCAAGAAATAAGCCATAGTGTTTGTAAAAATCCCTTTCAGAACCATTCTCCCAATAGAGTTGGAGGGACTACATATTTACAGTTAGTGAACATGTCCCAAATGTAGTTTGAATTACATTTTGTAAAGAATACATTCTTGGTGAGGAAGGAGACGAGAACAACAAACTTTTAGAGTTTAGCCAGGTTTGGTTGGTTGGTTGGTTGTTTTTGTTTGTTTGTTTGTTTGTTTGTTTTGTTAGCAGTTTAAAAAACATTTTAAATATGAAGCCAAGCATACTTGATAAAAGTTTTGCATAGTTTTGACTATGCAATTATATTTCATCCCCTTTATGTGTTTACCCAACGTGCTAAAGAATTGCCCCACTTTCCATCTTTTATACACAATAGTTGAACAATCCAATTTATTTATTTATTTTTTTGTACAGTCTGCTATCTTTCTTACTACATGTAATTAAGATTTCTTCTCTGAAGAGGGCAAATCTGTGGTATTTTTAAGAGCTGTTTTGCAGAGTCATCAGTAGTATCTAAATGCTCCAGAAACATTAATTAATTTGTTTACCACACACATATTAAGGGGATAGTTACATTATTGATATTATTTTAGGAAAGTTTTATTTTTATTTTTTTTAAAAAGCTTTTATTAACCTCAGAGCACAAGGTCCCATGGAATTCCAATACAGATGCAAATGCTCAGCATTTCAGCAGATCAGACTCAAAAATATCAAGGTAGTCTCTCAGAAAAGGAAGAACACAGTTAGGGACTGAATGTAAAAGATTGGTGTTAGAATAAGCCAAGCATCATACTGGAGCTCTGTGTCACTCTCAGTAGTTTAATTCAGCTTTATTTTCTTTTCCTTTTCTCTACCTTTAAGATAAGTTCTTAAGCATGTACTCAGCATGGAAAGTCACAGTCTAAATAGCTTTATGTCTGGCCAAGTTCTGAAGTATGGAAAGCAGCTAACAAAGGTCAGAAAGTCATAACTATAGATAGTATTTTCTGCTCAGCCTATAATAATGGTTAAATCTATTACAGTCACTGAAGTTATGGGGTCAAATGCAATCAGAATCAGACTGTGCATCTAGCATTAGCAGTGATAATGACAGAGCTCATTGAGAGTCAGTCACATTCTGTGTAGCTCACGCAGTCTACATGGTGCCCGTGCTGTTGACCTTGGCGAGGGTAACTTTGATGTTCCCAGAAGTGAAACATCATGTAAGACTAAGCGGATTGCCATTTAATTGTAATCATTGGCACCTCATTAGCATTATTCTTTTTTAGACTACTTTGTAGTGACTTTGCAGTGGACACCAGTGATAAACATTTGAACTTTTTAGCATGGGTTAAATAAGTATTGTGGATTTTCTTCCCATTGTGATAAGGTTTTCACTACACAGCTCTTGCCAGTTTCTGTTTCACTAATTTATTTGTGAGCCAGAAACTCTATATCAGAGGGACAGAAAAGCCTGCTTTCTTTTAATGTCCTTACTCCTATTCCTGGAATACTTTTGTGAATGTAAAAATCTAATACGCAGTTATTCACAAAGATCTCAGCATCCATCAGTAAAATGCAGTCACCTCTAGCTAGAACAACACCAGGTACTGTCAATGCACAGGAGCATTGTGACAGTAATAGGGACATGTGGCAAGGAATCTGCTTGGTAAATGCAGCCATAGTGGAGAATTTCAGTGTGGAGCAGTAATTAATAGATACTGAGAGAAGGTGAATCCTTTGCACCTGCCTTTGCAGTTAAAACTTAATGATTCCAAACCTGAGCTTTCTTTGTCTGTTTTGTTTAGTTTTCATTTATCTCAATAAAGAGACAGCTGCAAAATTTAGAAGTGACTTCAAAATAATTTGGGGTGGCTTATCTAGGGGTTTAACTTACATCTGCCTCTAGAAATTAACTGAGTTAAAACTGAACTAAAAAGAGCAGCAAATAGTAGTGGTGGACTTAGAGGAAGAACAGCTCTGAGTATCAGAAAATATCTCATTTTCTATTTTCTTTGTTCCATTGGAATTTGTGGCTGAGTTGTAATATTCCACCTCTCCATAACTTTAATAACTCCATTTCTCTCTTGCCTACCTATGATTCCCAGCAGACTACCCAGCCACCAGATCTCTTTTTGTCCCCATTCCATTTCTCTTCTCTCCCCCCTATACCTTCAGTTACCAGCAACTTCCCTGCTCTACCAATTTTTCCAACAAGTCCAGGAAAGAGGCAAAATAATGTGGCCAGTCAGCAGGCCAGACAGCACAGATCCTTATGTATCATCGGATCATTAACCTGTGCCTCCTTCCACTGCTCAGCTGCCATTTTTTTTCATAAACATGCAGGAACCAGGACTTGTCTTTTGCCATCAGTCTCTTTGAAGTTGATTAAATGGCTAAAAAAAGAGGCAGAGAGACCACATTCACAAGTAATTCCCTGGGGAAATCAAGCTTAACTTGAGAAACTTTCTTTATGGTGCTAAGTCTGATGGGCACATCACTTAAGTGTCTTGTTTGTTTATATTGTTATTTAACAGTTTGACATTGACAAAGAAGCAGGAGAAAGACAGATTTACCATCGGTATTGTATGGAACGGGCATCTGTACATTGTGCCCATGTGTTCACCACAGTCTCACAGATAACGGCTATAGAAGCAGAACACATGCTTAAAAGAAATCCTGGTAAGACCTGAATTGTTTTCTTCTTATATTTCCTCTCAGTATCTACATTTTCTCACACTGAATTAAAATAACAGACAGGCATATAAACATGAAGTGCAAGGCACTTCGTGTCCATACATGTGACTACACTACAGAGAATAACTAGTTTACAAAAGAAATGTGCAGACGATATCACTTGAAACACATTCTAGTAGCATACGTAATGTGGAAGAAATTGAGTTCAGCACCATTCAATAGCTACATTCTGTACTGTTTTGGGAGAGCATTAGTTTACCTCTGTGGATAATATGTTTTCTTCGCAGGGATAGCTAAGCTTCAGGAGTATTGTCTACTGAGGTAGACATATATTATCACAATCTTCCAGTTGACCAGAGGTCAACTGATGAAAGCAGAAGGTGGAATATTTGTAATACATTTCACCAGCTTTTACACAGTGTGAGATTGGTTGCTTTGCTAGTACGAAGCAATATGCTCTTTTGAAACTATAGCAAAAGTTTTCATGTGTGAACCAGTGTTAGATGTGTTGTACTTTCCAGTGTTAACCCTGTTTTTCTCTAGTTAATATTGCAAATGATGAGAAAGACAAAAAAAATAAATCACAAATGAATGCAGTTCATTTGCCTATATTTCTCACAGCTAGAAACAGCAGTGTGGTTATAACCATCATGATTTTAGAACCTAACCATGATAATCATGGCCAATGATTTTGGACAAATCATGAACCATGATTTTCCACTAGACCAATCAGTACAGTTTAAAAAAATAGTTGATATGCATGCCCAAAACTTTGTCCAATTTTTCCCTTTGCACTTGTCTTATAAAATATGGAATTTATCTTCAAACCTTACTGTATTCCATGCATGGAGTTTGAGGAAGGTAATAATCCGAGCTTGGTGTGTCATTGAAATACCGTTTAAAACAGCACAGTGCTCTAGAAAGATAAGCCACAATAATCCATTCACAAGAATGCATCATAGGGGAAAAACTGCAAAACAGTTTTGAGACTATTTAGTAGGTGTGCTTATATCTTAGTTGATTATTTTAAGTATAGCAATGCTCAAAGAACTTTTGGTTTAATTTTGGTTTGCTTATTCTTTATAGATTTATTTTAGGTGAATTGCAGTGCTAATTATAGCTCTGAGACTGCTATCCCTATTACCTTCAATGCTTGAAGCCACATCACAGTTTATGCATTAGTATAAAGGTGAGGTTATCCATTGGATCCTCTGTCTCATTACTGACCAACTGACAATAGCATGATGAAATTAGAAGAAATTTCCTTTTTAAGCATGACAGCCACATCCTAAAAGTAATTTGTGTCTGGTCACCTAACCGGGGATCTTTCTGAAAGGACTTGTTTCTTGTCAAGGGCAGAGAACTCAACCTCTGAAAATCAGACTTTAGAAGCTGTTTTATATTGGCATGAGGCTTCTCCACACAATAGCTTTAATTAAAAATCATAGTTTATGTTTAGGTATTTTAGGAGATTGAAATCAGTCTGAATCCAGTTTAATTTGGGAGAGGAAATCTGCATATTGCAGATAGAACTTCAGGTGAAGCTGAAGGGAATTCCATGCCCAGAGATTTACAGGCCTGAGCTTTTTGTGTATTTTTGAAACTTTGAAGAAAGCAAGTAAATATATTTAATGCTTGGGTTAAAAAATGTTGACAAATACCATACTTCATGTTGATAGAGCTACCAAGAAATTCCATAGGAATTGGTACCACAAATCCTAGGGGACAATTATAAGTGGAAAATATGTTCTGATGGGAATAACTACTTCATTGTTACTTTAAATCTTAGACCACAAATAAACTGTATAGGGGGTCTATTCTCACACTATTTATTCTTTCTATAGTTGTGAAATCAACATAGATGTTGGCTGTTCAGAAATGTCAGCAAACTCTCAGTAAATCATTAAGCTTGAGTTCTGCAAAGGAACATGAATAGTGAAAGAATTTTTAAAATCAACTTCATGATCACTTTAGAAAACAAGCTTTTAAAAGGGGAGTGCAGAATTGGCACAAAATTGTTATCTTTTGTTTGCACTTGAATTCATTGAGAGGTAAGCTTCACAACAAAGTTGTTAACTAAAACCAGTTGAGGAAATGTGATAAGTACAGCGGTCTCTGATATTTCTCATTCATATTAAACTTGGATTATAATTTACATTACAAATGTCATCACATAGAAAAGCCTCTTTAAAACTATAGAGGGCTTTTGCATCAGGACAAAGGGCACTTTGCCATGTGTATAGAGTGTGCATAATAAGATAAAGTGTGTAGTCTAAACCTGGCAGAATGACTGCTTACATCAGACATATTTCACATGCTGCCATAGTGCTTCAGTTTTAGGAGTACTAAATTTGATCAGTAATTTATCAATTTGTTTGTCAAAAGCTGGAGTGTCTGATGTTAAACCTATTTTTTTTGATCATGCAAGATTCTGTCAGTGATCATAAGTTATATTGCCATGATTTGAAAACTGATATTGTGGGATTTCTAATATTTACATTCAGTTATGAAACATATTTTTTGTTACCAGTAGAGAAGACTTTGAATCAAAATTCCAACATATTTAGGTATCAGTTAAGATCTAAATCTAGACTTTGAATCTGCATATATTTGATCAAAGCCACAGGTGTAAATGCTGAAAAAGTGAGTCAACCCTGAAACTGCAATTTATCAAACGAAAACATCATACTGTACTGTTATTACTTAAATCAATGCCAGTTTATTTCCTGTGAATATAGAAGATGAATCATTCTGATTTCACCTACTTGGGATGATTTTAAAACAAAAATATCATTAATACATTAAAGAAAACAAAAGAACCCCACATTTAAAACAGGAACAAAGCCCTCTTTCATCACTTTTTCCACAAAGGCAAGGGTACATTTCTTCACACATATTCAAAATGTTATTGTATGTTGAGCAGAAATAGTGAAATGGATGCTTTGAAAAACCATGCTTATTTTGTACTGCAAAGGCTTAAGAGACAGATCAAGCCCCGTTACTGATGAAAGGGTAAATGGAGCTGCATTTGAATCAAAGAACATTTGAGTGGGTGATACACAGCCTGCTGCTGCTGGGTGAGAATGTCCAAAATGCACTGATAATAATATAATAAATACCAGACAGTGGACGGAAACTGGCCAGCAATACCCCCATCAAGGATTCTTATTTTGTTGGGAAGAGCTTGAAAGTAGTTACAGTGTCAAAGCTAAGTCCTGCATGAGCCAGTTCTCCCATGCTGAGTAAGTAGTTCAGAGGAAGGAGAAGATACACTGTTGGCAAACACAAGGAGAAATGGAGGGTGTTTCAGCTCTTTTAATGAAATACTTGTATCAGCCCACACAGGACTTTGGTCAGAGTAGCTCCACTGTAGTTCTCTGGTTATGGGCAGCAGAAAGCAAGAAGGACTCAAGATTTCTTGTTAGTGTCACCAAAACTCTCCTTTCTTGTCACGGAGAATCAAATCTCTGGAGCTTAACAAGCAAAAATTTCTGGTAAATGCTGGTCTTCAGTTTGAAATATGCTATTTCAAGAGAAATCCATCAAAATTTTTGGTGTTCCATGGTTACTAATAAAGGTTGTATTTTTATCTACTGCCATTTAACATAAAGAGTCCCAGAACACTTCATAAGGTAAAGAGTTATCAGAGATCATTTACTTGGACGGGAAATACAAATACTGGTAAAGTAGACTAAATTTCAAGGAAGTCATTAAAAATGGCCATGACATTTGCCTGAAAAAGGTCAGGCAAGTATATTGGACAGAATATGGAGAACTGATTGAACTTATTTTAAATGACCGTGATAAGAAAAGGGACCTGGGGTTATTGTTTGATAGCCAGTTGAACATGAGCCGGCAGCGTGCCCAGCTGGCCAAGAAGGCCAATGGCATCCTGGCTTGTCAGGAATAGTGTAGCCAGCAGAACCAGGGAGGTGATCGTCCCCCTCTGCTATGCTCTGGTGAGGCTGCACCTTGAGTACTATGTTCAGTTTTGGGCCCCTCAGTAAAGAAAAAACATCAAGGCCCTAGAGCGTGTCCAGAGAAGGGCTATGAAGCTGGTGAAGGGCCTGGAGCACAAGTCCTGTGAGGAGGGAACTGGGGTTGTTTAGTCTGGAGAAGAGGAGGCTCAGGGGAGACCTTATTGCTCTCTGAAACTACCTGAAAGGAAGTTGTGGGGAGCTGGGGGTCGGCCTCTTCTCACATATAGCTAGTGATAGGACTAGAGGGAATGGCTTCAAGTTGTGCCAGGGGAGTATTAAGTCGGATACTAAGAGAAATTTCTTTACCAAAAGGGTTGTGCTGCATTGTAATAGACTGCCCAGGGAAGCGGTTGAGTCCCTGTCCCTAGAGGTCTTCAAGAAATGTGTAGATGTAGAACTTAGTAACATGGTTTAGTGGTGGACTTGTCTGTACTAGATTAAAGGTTGGACTAGATGATCTTTGAGGTATTTTCCAACCTAAGTAATTCTGTGATTCTATGTATTCAGCTGAAGGAGCCTTGGATGTTTTAAAGATGTCATGTTGAGTGTCCCCAGAAATAAGAGACAGTTTGTATTAGGTCAGATGCTTAATGCTATAGCAAACCTCTGCTTTTGAGGGGAAGGAACAGAAAAAAAATGAATGTCAGGCATCATTGACTGAAAGACCACAATGGCAATAACTTCAAGCCCTGTATTAAGTGTATCAAGAGCCAGTGCTCTTAATAGTAATCTTGATGTGAATGGGGACAGTTAACTATATGTACTGAGATCAAAGGAAATGCTGTTTTTTGTTTTTTTTTTTTTTTCACGAAGAAGTGGTAGGGAATGGTATTTTTCATGAAGGTCATTTGGATGTTGCATAAAGCTTTAACAATGACTACAGCTGATGATTGTGGTTACTAGACATCTGATGACGCTTATCAGGTGTACAAGTATGAAATCAATGCTGACGCATCGTCTAATAATTAGAGTTTCTTCCTTCTTTGAAGATTCTTTGAATTTGAAGAATCTCTGGTGTAATCTAGTGTCAGTCTACTGAAGTCAGCTGTGTTACTGTGAAGGTACTGGCCCCTCTTTCTTTTCCATACACATCTTTAATAAATAAACTCAAAGGGAAGAAAACGACATTCTTTCCATTTACTTTAACTAGATTTAGGGCAAGCCTTTAAATAGCTGCTGTGCTGTACCAGAAAGGTGAAGGGTGACAGAATTTCAGTGTTGGCTGGAACAAGCTGCACCTATCTATAACTCTAACTTAGAAGGTACTGTATATGAGCAAATTTTAACTGCATGATGCTTTGGTATTTTTGAGAAGAGCTGCTATAAAAGTGTAAAACATAATATTCTGTGGCTATTTGAAGGAGAAATCCAACAGCTTAATGAAAGATGGTCCCTTCAGAAAGGTTTCTGATACACTCTTTTCTGGTAAATCCTCATAAGTCTGGATAGAACAGACTGTTTTGCCATGCAGTGAGCAAGTGCATAGTATGGCACAATTTCTGCTTTCAAGAGCTTTCAATGTACAGTAATAAAGCAGGCAACAGTGATGTCAAGATTAAAGTGGTGAAGGTTGTATTGAACAAAAAATGACCAAATGGAAGCATAATTTCTGTCCTGATAGGGCAAAAGGGACCTTTCTATCCATCTGGGTCTATGCTAATGCTGAGTACAGGTCAAAATGATACA
Organism: Anas acuta; assembly: GCF_963932015.1. Taxonomy (NCBI): domain Eukaryota; kingdom Metazoa; phylum Chordata; class Aves; order Anseriformes; family Anatidae; genus Anas; species Anas acuta. The sequence goes on from NC_088979.1 coordinate 129,691,550, forward strand.
AAGCCATTTCAATACTGTAGACAGTGGAATACCACATGCAATAGCTCTGAGGAGAAAACTGGTGGAAAGCATTGTGTTAGGCAGTGCTGTTCTCTAGCTATGAGTAATAAGACTATATTAACTGTTCACATGCTGACACTGAAAGACACTGGTTCTTTCCTTAAAGATTTCTCTGACTCTGAAGATGTCTACCTCTGCCTTTTCTCTGCTTTTCCAGATGTTGTCACCCCAAATGGCTTGAACATTAAGAAATTTTCAGCAATGCATGAGTTTCAGAATTTGCATTCCATGTACAAGGCTAGGATCCAAGAGTTCATTCGAGGTCATTTCTATGGGTATGCTTTTACTTTTCAAAATTCAGCAATGGTTGTCCAACTATTAAAAAAAAAAACAACTACAAAAAAAAAAAACAACAATTAAAAAAACAAACAAACAAACAAAAAAACACAGGAAGAACAACAAATACTTCATAATGGAGGTGAAATATTACCAACTTAGTCAAATATCCATCTGGGATTTCTCAATCAGAAGCCGAAGGAATTTCAGACACCAGCTCTAGCCTTGCTTAACATCTTATGGAATCAGGCAGAAGGTCAGAAGAAGGTCAGATGGTCTTTTTTTTGTTTTGTTTTGTTTGTTTGTTTGTTTTTTTCCAATTATTTACCCAAGATAGAGTTTATCAGATTAAGATAGTCACCGTAATTTAAAGAAAAGCCTCTTTGTCATTGTTTTCTTGAGACAGTAAATTCCTCCAGAATAGAAAGCTGGTGTGTGTTTTGTATGATTACATCTTGAAAAACATTTTGTGCTTGTCTGTTTTTTTGCTTGGTTTCAGCCACCTTGACTTCAGTCTTGAAAAGACATTATTTTTCTTCATTGCTGGGAGATACGAATTTTCCAACAAGGGAGCTGATATGTTTCTAGAAGCCTTATCAAGATTAAACTTTTTGCTGAGGGTAAGAAAGCTTCTGGAAATGTAGAAAAAGTAGATCTTACACTCAAACTTACCTTACTATGGAAGTGACATGCAAGAATTTCCATGCAATACTCTTGGTTTACAGGAAAATAATTACGGAATATTCAAAGTTTTCATAAAGCTTTCTCCCTGAATCATCAGAACATACAACACTCCCAGGTTGCTTAAAAATAATTACTTACATAGTTCAAGAAGTTAATCTGTGGTTACGACCCTTGTTTTTAAAGAAAAGTACTAAAAATATGCTTAAAGAATTAGCTCTGAAGGTATACTTATCAGAAGGCAAATAAAAAATCATCCTGTAATGATGCAACTTTAAAACATCTTTTTAATGCAATCACATAATTGATTAGAACCTGACCGTGATTTTTTTTTGACTACTATTATCATATTGGATGGGAATCTTGCATTAAAATTCCAAGTACAACAGTGTCCTGATGAGTGAGCATGGGGAGGCCAGTCACTGCACAATGCTTCTGTTTTCTCAGATAAAAATGAATGCAATGTTTCTTAGTTTGTGTATGGAGTACTTTAATGGAGAAAAGACCCAGACCTTGTCATGACCAAAGAGCAGAGAGAGTGACCTCTGCAACTGAGGTCACTGAAAACATCTCCAGATGTGTCACAAGGACTATATTAACAATAAATAAATATATATATATATATTTTTTTTTTTAAAAAAAAAAGGCTGATCAGTTTTCAGTCATCTCACAAGTTGTCCCAGTCTCTCTTTTGTACTTTGTCACTTAAATGATGTGGAAAATCTGAATAAAAACCTTGATACAGTATTGTCAGCAGGGCTGACAAAATACTGGTGTTCAAGGCCCTAAGTACACTTGTTCTACTGCTGCCTTCTATTAGAATGTCATTATAGCCTGTGGATTTCCTGGAAATACTAATCCACTCACTCACACAACAGATCACCTCATATAACTTAAGGATTTCCTCCACAACTTTGCCAAATACCTGTGTTTTGTTGTTTGGCAATGCTGTGCAAAAATAGCTACCTTTTATTGGCATTTACACAGCTATGAACTATAAATGCTAATAACATACATGTAGAAGGTCTTGCATGGTAAGAAGGAAAGAACTGCTTAAGCAATTATTGCAGCATTCTATTATTTTATCTGATGACTGATGCAAAACAAATGACAAGCAGCTAGGTTGATGGAAAATCAACAGAAACTGAGGTTAGTTTTCCAGAGTACTCTAGAAGTGTACTGGGGCTTGCTTTTCCCATTAGCTGAACATGGCTTTATTGTGCTACTGTTCCAAAGAACACTTGCTCTGTCATTAATTCTGGAGAGATGATTTGTCTGGGAACAGCACAATAACCTGTACCACCTGTGAATCTGAGAATTATAGTGCTTCTTGAACAAGTCTCCAGCAGTGTGCCTGAACCTCAAAAATGCATAGCATTGGATAGAATTATTCTACAGTATAAAATCATTTTCCTTTACTACTAAAACACTTGACTGATATGTCAAAGATAAAGTATGTATATTATGGCAGATTGTTAATATACGCTGAGATAATAGCATAATGGATTTTGGACCTGCCCTGAAGAAAGGGAAGGGAGGAATCTTAAAATGATAGATTAATCTTATTATTTTGTACTGCATGTTTTCCTATACTTCATTCTGAGAGAAGGTGTGCTAACAGCATGTTTGTGTGTCTAAAGTTTAGAGGAGAGGCAATTAAAAATAATGCAGTTTTTACAGCTCTGAACATAGTTTACTCTCAGTTTTCTTTAAAGAGCTGCTGACATGAGTAAACCTCTTTCTGCTCCCTGTGAGGAGTTTCCCTATAACCAAATTGTCATTTTTTTTTGTCATGTAGTTTTTGTCTTTGGAGTGAGATGGATGTGAGAGATGATCAAGAAGTTACTAGCAGTTCTTTGTGTACATGGCAGATTTTGTGCTAGGAGTTCAGGTACACAGTGGTTGCTGATAACATCTCTTTCAGAACATTCATCTGAGGCAGTGTTACTATGGAAGATAGTTCTGCTGGTTATAGAGAATCCCTTGCCCTGTGGCTGACCATACCCCAGCTAGTAAATTAATTTCTCACCCCTTTGAGCCAACCACATTTATGTCACATGAGAAAATCTGTGTTGTATTTTTAACTCTTTCTGTTTATTTTCACATCCTAAGCCATGGTCCTTAAGCCATGAGAAGTCAGGGAGATCCATGTTGCCCAAATTGGAACTCGGCAATTGACATGTTTGCCTGTATCTGTTTTCAGCTATACTTCTGACTTGACAAAAACTTCACAGCTGAAAGGAAAGTAATAAGATCAGAGCCTTCTTGGATAACTAATCAAAGTGTGTTTAGTTTTGCTGTGGCTAATTCTTAGTGTTAAAGTGGGCAATGATACCATGTGGTGAGATTCTTTTTTCCTCTCTGTCTCATGTCCATGCAGGTACATAAGAGTGATGTTACAGTTGTTGTGTTCTTCATTATGCCAGCAAAGACAAACAATTTCAATGTGGAAACCCTGAAAGGACAAGCAGTCCGGAAGCAGCTCTGGTAATTACCATTGTCACTGAAGGTCTTGTGTAGTCAAATAAGGAGACGTGCAAATGTTTCTGATTAATAATAATGCTTTCTTTTTGCTCTGCTAAAGTCAAGGATTGTGAGTAACATTTTGATTGTGAGAATGTATTTGTGGGGATGAAAGAGATGGGAATGATAAATAAGGGTAAATTATATATTTTTTGTTCTAGGTTATTTTTAGTGAAGTTTTCTTGTCATGTTTTGTAACAAGGTAGCAGCCAGTACTTGGTTTGTAGTGACAAAGTCAAATGCTCCAGAAAACCTAGTCTTCTGGATTTGTTCTGTTTCTTCCTTTGGACTTGACACTGAGCTGCCACAAAATAAGGACTGCTTGCTAATTTACAGGAGTAAGCTTCTCTGCCATAAGTGGGGAAAAAACCCTACCTAATTACATCTGCTCTCTTATTAAGAAATATGGAAAGTGTTCTGTCTAATCCAGCAGAAAAATAGCAGTTGATATCAATTGTGTGTAATTTTCTATATAGTTTACAATGAGCGATGGCTAGACCCAAGTGGTGAAACTTGCAATTACAAAGCAAAAACTCTCACAGTCCTCATTTTAACAGTTTTTCATTTTACAACTTTGAACAAAAAAGCAAATTAGGGGCAGAACTCAACATGCAGCTCTAAACTCACCTCCCTTTAATGGCTAAGTGATTCTGCACAGGAGGGGACATACTAAAACTGCACAGGAGCAGTGACAGAAATAGTTCAACATAGGTGATTGAACTTATTTAGCTCTTGCTATATCTGAAAAGATGACAAATAGGAAAGATCTATTTACTCTCTAGATTATCTCCAGAGTCATCTCTCAGCAATTCTGGGGGACTTGCAGGAATCATTCTACCTGGTTACCACTCTGGAAACAGGTGCCAAAAGGGTAGAGGGTGAAATTAATTGCTCATCTGTGGCTTCCTAAAAGCAATGCATCTGAGCTGCTTTCACTGCTAGTAGAGAGTGGTGGTTCTCTCCAGATAATGATTCATCCTATACCACCTCAGGAAGAGTCTAAGATGAGTGAAGGGAATCATCCCCTGAAATTGATTGTCACCATTGATTGATATGCAGAGGATTTACACAACTGGTTTTAACTGTAGATGGCTAAAGTGAGGTAACATAGCCAGAGTTTTTAATAAGACCTCTATATGCAGGAACTGGCTATTCAGATGGAAATACTGTTGAATCCTGAAGTGAATTCAAGTGAAGTCACTGCTGTCATAGGGCCAGGATCTGGCTCTGAATCAACTACAGGAAAATAATGTAAGCACAGTGAGAAACAGCCATGCTTGCAACAAGCCATTGTTTGCTTCTACTGTGTTTTTGATATGAAGTATGTAATGTTTGAATGCAATGCAACAGGTTTATATTAAATAAATAATATATGATATATTAGTAAAGTTTATTTAAATAAAATATGAAAAGGTTTTTCCCTGCTTTATCTCTACTACATGGTTGTTTCTCTGGTACTCAGTAATGCAGGTGCAATGGTAACAGTAAAGGTAACTTTAAAGATGTGAAATCACACAAAAAAAATGCTGTTTCCAGCTATTCTTCCCACTATGCTCTGTGAAGAGCAAAAGAGTCTTTGTGTCCTCACATGAAGAACTGTCATGGTCAGCATCTGGAGCTGGTGGATAAAAACGCCTGATATAAGTGTTAATAATATTTTTAGTTCATTTTAAGGATGTCACAGAACTTAAATGCTAGAAGACATTGGCAGTTATTGAGGAATACATGATGGCTGATCTGGGATATAGAATCACTTTTTTCCTCTCCTTATGAAACAGCAGCATATCCTATCTGAGTTAAGTTTTGGAGATTGCTCATGGCATTAGTCAATGAAAATACAGTTTTGAGGGGACTAGCTTACTGAGATTTGGATCAATTTGTTTTGACCTTAAGTTGCTTTACGTCTCATCCACAATTAACTCATCCACTACTGTATCTTTGTGAGCTGGAAGAGAGCAACTAAAAATTAGTATGTCAATTTTCAGCTTGGTGAAGTTTAGGATTTCACTTCACAAGTTTTGTCTTAGCCCAAAATCAAATTCTTAGAAAGTAGGAAAGAAGGAAAAGTTCCATGAAAGAGAGCATTTTAGTCAAATTGAGCATGTGTGCGCTATATTTTAAATAGCATTTTCATCTGTATTTTCAAGTTATTTATTACAGAGATAGGATAATATAAATGGCTCTTTATAGTTAGAATAGCCGTTTGCTGGTGTTCTTTCTCAACTAAAATATAACACTTCTGGGTTTTATTATTGGCTTAAAACATAGCCCATGATTTTCAGGAAGTTTTTTGTGTGTTTGTTTGCAAACTATTTTTTGTCAAACTACTTGTTAGTCTAACTCTTATTTTCAAAAGTCTTTAAGTTAAGAAACAGGTCTGAAATTGAAGGAAAAAGCTTGCTTTAAAATCCTTATTTATTTACCTCTCATATCCTACATCTTTCATAAAGTCATGTTAAGTTGGGAACCTCCGAGTCTTGATTAGTGTCCAATGTCAATTATTATGTTTCTTTACTTAAGAGTCATGTAAATGCTCTCTTTTTCATCGCTGAGATATAGTGTGGTTTTCTGATCAAAGTATTGAAAGTAATCACTGTTGAGTTCTGCTTCTGGCTTTGGCAGTTTGTCCATCATTGAAGGCAAATCATATCCTCAGTTGCAATGAATCTGTCGGTATGGCTGTTGGTCAGGTAAAAGACCTTTGAGAATGAGACCTCTGTCTGTTTCTGCATTCTTGGTTCCATCAGTATACAAGCACAATTTGATTTCCAGCAGCAGGAATCTCTTTTTTTCTTTGTCCTGGAGCTCGTGTTTATACATAAATCTATTTATTTTCCTAGGGACACTGCACAATCTGTGAAAGAAAAGTTTGGAAAGAAACTCTACAATGCCTTGCTAAAGTGAGTGTGTAGGTTATTTTGCTCTGCCTTGCAAACCCACATATTCAGCTGGTTTACCTGTGATATACTTGTGCTTCTACTCTGTAGAAGAAATTTTGGAATCCACAGAAAGGACATAGGTGAAGGATATGGGATGTTCTATTCTGTAAACAGGATACAGGATCAGCAAATTACAGAGAAAAACAAACAAACAAACAAAAAAAAAACATACTAGCATACTACTGTGGAGTCTTAAGAGACATGAAGATGTTTAAGTAGCACTGAGGCTTACTCACTGACAAAAGCAATCTACCTCAGCTTAAAAAATCACCAGAGACAAGTATGAATTAGTGGATTGTTCATAACCCTTTCAAAAGACAGATTATGTGAGCTGGAAGTGAATGACTCACAGCACAGCTGGGAGGACTGGAACTTCAGCAAAAATAAGGTGTGACTGAAAAACAGAAAAAATAATAATAATTCTAGCTTTTTTGGAAGCTAGTTGGAAGGACAGCAAGTGTATGAGAGAATAAAATGTAGGAAATATAGGAGGGCCATGAAAACTAAGGAAAGATTCATGTTGACACCAGCAGACTTCAGAACAGACTGCATTTGCTGTTTCTTCATTTTTTTAATGCAACTTTAATTCTCATTATTAAGCTCATAATTAAGCTCATTATTAAGTAAGCTTGTAGTTCTAGTTGTCAGAAAGACTAATAATAAGTCATTTGGTAAAGTAGGCTCTGTGTTGCCTCTGCAGAGGAGAAATTCCAGACTTGAACAAGATTCTTGACCGGGATGATATAACCATTATGAAAAGAGCCATCTTTTCAACTCAGGTCAGAAAACATACTGTTTACACAAACATCTGTTGTGGATGGTAAGCATGACTACATACAAGGATTGTACGTGACACATAGTCATATGTGTACTTTGAAGAACTATTCAGCAAATACTCTTCCCACTGGTAACATTTAAAGGTCTTCTGTGATTGTTTTTAATGACAGTACAACCCAAAATGATTATTTTGGTAATTCCATATATCTTCCTCCAGTCACATGCAAGTTTCCAAATTCTTCTGTTCTGCATAAAGTGCAAAGTCTTTGCATTGTTCCTGAAGCATGGATTCTTCCACTTTTATAAAATATGTAAAATCAATCTCTTAAGCAGAGATAGTAAAGTCGATCACCTACCACTAAAAACAATTAAAACTAAATGGTAGGCCTTTCTGAAAGTCAGTACAAATACATTAATTTTGAGGTAAATGAAGCTCTGACAGCTTTTATGGTCTCATTTGTAACCTGGCTTATACAGGAGCACATTATATGATCGCAACTTTCTCTTTTTATCTTAAAATGAAAGAATAAAAACCTATCCACATCAATGGCAAAATCTCCCAGTGTCTTCCACTAACCTTAGGCAATGATAGCAGGATGTGTTGCCAGCAGTTTTGCCCCTCATAGATTGCCTTTTCTCTTTTTAGCGACATTGTCTGCCTCCAGTGACCACCCACAACATGATTGACGATGGCAATGATCCAATCCTCAATACCATTCGACGCATTGGCCTTTTCAATAACCGGACAGACAGAGTAAAGGTATGTTCTCTGATTTCCATTTTAGATACAAAACGGATTTTTTTAAAAAAACAGTCAGTCTGGATCATTAGAATGGGAAGCACAGTCAGATTCTTGATAGAGGGGCAATAATACACTACTAGAGTACTTCTCCCTCTTCCTCCCTTTCCAGGAATAACTAGTTACTTTACAGATACCCCCAGTTGCTGTTTAATTAAGTTAATTTCAAATTAGAAATCTAATGCTAGGGATTTGACTGTTTTCATTGCTGCATCCTGTGCTGAACAAGGAACTACTGACATCCAGAAAGTACCATAGGTTATTTGCACCTGGATGTTAAACTCTGTAACAGATTAATTTGCTCAAAACTGGAGGTCTAGAGTTTCAGCACAGCCATTTCTGAGTATTGGTTCTTGTATTAAGAACAGTGCCCTGACGCTCAGCCTTTACTGTAAAAGCTAACCAGGATTCTGATCCTGAACAGAACTATTTCCTATTCATGCTGTCCTCATGTTTAATTCAATTGCTGAATCTAAAATTATGTAAATAAATTATTTCCTATACTTCCATGTATGCTTTACCAGACCACAGAAATGATCATCTCCATCTTCCACAGATGTCAAAGTTTTTTTGGTCTGGCAGTCTGTGGCATTTTCTCTGTTAACTATGGCTCTCTCTTCTTGCATTTTTTTCCTCTTCCAAACATCCTTTTGGTGGTCAGGTGTATAGTATCTCTGACAATGATATATCTCTTGTTCTCAGTATGCTGGCTGTTAAACTCATGAGGATAACTGCATAACCATTTTCCTCAACTTCCTAGTATGCTTCTTCATGGCTTAACTGTATATCTACTAAGCACGTGTCTACAATGAGCTCTGAGAATGTAATATGATAGTAATATACCAGATATAATAAATATAGGGTAGAAGGAGGCACTGTATATAAATGTATTAAAAATTACTCAGAACTAACAGCTTGAAGTCATTAGAAAGCAGATTGTGTATAACACTGCAGATACCTCCTCCTACTTCTCAGCAAACTTCACTGAAAAGGTGGTACAAAACTGCCATTACCACTGGAAAATTACCTACTACTTGAACAGAATGTATACTAAATGAGCTGATTGTATCAATAAAAGTTCTCTAAACTTGAAAGAGAAAGTCATCTTGAGACATGTATGACATGTCCACACAATTGTCATGTGAAAAAAACAGTGATGCCAATGGGAAATCTTACTTGAATCAGTGGGTTCAAATAAGCTTGCATATGAGAAGTTTACAGGCCATTTACTGGTTGAATACACTCATGTGTTGATTTATGCAAGTGAGTAGCATGACTCTGTTATTAAGAATAAATAAAGGCATCTCCTTGATGTGGAATAATGGTTGAAGTATGATAATTTGGGGAAGAAAGGCCCAGAGGTTAAACCCTTCCCTCATAATTCTTTCTACCAGAGCTGACTGGAAAACCTACACAAGATTCTTTACCTGTCAGTGGAATATGGGGCAGTAACACCAAGCTGAACAGAGTCATACAAATAAATTAGCTTGGGTCCTGGAAGAGGGACGTTAACCTAAACTAATAAGCTTTGTCTTTCAGCAAGATTAGTTAGCCCAGGCACAGGATTGTGATGATCGGGTTATAGTATGTCTGATTTCAAAATTCTTTCAGTTCTTAAAAGACCCTCTGAACACCATAAGCATTCCTATATTTCAATTGGAAGCTCAGGAGTGCTGTGTCCTCATGAGGCCTCCTCTAGAACAAGACATCCCTGTACTCTGTCTGTACCTTGGTACAGCCAACCAAAAGAACCAATTTAGAGTTGGTAATTGTCACAGCCTTAGCCATAATTCACAACGTGCATGGTCTTTTTTGATCAGGAAGAATAAAGCCAAAGACTTTTCCAGAAAGTACCGTTTATTATCAGTATTATTTCCAGGACAAGACCCATGCATGTGGCTTCATTACAAGATCATGTATTTTAGTGTGGGAATTGAATTAGGTAATTGAATTAGGATGGGCAAAGGAGGTATTGTCCAAGTACTTAGGAAAAGACCAGAGTGAAGGAACTGATGAAATATATTGATAATTAAAATGTATTGGTAGTTTCCTTTCACCTCTAATGTAACTTTTGAATATCCAGGTGATCCTACATCCAGAATTTCTTTCTTCAACCAGCCCATTGCTGCCCTTGGACTATGAGGAGTTTGTTAGAGGCTGTCACCTGGGTGTGTTTCCATCATACTATGAACCCTGGGGTTACACTCCAGGTAGGCAATCTGTACATTTAACTAAGTATCAAAGATGAATACACATTCTGTTGATGCAGAATAGCTTTACAGCCAGTTTCTTCTGGAGTGCTGAAAAAACTCTTTTGACTCTGTTTCCTCTGCAGTGCAAAGGTCTTACTGCTGGCAAAATTTGGGGGCCAGGTGGTATAAAATGGCATCTACTGACTGACAACTACTCAAATTTGTCCCTGCGCTGGACCCTTTCCCATACTAACATGTAATCTTTTGATTTTCTGTGGCTTTAGAAAAAAAATGCATGTTGAAAAACATGCATGTTGCTACCAGCAGACATACTTCAGTGGATTTAATTCAAGATAGCAATTAAGTTTGATAGACATATATAACACCATATCTAAGATATTTACCACAAACACTTACATAAAGCGATGGTGAATATCACAGACTTAAAGGGAAGTTTCTAAAGATAGAGAAAGCTTGTAGTTTCTGACATTAAAGAAAAAAAAAGTTAACAATCCAAAATTTACAAAAGGCACTTAACACCTAATGAGATCAGTGCAAACTATAAACATGAATACTTGTGAAGATCAAATACTAGGTGTCTTTTATGTCCTCCAACATATCTTCTGTAATCTCGATACACATCTAAAAGTTTAGATGCTCCTCTGAAGTGCATTTTCTGCAAGCCAATGAATCAGAATAAAAATTTTGCAAAGTTGATCATTCTCCAGAGCTATTTCTCTCCAAGTAAGAGACCTATCTAATTCCAACTAAGACAACGGTCTTGCATTCCGGCAATTTCTCTTCCTGATCAAGTTTCAGGTAAAGTATAAAGAAAATGTGACAACCAGGTAACTTCGAAGTAACCCAGCCAGAAAAGTTAGACTGTTAACAGTTTTGAGGAAAGCTGTGATTTATGCTAGTTAAAAGAATAGCTTCTCTTTCTTTTATTAATGCAAATATTTTTTTCTTTGTTGATATACCCACTTAATTCTCCAAGAAACAAAAAGTGGTGGTTTTTAGGTGGATTTGTAGCTCTGTTTTATAGACACATTCTTTGTTATCATATGAATGAAGGGCGTGTAGACGGCTTTCAGCATTTCAAAGACTAGAGTATTCTATTTTATCTGCCTGCTAGCATAGGATAGGCTTAATTTCATCAGAAAAAAAACTCTTTAAACCTGAGTAAATAGTTATTCTTGCTCACAGCAATGACAGAAATAACTACAAAAGATGTGTACATTTTATAATTTTATGATACTGGTTCCACATCTACTTTGAAAGCAATCCTAAATTAATGATGCTTTCTTTGTTGTTGCTATATGGACCAGTTTACAAACAATGAATATCAAAATAAAAAGTTTAACCTGCTCAAGCAACTAAGTGATTCAATTTTCCAAATAGTCATGAACACCTAATGAACATTTGTGTATAACAGGCTTCAATTTAAACTCCAAACAAACAGTCCAGACCATATGTTGGGATTCTCTGTTTCAACACTGGATTCCCAGAAAGTTTTCAATTTAGCTGCTGGGAAACATGAGGCTAATTTCACAGTGCAAAATTTTCTCTTTAAAATTCCATTTTTTCTTTCTTCTTTTTGTTCTTTTCCTCAAAATCCACAAAAAAGCATAATAGTTTTCCCTTGTCATTTTCAGAGCAGCTCTTTTTTCTTTTTTTTTTCTCTCAGGGTAAAATCATTCAAAACATACTGCCCTGAAACACTTTTTGTCTGTTTCTTTTGGCAGCTGAATGTACTGTGATGGGCATTCCCAGTGTGACCACAAACCTTTCTGGATTCGGCTGTTTTATGCAGGAACATGTTGCTGACCCAGCTGCTTATGGTAATTTTGTTTGTTTGCTTGTTTTTTAACACTGTATCAAAATAGTGCCCCTGCATTAGGAAATCAAAAAGCACAGCAATAGTGCTTCAACTTCTCACTTTCATGCTTTCACTGTTGCAATGCGGTTCACTGGGGGAATACATTCAGAGCTCCAAAAACCAGTTAGAATCATAGAAACATAGAGTCTCCTAGCACTTCACAGAGCCACAGAATGGCTCGAGTTGGAAGGGACATCAAAGATCATCTAGTTCCAACCCCCCCTGCCATAGGCAGGGATGTCACCCACTAGATGAGGTTGCTCAAGGCCTCATCTAACCCGGCCTTGAATTAAGCATTAATACAGTCTTACTTAACGCTTAAAGCACGCTTTCCATAATTGGAAATTCTTGAGGTAACAAAGTTTTTTAGAAAACAAGCTACAAACACCTTCCCCCCATCCACTCTCTTCTACCTCCTCCCCCCAAAGTGGTGCAGGGAACTGTGGGCTGTGGTCAGTCCCTGATGCTTCATCTCTGCCACTCCTTCATAGTCACTCTCTTGGATGCAGTCCTTTCTAAACTGATCCTGCGTGGGCTTCCCACGCAAGCAGTTCTTCAAGAACTGCTCCAACATGGGTCTGTGCCATGGGGTCCATCCATCAGGAGCAAACTGCTCCAGCACAGATCCCCAACAGGCGGCAGCTCCCCCCAGGTCCCCTGCTCCTGCATGGGCTCCTCTCCAGGGCTACAGCTCCAGCCCAGAGTCTGCTCCTGCAGAGGCTCTCCATGGGCTGCAGCCTCCTGCTCCACCGGGGGCTCCTCCATGGGCTGCAGTGTGGAGATATGCTCCATGTGGGACCCATGGGCTTCAGGGGACAGCCTGCTCCACCAGGGGCCTCTCCACAGGCCGCAGGGAGCTTCTGCTCCATGCCTGGAGCACCTCTTGCCCTCCTTCTGCACTGACTTTGGGGGATGCAAGGCTGCTTCTCACTCCTCTCTCTCCCAGCTGCTGTTGTGCAGCAGTTTTTTTGCACGTTCCCGCCCCTTTCTTAAATCTGCTCTCACAGAGGCACAAATAACACCACTAATTGGCTCGACTCTGGCCAGCAGCAAGTCCCTTTGGAGCCGGCTGATAAGTTCAGCAGCTGCCCCTTATCTAACATGGGGCTGCTGCTGAACTCTTTTCACAGAGGCCACCCCTGCAGCCCCCCACTACCAAAACCTTGCCACATAAACCCAATATGCTTCACCAGGCCAGGGCCTGGGGGCTTCTCTCTGGTCACCCCTGCAAGGGCTGCCAACAGAGAATCTATGGGTAAATACCCTGCAACACACGCTGCCTTGCCTGCCACTGGCAAGAGGACAGGGGTGCACAGGGGCCTCTATCTACTCAGCATTGCTGCTGGGATCTTCTAATTAGTGCCTCAAATAGTGGCTTGGACCCTCTCTTCACACACCACCCCTGCTAGAATCCCGCAGTTAGCATCAGAACCCCTCTTTCCACCCAGTACCCATTCTGGGATCCCTTAATAAGCAGAACAGACTCTCAGTCCACCCAGCAGCTATGCTCTGATCCCTCCAGTAGCAGTAGAGCCCCTCTGTCTTTCCACCACCCCCTTATCAGATCCTTTAATTAGCAGTAGAGCCCATCTTCACCAAGCACACCAGCCACAATGAGACAGACACACACAACCTCCCCTTCCTCCCAACACCCTGACCAGATCCCTCAAGTAGCTGCCCCGAGCCCATCACCACCCACTATTGTTGCTGGTATCCTTCAAGTAGTGGCAGAGCCCCACCCTGCTGGGATCCCTTAATTAGCAGCACAGACCCTCTGCCCTCCCATCTCCCCTGCCTAGATCCCTCAAGTAGTGGCAGAGCTCCTCTCTGCACACAGAGGGGGTCTATAGGGTAGACCTTACGTCCACCCATCACCCCAGCCAGGGTCCCTCAACTAGTGAGAGTCCGTGAGTCCCCTACCACCCCAGCCCAGATCCCTCAGGTAGTAGAACAGCCCCTCTCTCCACCCACACCACTACCAGCATTGCTTAAGTAGTGGCTTGGTTCTTCTGTCCTCCCGTCTCCACTGTCCTGATTCCCTGAGTAGTGGCTCAGTCCCTATTTCTGTCTACGTTAAGACAACCACTGGCATTCATGAGATTACTAACACCTCCTTTGGCACAGATACGTAGTGTAATGCCAGCTGGTGTTGCATTGCCATTTGCCATGTGGCCTCGAGCCCTCTGTAGAGCTTTCATGCCATCCACCATAACGTTTGTAATACTTTATATTTCCCTGGATAGATTTACTATTGCCTTCTTCTCACATTGTTATGACCAACCATGGCATGAGAACTGTGGCAAATCTGGGAGAGGTGGTGGACCAGATGGGCCATTGCTGTTTGCACTTGTATTTCTTACCTTTGCTCTACCTGGATGGATGCTGGCCTTTGACTTTGCCTATCGAGGGTGGCACATGCCAAAGAAAGGGGTGTGTTGTACTGTTCCTCGCTCATCATGTGTCTTCCGTCTGTGGCCCGTGGTCTCCCCCATTCCCAGCACTGTTTCATCAAGTGTACAATCCCACATGGAGACTGTCCAGACATGGGGCCTAGGTCACCATGAGCCACACAGACCCCAAGGCTGCTGCCGTAGACTGGACAGGGCAGGGCCAGGCAGGAGCTCCAGCAGGACATTATTATACATATATATATATATATATATATATATATATATGCATATATATATGTGCATTGTATTAATTAATTGATATAATATTATATTGTGTATATATACATATATATATATATATTTACAGAGAGTATGGGTCACTTGCTCTTCTCTGCCAAAACATGGGTGTGGGCATTGACGTAACTTATACATTCCTAGGGAACACCAAGCAGTTCAGTTAAGGTAGTTGTGTGTCTGTTTTATCTATTGAGATAGCTGAAGTCTATCCTCCTTTTCTTTCCAACTCCCTGGGGACAAGAATAATGTATTGATCTTGGCAAACTACACAGAGGCAAAGTTTACCTCTGCCCTCTCTCAGCCAGAGTTGTACAGAATCACAGAATTTCTAGGTTGGAAGAGACCTCAAGATCATCGAGTCCAACCTCTGACCTAACACTAACAGTCCCCACTAAACCATATCCCTAAGCTCTACATCTAAACATCTTTTGAAGACTTCCAGGGATGGTGACTCCACCACCTCCCTGGGCAGCCCGTTCCAGTGCCTAACAACCCTTTCAGTAAAGAAATTCTTCCTAACATCTAACCTAAAACTCCCCTGGCGTAACTTTAGCCCATTCCCCCTCATCCTGTCACCAGGCACATGGGAGAACAGGCCAACCCCCACCTCTCTACAGCCTCCTTTAATGTACTTATACAGAGCAATAAGGTCACCCCTGAGCCTCCTCTTCTCCAGGCTGAACAAGCCCAGCGCCTTCAGCCGCTCCTCATAGGACTTGCTCTCCAGGCCCCTCACCAGCTTCGTCGCCCTTCTTTGGACCCGCTCAAGCACCTCGATGTCCTTCTTGTAGCGAGGGGCCCAAAACTGAACACAGTACTCGAGGTGCGGCCTCACCAGAGCCGAGTACAGGGGGACGATCACCTCCCTAGCCCTGCTGGTCACGCTGTTTCTGATACAAGCCAGGATGCCGTTGGCCTTCTTGGCCACCTGAGCACACTGCTGGCTCATATTCAGCCGACTGTCCACCATCACTCCCAGGTCCTTCTCTGCCTGGCAGCTCTCCAACCATTCCTCTCCCAGCCTGTAGTTCTGCTTGGGGTTATTGCGCCCCAGGTGCAGGACCCGGCACTTGGCCTTGTTGAACTTCATACAGTTGACCTCAGCCCATCGGTGCAGCCTATCCAGATCCTCCTGCAGAGCCTTCCTACCCTCGAGCAGATCGACACACGCACCTAGCTTGGTGTCATCTGCAAACTTACTGAGGGTGCACTCAATGCCGTCATCCAGATCATTGATGAAGATGTTAAAGAGGACCGGCCCCAGCACCGAGCCCTGGGGGACGCCACTAGTGACTGGCCTCCAACTGGACTTGGCTCCATTTACCACAACTCTTTGGGCCCGGCTATCCAGCCAGTTTCTAACCCAACGAAGCGTGCGCCAGTCCAAGCCAAGAGCAGCCAGTTTCTTGAGGAGAATGCTGTGGGAGACGGTGTCAAAAGCCTTGCTGAAGTCAAGGTAGACCACATCCACAGCCTTTCCCTCATCCACCCAGCGCGTCACTTTGTCGTAGAAGGAGATCAGGTTCGTCAAGCAGGACCTGCCTTCCATAAACCCATGCTGGCTGGGCCTGATCGCCTGCTTGCCCTTCAAGTGCCGCATGATGACTCCCAAGAGGATCTGCTCCATGAGCTTCCCTGGTACTGAGGTCAAACTGACCGGCCTGTAGTTCCCCGGGTCTGCCCTCCGGCCCTTCTTGTAGATGGGCGTCACATTTGCTAGTCGCCAGTCAGCTGGGACCTCCCCCGATAGCCAGGACTGCTGATAAATGATTGATAGGGGCTCGGCCAGCTCCTCTGCCAGTTCTCTCAGTACCCTTGGGTGGATCCCATCCGGCCCCATCGATTTGTGGACATCCAAGTGCCGTAGCAGGTCACCAACCAGTTCTTCGTGGATGGTGAGGGCCACATCCTGCTCCCCGTCCCCTTCCACCAGTTCTGGGTACTGGGTATCCAGAGAGCAACCGGTTTTGCCGCTAAAGACTGAGGCAAAGAAGGCATTAAGCACCTCCGCCTTTTCCTCATCTCTTGTAACTAAGTTTCCCCCTGCATCCAGTAAAGGATGGAGATTCTCCCTAGTCCTCCTTTTTGTGCTGATGTATTTATAAAAGCGTTTTTTGTTATCTTTAACAGCAGTAGCCAGATTGAGCTCCAGATGAGCTTTGGCCTTCCTAATCTTGTCCCTGCACAGCCTCGCTACATCCTTATAGTCCTCCTTGGTGGCCTGCCCAATTTTCCAAAGATTATAAACCCTCTTTTTTCTCCTAAGCTCAAGCCACAATTCTCTGTTGAGCCAGGCTGGTCTTCTTCCCCGCTGGCTCATCTTTGGGCGCATGGGAATAGACCGCTCCTGCGCCATTAGGATTTGCCTCTTAAAGAGCGCCCAGCCTTTCTGGACCCCTCTGCCCTTCAGAACCGCCTCCCATGGGACTCCACCAACTAGTGTCCTGAGCAGCCCAAAGTCAGCCCTCCGAAAGTCCAATACAGTGGTTTTACTGGTTCCCTTCCTGGCCCCGCCAAGAATAGTGAACTCCACCATTTCGTGGTCACTCTGCCCAAGACTGTTCCCGACAATCACATCCTCCACCAGTCCTTCTCTGTTTGTGAAGAGAAGGTCTAGCAGGGCACCACCCCTGGTAGGTTCACTAATCAGCTGCGTCAGGAAGCTATCTTCCATGCTCTCCAAAAACTGACCGGGAAACGAACCCGGGCCGCGGCGGTGAGAGCGCCGAATCCTAACCACTAGACATTGATTAATTGTGTGTGAGTTAGCTGTCTCTGTGCAAGTCACTAGTATTTGTACTGAAAACACAGCCCATGTCCTACAGACTGATTCGCATTTATAAATTCTAGTGCAAACTTGGAAAGCATTAGATATTTTTTAAGCACACGGTATTTTAAAATGATGGGAGATAAAAGTGATATGTCTTTATCAAGAAAATCTTGAATCCTTCTGGATATATTTATACAAGAAAAACAACAACGAGAAAGCCTCTAAGTTTTGAGTAATCTGCTGTATTTCAGCTTGAAAGGTAACAAAAATTGAAGTAAAAAACCACATATTTCCCTACATCTTTGAATGCCATCAAAATAGTAGCAAATGTTCCAGTTATAACCAACTGCCTCCCAACGTTAAAAAAGGACATCTAACACGTAATGTTTGTAAGTCTATGTAACAGGAAGTAGAATGGAAATGTAAGAGGTCACCTTCAATTCAACTCATCTCCTTTTTTGTGTCTTTTAGGGATCTACATAGTTGACAGGAGGTTCCGCTCACCTGATGAATCGTGCAACCAGCTGACTCAGTTCCTATATGGATTTTGTCAGCAGTCCCGTCGCCAGAGGATCATCCAAAGAAACCGAACTGAGAGGCTTTCAGATCTGTTGGACTGGAGATACCTAGGCAGGGTGTGTGAAACTATTAATAGAGGTATTAAAAACAGACACAGTGTCTAACTGTCTTCAGCATCATGCTACTTTGCAAGGAGGCATCCCTGTTCTGAAAGGCACCCATCAAAGGTGCTAAAGATAAAGCCCGCCTTTACATTTCAGTGTAATGCTTCCATTCTCCAGTGGTATGGAGGGACTTAACTGAATAGGTTAGAGCAGGACCCAATCACGCTTAGTTTTTTGTACCCCTCATGCTAGTCAATGCAAAAAGCTTTTGGGAGCTTTCTCTGAGGACAATAGCACCCCTACACTAACTAAGATTTGTGCTCCAAAGTCATCTGGACTCTTTTCAAGGATCCTATTTCATCACGGAAAGAGTAGTCAGGCATTGGAACGAGTTGCCCAGAGAAGTGGTGGCATCACCATCCCTGGGGGTGTTCGTGGAAAAGTTGGACCTGGTGCTTAGGGACATGGCTTAGTGGGTGACATTGGTGGTAGGCTGATGATTGGACCAGATGATCTAGGAGGTCTTTTCCAACCTTAATGATCCTATGATTCTATCAATTCTTCCTGAAAGGCTGTTGGGCCTTGTGGATGGTCAGAACTCCTAAACTAAATCTGTACCTTAAAGGCAAAACAGTGTTTTTGATTTGCCATAGAAAACACCACAGTACCACCTACTAAGAAATAGCAAAGCAATATTAAGTCCACAGGAGCAAAGGAGTGGAAGGATCCATACATATAAGTTTTGTAATGATTTCAGACCTTGCTCTGCTTTGGTATCTGTGTGAGATCCTTTCTGTTTATATTACTCCTGACACAATATAAGACTAACACAAGCTATTTTTTAATACAGGTGATGGAGGCTGGTGAATATAATGGATCCATCAAATATTGTTACCAAATTCTTAAATGCCAAGCCTCAGCAATTCATAAATGTTTCTTCTTTGTAACTGTTACACATACTCTATATGCAAGAATGAGCCTAAAGTTTATATGCATACATATTTAGAGATGTAAAATTTCCTGGTTTTAAAAAGACACAGTTCTGTCTTGAGGGATAAATAATGCCTGTCACTCTACACCAAACTACACCGACTGAGATGAGTGCTATTTACCAACTTGGTACACCTTAGACTTAAAAGAACCTTATTCAGCTTCTGTTCCAGCTTCAGCTCTACTTTGGAGCTCATTACTTCACAGTGATGTGTTTGTTACAGGTAGCAAAACCATTTGGGTTCTCTTTAGCTAAACACATGATCAGGCTTTGTTAAGCGTCACCTTTGAGAAGATATTCATGTTACATTCCTTTTTTTTCTGTGTAAATCCGCTGTCCTGCTTGACTTGTAATGGTTTCTCTTTTATTTTGCAGTATTACATGCATGCCAGACACTTGGCCCTCAGCAGAACATTTCCTGATAAATTTGAGATGGAACCAAGTGCTCCACCAAAGGTACAGTCTGCTTTTGGAGATGAGTTCATCTGCATTTTGGCTGTTTTACACAGAGAAAGAGAGAGAATGTGTGTGTGCTTGAGAGAGAGCGTCAGTCAGCAAGTTTTGTTCTAACTGCAGATAAATTAGCTCACAGTTAAAATCTTAAGTTGTAGACCCAAGCTCCAGTCACAAGTTGTAATGATATCAAATGCAAACAGTAAGGATACCATGTGCAATACAGGGACAGTTCTTCCAGCAATTTAGAGTGATCTGGATGGGACTATGCCACTTTAGACCAGCTGAAGAACTGGTCCTTGGAATTTCTATTAGAAAAGTGTCAGCTTCTAGTTTTGCTCCTGGTAAACTCCATGAAGATGTTCTGCACTAATCCAATAATAAAAAGGAAGCTGGGAAAAGATACCGAGGGAAAATGAGGCAAAACACAGTATTCATCTAAACAGAGTATGTGAGGAGAAGGCTGTGGCTGGAACTGCAAGGGGTCCAGTTTAAAGGCATACTTTCAATCACTACACTTCTTGTGTAGTGCACATTAGCACCAATGTTAGAAGGGATGCTGCTCAAATTCAGTCCAGACACCCCCAGAGCAACTCAGGTTTTCAAATAATAAGAAGAAAGGAATCACAGAATCACAGAATCACCTAGGTTGGAAGGCTCAGGCCAAGACTCCTTGTTTGGCTCTGGTTTTGCAGAAATTGATGTATAACTAGAAAATTGTTCAAAACTTCAGACTAATTCTGAATTTCAGTCAGAGCATTCTGACTAGAGAGTTCAGGAGGATTTCATGTAGCATTGAGGGTTTTAATGCTCAATAAGTCAAAGAAACAATGCTGGAAAGGAAGCGTATTGTTTATGATACAAGCTAAAGATTCCTGCCTTACAGGCACATACTTCCTATCAGAGAAGGACTGAGAGGACCTGTATTTAAGGGAGTTTAATATTGGAATGGTCTAGCTTACATGCAATCACCAATAGTTTGCCTTGATGTGCTGACTGCCTTGAATCACCGTACACAACCAACTGAGGAACACTGATAACATGTACAACTTACTTCTCTCTCTGCCAGACGGAAGGTTTTAGGTACCCCAGGCCTTCATCAGTGCCACCATCACCTTCTGTCTCTCAGCATTCCAGCCCTCACCACAGTGAAGGCGAAGATGAAGATGAGGATGAAAGATATGATGAAGATGAAGAGGCTGAAAGGGATAGGCAAAACATCAAATCTCCCTTTTCCCTTGGAGTATTACCTCAAGGGAAGACAAAGCAGCATGGAGAGTACAGGAACTGAATGTGTTGCTCTCACTGTATCAGGTTCTCTTCATCCATTCAAGAGCTTCTCCTGTAGGCTTGGCAAGCTTTGTGTTAAGGACAGTGTGTTGTGATTAGGAGAATCTTAAACGTTACTTGAGTTACACTGTTGGGAAGCCTAATATTATGTCACCTTGAAAGTAGTTTAAATGACAATTCTGTGCCCAGTGAAGATTAGAAGAAATTTTTCAAGCTTAGTAAACCTAGAAAATGTGACAGTCCCCTCAGGAGCTTATACAAACTGTAGATCATACCTTTGTTTGCATAATTGTCTATATTAATCATGGCCCATGCTGATAGCTCTATTATGGTTGTTCCAAATGAACTCTTGCTTCATTTATGCCCTCCATTTTCACCTCCCAAACTGAAATGATCTTTAAATCAGAGCTCAGAAAATATAGAGAAAAAGTGGTACAATGAGGAAACCTTATCAGGGTTAAAAAAGATTTACTGAAAACACAATGGTCTTCATTTTTCCTCATGCTGTTTATCTTACTGTAAGCTTACATCATTTAAAACATTTTTTTACAACATGTGGAAGTGTCTTGATTCAGTGGTAAAATATACTGTGGAACAATATAAAGTCTTATGCAGTGGGCATTTGAATTTTAGAGATAAATGAAAGTCATCTTCCTGAAGTCATTTAGACCCACAATAAACAGCAGACCGTTTATTTAGTCATTTCTCTGTTATGTTTCTTTAATTGTTTTCATTATGTCGTACATCAAGTTTGTTAACCAAGTTCAGGGAAGAAATGAATGTTATTTGGTTAAAGAAAATGACAAAAATTGCTTAATTAACACCTTCTCATGCAGGCAAACCTACATGCCACAGAGCAATGTGAAAACATTCGAAGTTATGCATTTAAATTCTTCCAATTGCCCCATAAGTTCATGCACTCTTTCATTTCTGTGGAAGAAACCTCATCTTAAAAAATAATTCTAATACAATTCCAAAAACATATCTTCCCCACAGACATAATTTGTAAAAAGCACAAGATACTTCTTTTCAAAGTGTTTGGGGAATAAATGAACCTTACAATGAAAACCAGACATCTAATTTGTGTTATGGTTTTCAAAGGTATTTTAATTTTCAGAGAAGCAGAGAGTGCCTGAAAAAGATCTTCAGAAGTAGATCTTAGCATGAAAATACTAGGAAGGAGATCCATCTTTTATTTAGAAGTTTGAAAATCAAGAATTTCTCAAGCTGTTTAAGAAAAGACATTTCTAGGAATTGATTCAGGCTGTTCCTCAGCAGATAGGATGATCTGACCTCTGGAGGTATTTACCTTCACTGTCTTTTCTGGGGAGAGCTTACATGACCAGTTTTGATTAGATACCTACCTTTCAAACACTTAACCAACACTTGAAGACATGGTTCTACTTATAGATCATATAAAATAAAAGTGATTAAGTGCCTATCTGTATTTTTGGTCACCTAAAATCAGTTTTAAAATTGCACTTTCATTCTCAAGCTGATTTGGATAACTGAAAAAATACCTATTCTCAGAAGACATGTTCAAGTTTTATGGCAAAAACTTGACTGGATTTAAAAGGAGTCACTATTGTTTAGCCACTTATAAAGTAATTAAAAATGGTTAATAAGTATTTTTCATATGAAAAGTGAAAACAAAGATACCAAATGTATTTTCTTCATACCTTTTACTAAGTGGAAAACTGCATTCTGTGAGCTCAAAAATGTATGTTCTTTGTCGAAGTGGATTTAATCAGTTACCTTGCTGAGTCAATGAATATGATGTTTAAGGGTGCAACACTTCCCCACAGCATTCTCCTGGAAAAACTGACTGCTCATGGCTTGTATGGGTGTACTCTTTGCTGGGTAAAAAATTGGCTGGGTGGCCATGCCCAAAGAATCGTGGTGAATGGAGTTAAATCCATTTGGCAGCTGATCACAAATGTTGTTCCTCAGGGCTCAGTATTGGGGCCAGTTCTCCTCAGTATCTTTATCAATGATCTGGACAAGGGAATTGAGTGCACCCTCAGTAACTTTGCAGACCACACCAAGCTGGGCACAAGTGTTAATCTGCTCAAGGGTAGGTAGGTTCTACAGAGGGATCTGGATAGGCTGGATTGACAGGCCAAGGACAAATGTATGAAGTTCAACAAGGTTAAGTGCCTGGTCCTGTACTTGTGGTATAACGCTATGCAACGCTACAGGCTGGGGGAAGAGTGTTTGGAAAGCTGCCCAGTGGAAAGGGACCTGGGGGTATTGGTCGACAGCAAGTTGAATATGAGCCAGCAGTGTGCTCAGGTGGGCAAGAAGGCCAACCGCAGCCTGGATTGTATTAGAACCAGCGTGGCCAGCAGCACTAGGGAAGTGATCATCTCCCTGTACTCAGCTCTGGTGAGGTAGTAGAGGTCTTTTCCAGACTAAATGACCTGTGATTCTAAAAGAACATTTAAAGGTCATATTGATTGAAAGTTAACTTTCTCTTAAAAAAAAAGAAAAAAAAAGGATTTCAGGAAGCCTAGCATTATTGCTTGTATATCAACGCACTGTTATACTGAAGAAAAGCATTTCACCCCATGTTCCCTGTAATTTGCATTAACATCATCTGAGAATGATCCATCACTTCCTTTGTTGCCTACAAATGTTCCAGTAGTGACAAGCTGTTTATTATCATTCCAGACCCAGCATCATTTCAGTGCTGGAAGATATGATCACTACACACATAACTGTAAATCTTGCTAAATGATGGAGACAGCCCTGACAGTATTGAATCTGGAAGGGTTTTGCTGGGGTTACATTAAGACAGCTATGCTTTTTCTTTCTGGATAAGGAGAAAAATAAGCAACGTGTATTATCATGACTGCAGGTTCACTTAGATAGATGTACTGAAAGTATTTGAGTTTCCTAGCAGAAACAGAAAGTTGGCATTACATCTTCTACAAAGCCAGCTATGTTTTTTTCGTCATGGTCACACGTTGTGAGCACCAGCCCAGTGACAGAAAGTGTACAATTTTTGATACATAGCTAAAGTGAATACAATGCTCAGTCTTCTCAGAAATACTCCTGCAGGGGGCAAAGTGATCTCTGCCTCCCACTTCTAGGCTTATTGTAATTCTGCCTTGTACATGTATGTTAGGACCAGATATCAGTAGCAAGGCAGTTTTAAGTATGGCAAAACATTTCTGCCTTTTGAAATGTTAGGGGGAATGGCTTCTCATTCAGTCAAGGCAACAGACTGTCTAACTTAAATGCCCCAGATTTCTAACTGATACTGTCATCTGACAAGGTTAGTAGCAGCTTTATGTTACATAACCAATTATCTGCCATATTGCAAATACTGGGGTTTCACAGACAGCTCTACCTAAGACAGAATTGCTGTTCTGGTTCATGATACTTGGAAAAGGAAAAGGAAAAGGAAAAGGAAAAGGAAAAGGAAAAGGAAAAGGAAAAGGAAAAGGAAAAGGAAAAGGAAAAGGAAAAGGAAAAGGAAAAGGAAAAGGAAAAGGAAAAGGAAAAGGAAAAGGAAAAGGAAAAGGAAAAGGAAAAGAAAGAAAAAGAAAAAGAAAAAGAAAAAGAAAAAGAAAAAGAAAAAGAAAAAGAAAAAGAAAAAGAAAAAGAAAAAGAAAAAGGAAAAGAAATAGAAAAAGGAAAAGAAAAAGAAAAAGAAAAAGAAAAAGAAAAAGAAAAAGAAAAAGAAAAAGAAAAAGAAAAAGAAAAAGAAAAAGAAAAAGAAAAAGAAAAAGAAAAAGAAAAAGAAAAAGAAAAAAAAAAGAAAAAGAAAAAGAAAAAGAAAAATAAAAAGAAAAAGAAAGTTTGAACTAGTGAGCTCAGATCCACAGGAATACATACAAAGGTCAATGGAGAATGAGATTAGTACAATTTTTGTATTTCTAGGACATTTAGAGGAACATGAATTTCAGAATACTAAATCAGATGTCCTAATTTTTTCTTAATACTGATTGATTGTACTGCAAATTTTGGTGAAAATTAACTTAATGCACTCACAGAACATGCTTGAAACAAAGAGTTACTAAATGAATGAAAAGATTGTGGTGTCTTTAGATGAAATTCATCACGAATTCATTCTGTCATATAGTATACACTGCTATTGATAGATATATTACTGCTTAAAAATAAACAAACAAGGAGATTTTGATTTCATCTATATTTCTTCATGAAGTGACATAAACAATTACTGAAAATGCCTATGGCCCAATGATAGAAATTAATTACTCTTCAGGTGCATTTTTTGTGTTGAGGAGAAGCATTATAATTAGTGTGAGTTAACAAAATTAATTAGCAGTATCATGAGAAAGATCTGAGGAAAGTAGTATTAAATGATGAAGAGCAGGACCAGGGCTAAAGGTTAAAAAAAATAAAACATAGTTGCTTGGACACAAGAATCATGTGGCTATTTTTTAATTACATGAGAACTACAGAGGGCTTTCCAGTAAGACCACAAAGCTGCATGAATAATGTTCAATATATCTTTATCAGCATGGAATAATTAACCATTTTATATATAATTTCAGTTTGAAAACTTAAAAAACAACAAAAATGTACAAGAATGATGCAACTAATATTCTGTGTGCCAGTTGTCATGTATGACACTAGATTTGTAACTAGTGTGCCACCACCAGCTCCAGCAGACCTGTACCACGTGCAGCAGTAGTGACTGTATGCCATGGACCCTATTGAGGCCCTGATCCTGTACTAACCTTCATCAACATACAGGGACAGAAATGAAAGAATCCACCTTAACTGGAAGTAAAAATGGCTCCGATATACAGCTGGGTAGAAGGTGGCAAAAGGTTTTCCACTCACTATTGAAAATTTTATTTTAATGAAGTAATTGTGCAAAAGGACAGCTTTAATCATCCTTTCAGCTAAGATGGAACAGCGTATTTTAAACTTTGGATTAGAAATACAAAACGATCTAAACAAGGCAAGAACTTTACAAATAATATCTTTAGCTAAATTGGTAACTTTTAATCAGTTTGTATTCAAACCATTGCTATGAATAATATGTGAAAAATACGTGACCCTTTTGGAACTTAAGTGAGGACAAATGAAATGCTCTGTTTACACAAATCATGGTTTCAGGGTATACAGAATACTAATGTTAAAGAAATTTGAAATATTTCACCAATTTGATAAATTATCCGTCAAGTAGCCAGGGTGGTCACCATTTTCTTCTTCAACTGTAAGACAAGACACAATGGGGGAAAATAAGATGTAGATAAAGGAAAGTTCAGCCACCCATAGTTTTCAGGATATAAATATACCTCAGGGATAGCCCTAGTGTAATCTGACTGCTTAGCTAAATGATGAAAATAGAAGTAATCATGCCTTCTGTCATTTTAAATGTAGGAATTTTTCTGTTTGTTGAGGAACAAGGATATAAGCCATGTCCAGAGAAATACTTTGATAAAAGGAACAATTTTTTCATGAAAAAAAAAATAATTATTTTTTCTGTATTTGCACATTTCTCTCAGTCAAGAGGATTCTAAAATCAACTGAACGTGATCTTCTGAAAATGTGTGGCTTATCCATGTTTGATTGTTTTGTTAGTCTAGTACTACAATGATGTCAACGTTATTTCAGAGAGTATTTTTCAAGCAAGCTGCCAGTTTTGCTTAGATTTCTCAGATGTGTCACCTTTTTTCTTAAGGGGTGTTGCCAGACACTATCTCCTTTTGAACAGCAACAGCAGGCAGGAAAACACCACTAAAATTTATGAATCATGAACTTCACAAGATTTTCTCTTTTTGTTAGCTCACAAGTAACAGACGCTTTCACTGATTTATCTTTAGAATTGGCCATATAGTTTGTCCAAAGACTTATGCTCATTGTTAATCTGCCTCTTTCACCCAAAGCACCACTGAAATTTTTGGTTTTCAGACTTCTGCCATGGCAGGGAGGAGAGAGTTAAGCATAGAGCCCCAGAATTATGTGAGGTACAGTGGGAGATGCTAGGAGTTGGAAAAGTCAGTAATGGTTCAAGGATATCTGCACATACACCAGGTAAATTCTGTTTTCATTTCAGGAAAGCTGTATACTTTAGATAAACAAGGTGAGGTGGTATGGCAGCAATGGCAAGTTATTTATTGCACACTAGTGATCATGTCAAAGGTAACGAGGCAGTAATAGGCCTGTTTTACCATGCATCTATGCAAAAGGTACAAAACACCTCATATTTCACTTGGGTTTTTCTTTACATTTCATAATTCAAATAAAGCTCTTCTTCCTATTGTGACAACCATAATTAAGAGGCTGCATAAAAAACTCACAACTGAGACCAAAAATGCCACAAAGATAGCTTCTAGTCACCTTCTATTCCTCCCTGGCCTGGACCAAAGAGGCCAGGAACATAGCTTGGACAAGCTCTTGAGCTTGCATAAGCTCTTCCAACCTCCCCAGCACCCAGGGGCTGGAGTACAGCGCAGGGTCTCCCCATCACTGGTGCGTGTATCCTTCCCTTTACAACTTCCCTGTTCCCAACTCCATTTCCACATGGAGCAGGCCATTGACAAAAAAAAAATAGTCTAACTGAAGAGGTGAAGGGTACCTGTACTCAGCTCTGGTGAGGCCACACCTCCAGTACCGTGTTCGCTTTTGGGCCTCTCAGTACAAGACAGATATCAAGGCCCTGGGGTGTGTCCAGAGAAGGGCTATGAAGCTGGTGAAGGGCCTGGAGCACAAGTCCTGTGAGGAGCGGCTGAGGGAACTGGGGTTGTTTAGTATGGAGAAGAGGAGGCTCAGGGGAGACCTTATTGCTCTCTAGAGCTACCTGAAAGGAAGCTGTGGGGAGCTGGAGGTCGGCCTCTTCTCACAGATAACTAGTGATAGGACTAGAGGGAATGGCCTCAAGTTGTGCCAGGGGAGGTTCAGGTTGGAAATGAGGAGACATTTCTTCTCAGAAGGAGCAGTCAGGCATTGGAATGGGTTGCCCAGGGAGGTGGTGGAGTCACCATCCCTGGGGGTGTTCAAGGAAAAGTTGGACCTAGTGCTCAGGGACATGGTTTAGTGAGTGATATTGGTAGTAGGGTGATGGTTGGACCAGATAATCTTGAAGGTCTTTTCCAACCTTAATGATTCTATGACAGGCGACAGAGTGCATAGATTTAGGGTCTCAGCATGGTGAACTGTATGTATGCAACAGAAGATGAGGGGTTTGGGATAACAGCTTTGCAGGAAGGCTGGTCTAGGGAGGAAACGTGAACTATTGCAGGGTGAGGGAGCTGGGTGACAGGAGACAGGGCTCTTCATCTAAGGGGGTGCAATATGTGTGAAGGAGATGGGGGAACACAAGTTATTTAAGACTGACTCAGTAACTGGTTTCTGCTGTAGGAGGCTGTGAAAGACAGGCACAGGTTTTGAGATTTTGCTTTGAGAAGCAGAAGTATGCAGCAGCAGTGTGAGAAAGCAGGTGATGAGGAGAGAGAGATGGGATGTCTGGACAAGCTCTATGGCAGGCTGGGAATACATGAATGATTATTGGATTTTTCAGGATATTTCAGGGCTCTGCCTCTAAATCTCCTTGGGACCCTTTGTCGACTGTGCCAGTGAGCTCTCAGAAGCCAAATGTTAATCCCACAGCTCCTGTTCTGGAGCTTTTTAGAATTCTTTTTAAGCATTTCTACCAGGGCAGAAAAGCCAATGGAGTAATGAAAATTTCACAAGCAATATTTTGTAGAAAAAGGAGTCCCATTAAAGAAGTTTTGTTTTAGAAAATTCAAATCAAAATAGCCATTCCCTTGAATCTAAACCAATAAAAATCTGAAAAGCAAATGAAAAGCAGACAAAAGTTTACCAACTATGACTTCTCAGATTCATGTTATAGCTTATGTAAATGTACACCCTGATAAAATATACTCTGTGGAACACCTTATTTCAAGACTGACTTTTTAGATTAACATGTTAGTAAATTAAGTACTTATAAACCCCTTTTTAAAAGCTCTGGGAAAAACAAAACATGCACTTACCTTGTTCTTGGGCTTTCCGTAAGGAACTAAGGAACAGTGCTGCAGCTTCAGAAAGAGATAAAGGATTTGTATTTTGGCTGCGTGTTTCTAGAATTACAAAATCAAAGATGCCCAGTTTGTTAGTGTTCTATGCGATTTCTTTATTTCACTCTGCTTTTTTATATCTACAAATAGAGATATAAATAGAAAAAAATACTGCTCTTTCCTTTACTCTATAACATTACGTACTCAAAACCAGCCTGATAAATGTCTAACACAGAATAGGTTACCTATTTCTTGCAAAGGGGATTATGTTAGAGTTCCTTAGAAAGTAAAGAGAACATTTTTTTTTTTCACGTGTTATTATTTTGCTAGGTTATTTCCTCTGGGCACGTTGTCTAGCATAAAAAAATGTTGTTGACTTTCGTCACTTGTCAGTTCAGCAGAATTAATAATTTCATTTGATTTTTTTCCACTGGGAAAAGAAAGTCAAAGGGCCTGATGATAATGTGAAACATTATCATGTGAATACTAATAATGTGAAACATTATTACAACATTAGCTTATGGAAGTGAAGTCACAGGTACACAAGAAAAGAAAATCAGATACATGGTCTTTATAATGTGCTTTTTGGAATGAAGGATATAACAAAATAAAGTTATATTTAAAAAGTGCTTCCTTAAATATGATTCCAGGAAGACAACCCCTCTCCCGTTTCTATAGATTTCTTTCCTAACCTGAGAAAAGACTGTGGGCACTTACCAAGCTGCATTCTGTCATACAGATCCTTTCGCTGGCTCTCATCTGAGATGAATCGCCGTCCCTCTAGAAGAACAGTGGGAAAAGCTGAAAACAACCTCGCAAATCTGTTGTAATTCGTACCTTACAACCCCTAAAGTAGTCTTTTCAAAACTCAAAGTTACAGCATTAATTCTACAAACATAAAATTGGATGCATTTATCCCCTGGGGGTTTTTTGAAATCAGCAATAGTCCATCCTTAACTGGAACACTCCCAAACATACTTTAATTCTAAAAAGATGTTGTTCCAGCACTTTTCATTCATACGTTAATCTACTGTAGGAGCTGTATGTAGTATGGAAGAATTTACTGAATTTTCCTCACTTTTTCCTTGACTCCTATATGGTCAAGAGCCTTCAATCGCTTTGCTGGTCTATAAAGTATTGTTTTTTAAGGGGATTTTGCTCTATAAAATGAAAAAAACTAAAATAACTAAGTTATAATAATAAATAATAATAACAGTTCATTATTCAGTTGGAAGAAGTAAATAAAAAGGTGGGGGATAATTTTTTTTTATTATTTTTTTTTTTAAGGAACTTTGCTCCCTCAATACACACCTTGTCTGGTACTTTTTGATTTTGAAACAATTCAGAATAGAATTGTTAAAAACACAAATATTTCTGTTAAATGTGGGTCTGCATCAGAGGACAAGATCATCTCTCCTTGACTCTAAATTTTATATTTAATGCTCCTTTAACTCTGTACTAATACCGGAAATTCAAAATATTTTTTGCAAGAGTTAATTACAACAGTATTCATAACCCTGACATTCAAGTTCTTAGAAGAGGTTGCTTGTGGTTTGAATACCAACTGTAATGCAAGATGCTTGTTATATGAATGTGTTTTATCCTATTGCTTGGGAAGATGCTTTAATTAAAGCCTGAGTGAGAATAAGGGATGATGACTATATCCAGTATGTCTTAACCCCCCTTTAAGATTATTTCAGTTAAGAGAATTGCTTTTCCAATAGGTTTCACAATCAAGCTTCCAACTCTATACATTTCCAGTACTTTCTGGAAGTAACTTTGCTTTTCTTCTTCCAGAAGTTGCTTTCTTCAATTTGATTTCTTTAAAAATTAGTAATAATACTGGCAATGCCACTGTTTCAAAGACAAGGAGAAATAATTATAATCATATCCAGGTAGGCTTCAGAATTTCTACCTACACATTTTCTTACATTTACTGCTTGTGTGGAGCCAAGCAGATCAGGAATAATCCAGTGGTATAGAAAGTCATCTCCTCAAAACTTAAAGAGCTTAGGACTTACGTGCACCCTTCAAATACAGCATAGCCTGGGGAGTCCAGTTTCTCTTTTGGAAATGAGCCTTTATGCCGAAAAAGAGAAAGAGACATGTCAGCACCATACACCATTACAAATAAGTACAAGTACTTACACAGCACAAACCTGCGAGATGCAAGGATGCTGCGCATTCAGCCTGAGTGAGCTGTTTACCTGAGGAGCACTCCAGGAGAAAGATATGAAGGACACTGCAAGGAACAGTGCCACTGAAGATGCTGTCAATTTATGGAGTCCCTGTGCACAGCGAAGAACCACAAGACACAAGAAAAGGGTTTCAGGTCTGTAGATCTTCTCAATTTCAAATCTAAATGTGAAAGTATTTCCAGTCCCTCCTTTCTCCCTGTCTTGCTGCCCAACCTCCTCATGCTCTGTGGCTATTTCAGCTTCAAAACACAGTGATCCAACAAGAGGATGAATGTTAAATCAAACACTTTATTCTCTTTACTCATATTTATTATAAAGGTTCCATACAGGTGAGAACTGTCATTGAAGTGAACACCTTTTGTGCTTCTGTTTACAAGGACACTAGATCCTGCAGGAATGAGAATAATGTGCAAACTAAGGAGAAATATGATATAAAATGCATCTTGATTTTACTACACCTGAAGACAGAAACTAGACAATAAGCAAAAGTAGGGGACTTGTTATTCCAAACAAACGAACAGGGAAAGTAGATCACTAGTTCCTCAGGAAAGGAAGTTTTTAAACTTAACATCTTATTTGCATCAACCATGATTACATACTTGTCATGAGATAGGCTTGCTTGATTCTTGGAGTTTGTTTGCTGATGCAGCACATGCAAATGAAAGCATTCAGCATAAATCCTCTGCAAACAAATTGCATATCTGCTTGTTTGCACAGATCATGTTACTATTCATGCATTGGTAACCATGATGGGCAAAAGAGAGGATCTAGCATTATGATTCACAGTGTTTTATTTCAGTCTGTTTTTGAGACGCATTTTGCTTATTTATTTCTAATGCAGTGGTTTCAAGCACACTGAACATAATGACACGTATATTTCTTAATATCTTAAGTTATTTTTTAATGTTAAATTTGTTAACCCCCACTGAAGTTCCTAAAATATTATGTTCAAATGAAAAATCTTGAATTGCAAACTAAACGTTTCCCACATACCAAAAAGTCTCACTCACCTTCATACTTATTGCAGTGGTGAATCTTCAGTCTTCGTTTCTTGGGATAACGTGTCACAAGATCTCCTAAATGTTTGTGGGTAGCTTTTTAAATCTTCAGAGTGAATGTCCCCTCCCCTTCTGTGGCAGGGTGGAGGAGTCTAAAGGGATCTCTTGTCAGCCCTGTAGATGGAGAAGTAGAAGGTCTGATGACTCCTGAGGGAAACCTGTAGTCTTGCAGGAAGTCAGTGAAGTGATTGAAAGATAGACACGCTTGGAGATGCACCCCATTAGCCAGGTGAATACTTTCTGAATACATCAGCATCTGCCTTGTGCATTTGCAATACAAAGTCACCTTCTTGCCAGATGATCGATAACAACGGCCAGAAGCAGATATTAATATGGATGATGAGTATTTACCTAGGATAATCTAACTTCAGGTTGTTAGTCATTTTGGACGCTGGAAAAGGTAGTAAATTGCTCCCCAGTCATAACATGACAACATTGAGAAAAGGGTGACTTATCCAAGGGTCACTAGCTTGAGATTGTTCCTAGCATACACTTAGAGGGGGCAGTCTCTTGTTTGCTTCTCTAACAATCTCTTGCATATGGTTTTCTTACACATGAATAAGAATACTAAGCTGAATTTAAAAAAAAAAAAAAAATAAAAAAATATCCTTAGTAGCCAGAAACACTTTGCTGTCTCCTGGATTGATTGGAATAAAAGCCCAGGTTGTGGGCTTGAATTGGTCAAGCAGTGGAGCAGTTAACAGAAGAAAGGCAGGAAGAGGGAATCAGAGAAGCCATTTCCATAAGCTACTTCTAAGTGATTGTTGTCTCATCACAGTCATGGATGGTCGTTTTGGTCCTCAGGCAAAGAGTGAAGCATGCTTGATTCCTAGCTTTGCTTGTTGTGCAGCTAGTGTTTTTATCTCTGCTTCTTCATTTTTTCCTTTGTGAAATGAGAGGGGATCAGAAGGGGAAGGGAAGCAAACAGGGAGTCAGAAATTTGCTGATTGGAAGACTGAACAACAAAAAAAACTACCCTGGGACCCTCACAAACCAAACCACCTTGTTATATAACAAAAATACAAGTCATCCTAGAGGTGTGACAAGCACATGCTCGTGTACGTGGAGTCTGAATTAAGAGTGTGAAGGCAATGTTAAGGCTTTGTAGAAGCTTTTTCCTGAGACCAGGTGTCTGTGGAGATGCTCTGAACCACACTGTTACTGAAGATGCAATTACTCTCCTGCTTTTGGGCGAAATTTCTCTCTGTTCTGTGCTGATGCCAGACAGAATGGGTCATGCAACTTAGAGAACTCACATTAACTACAACTCACTCTGGCATAGATGCAAGAACTGAAAGGGAAGTTTAGGTTTTGGCCTCATGCAGCTCTCATAATGTTTGGGAACTGCCATTGTACCTCTGTCCTCTAAAAAGGCCATGCCATGATGCACCTTTATCCAGCAAATGTATTCTACTTGCATCTTCTTCAATATGAAGTTTACATTTTCCTTGCTGTTTTCTTCTTGCTCTGACAGATCAGAGACATTTCTTGATGATGTTTTACCCTTAGCCTTAGAAGAGGGTTATGCATTGCATCCAGACGACATTTAACAAGCAGAGACTTGGAAAAGACAAAGCTACTCACCCATCCCCTGTAGCTGCTTTGGAGCCTCTCTTTATGCACAGACCAAAGAAACAGAATCACTAAGTACAACTGAGTCTGTGAAAATTAACCCCCAAAGTTCAGCACTACTCACAGTAAAGTATATTGTCTTCACAATGGTCGTCCTTGTGGTAGAACAACCAGAATGTGTTTGACACAGACAATAAGTCCTCGTTCTCCTGCCACTAGAATGAGGCAAGTTAACTGTGAAGACAACCAGGTCTTCTCCTCCTGTTGGAAGTGGGGAGAAGGGGAAAAAAATGGGAGGCATGGATAAAGATTTATGTCACTACCACACTGTAGGGAGAAAACTTCAGCCTTTCATATCTTTTGACCACTTTCCAAAGTCTCCAGCTGCTTGAAGTTGGTGTTGCTGGAGTTGTGCCCTCTCTTCCAAACTTGTCTCTGTTGGCAGTCCCACTCTTCTCCTTGTGGTGTCTGCGGCTTGTTTGAGGCTGCCCAGAGGGCAAAAGGGAGCTCAGCTGGACAGGTCAAAACCTGAGCTGGCTTATTGTGGGATCAGGTGACCAAGGGCAAAAAATCACTCAAGGGCAAATGCAGGACCTTGACAGCATCCTCTAATTAGTCAGAACTGTTTTAATGCTGTCCTGACAGGTGTCTCAATGACATTAAAGTGTCTAAAATTGAAGGGTTTAGTTTCATCCAGTAGCAAGAAACAGTCTACTTTCCCCAAACACCATCCAGGACACTTAAGACACTCATGTGGGTCTGCCAGCTGTGACACAGGGCCTGCAAGAGACCCAAGCACTTGTGGAGAAGGAGGTGGGGGCAGGCAGAGTTCCTAGGGCGCCTAAATTGTCATTAGCTCCTTGTGACTAGAACTGAATCAATTCCACAGTTTCCCTTTCTGTGGAGGGAAACAGGACCTCGAAGAGCACCCTCTGCCCTCAGAGCATCTGACATTAAGAGAGAAGGACTGAATTCCCATCTGGAGATGTCTGTTTCTCTTCATTGGCTTCAGACAGAGCCTAGACAGCTGGCATTTTGCACAGACCATATCAGGTGAAATGAACCCAATCTAAAATCAAATTTCCATAGTGGTCTAAAATTAGGAGCTTCATAATTCTTAATGAAAAAGTGTGGAAATCAGACAGAGACTAAAGAAGAAAGCTTCTTGGTTTCCTTAAATTCTTTGTGCCTTTGTGACTTATGGCCCTAAATCCATTTAATTTTACTATGAACAATGATTCTAAGTTGCTCTGGTGTTTTAAAAAAATGTATTTCCAAACCATGTCCCTGGAAATAAGAAGTCTGTGTGCAGAACAAGGAACTCCAGGTTTGTCAATTCTACTTCAGTGATTAAATTTTAAAAGACTCTCCTTCTCCCTTCATAGCTCTGTCTTGTCATGGTTCTGTGAGAAGGGGGTCCTCTCACTTTTCCCAGAAATCTAACCACTTCTGGGATAGCATATGGGACATGCTCGATTTATTTGATTTATTTGCACACAGCAACAGAAGGCAATACTTCATACATTGTAAAATGCACATACTGAAGGTTCTTGCATTCACAAAAAAAAAAAGAAAAAAAAAAAGAAAGGATTTGTATAGGCATATATAAGCCTATACTGTTGAAAATGAAGCAGCACATAACTGGGTTATGGTTCATGACACACTGAAAAACTACAGCACTTCAGGGTGATAAGCTGCACACAAAACACTCATTGTCAATCCTGCGATTTCTCAGCTGATCCATATAAATGAGGAAGCGGCTTTGGCATGTAATCAATACCTTAAGTGAGGGAAGTAGAGTGTAGCAGCTGTAGCAGCAGGATCCCTTATTAGAAAGAACATAACCTGCATAGATCATCTTTATTTTTAAAGATGATCTAAAGGGCAGAGGCTGCTTATCCTGACACTAAATGATAAAAAGTCAATTTCTGGGATTGGCGTTCAGTGCTGAGGTGCATGAAGGTTCTTGCATGAGGAGATTTACCTTGTGGAGTCAAGCATACATCACTGACTTACGTCATGACCATGTGTTTTCCCAAATCTTTCCCTAAAAATATAGGCTACAGTCATTGTCCCTGTCTATTTTGAAACTGCTGGTAATGTCACCAATGTTCTGCTGCTTGCCCTTGAGTAGAAGGTGTAGCTGTTGTGTGGAGGTGGTCATATGTCAGCCAATACAATATCCTGATGGTGTCAAGGTACAAATCCCCTGGTACCATGGCCCTTGTCTCTTATGTTTATTCTAATTTCTTTTGTGCTTTCCTGCTAGCTTGTTAACTCTTTGGCAAATTCATCTCACTTCTGTCTGTCATGTGAACAGCATCTAGCACAGTGTAGTTATGGCTTGTACATGCTAGTCTTAATATCTTAAAAGACTGAACTATTGTGGGAGAGTCTGCAAAACAGGAATTGCAGACAAATGGTATTGTACTTAGCTTGCATTAAGGGAACTTAAGTTACATGTAGATTGAAAAGCAGACTTTCTAATGGTAGCATAGTGAAATACAGATTGCCTTAGAAGGCTTTGAATCTATAATCACTGAGAAGATCAGAGAATATATTAGCCAAGCCCCTATTAGGACTAGTTGGTAAATTGCTCCTGCCTGTGGACAGGGTGATGAACTGTACAATCTCTGAACAACATCGGTCCTGTTTTTTATGTATCCTTCAAAGCCAGAATATCTTGAGGCACAATACCAGTGCTACTGTATCATTACTGGAGATGTTTTTCTTCTTTTCTCTAGACCTCACGAGAAGAACTATACTACAAACTACTTAGCTGTACTAAAAACTACTCGAGGTAGAGTTCAAGATGTAGAAAAGACAGTCTGCTAGGGATTATGTAAATGGCTCACACAGTAGAGGTAACAGAGTCTTTGCTGAGAACTGCAGTGAGATGCTATACTTGGGTCCAGACACTACTGTTCTCAAAAGTGTATTGACAAAACAGAAGAGATTTCAAGAGGTAATTATAAGTAAAAGTTAAAGATGTTATGTGAGGTAAGGGATATTTACAAGTATCAGGAAAGTGTAGAAATCAACAAATACTTGAAAGGTGCAAGCATCACAAAAAGAGGTATTACTTCTGAAGTTCAGTGATCCATAGGATAGTAAGACATTTTTCTTCAGTGATGAAAAAGTATGGGGCAAACACCAGGAAGAAAGCACCAGCTGAAAAAGTTTTCTGCAATTTGCAAACTGGAAAAGAAATCTGACCATCTAAGTACAGTCATTTACAGTGTCTGTTAGCAGAAGTTGTACAGCTCTTCAGACCAGCACTTACTACTACCAAACGCATCTTGCAGAGCATACCTTTTTATAATGGCAGAAGCACCAAAGGCCAGGGAGTCATCTGACCTTTTCGTCCACCCCCATGAACTTTGCAAAGAGGATTTTTGTCTTTGTCAACAAATTACCTAGAGGGCTACAAACTATGCTAAACATTACGCATGCAGTCGTCTTGTCTTGGCTGAGTTGTATGTTTGTCACAGAGTCTCACCCATAGAGCTGGACAAGAAATACATGCTGTTGCTGGGCAGCTGGATGCTGACATGTTGTTGTAAACAGTGGGTAGAACTGAGAAAGAGGAGGAAAAAAAAAAAAAAGCAGGTCACACCAAGAGCTGGAGTGATAACTGGACAGTCAGGAGTCAGAGACTGAAACAGCCTGCTTCATGTTTTTTACAAAGTGTATGGACTGTGCTTGCACAGTCCATAAAATGCATGGTCTCTTGGGCTTGTTTTCCTTACCCATGCAGCAGGAGGGAATAGAGATTGGTTTATATGTGTATTATATGTGCATATATATTTATATGCAAAGTGTATAATTTATGTAGAGAAAAATGTTGTTAAAGACAGAATGGAAAACCTCAAGAAGTATTTTCAAGAGAAGACAAGTATCTTACGAACTCTGCTCTATTATCATTTGCTATACTTTGAAAATGTTTGTCCTCGATATTTGGCAATGACATACACCTAACCCTTACCTAGTATGCCAACAAGACTATTAGGAGATTATTAAGGGTCTAATTAAACCTCATAGCCTGTAAATGAAACACTTCTTCCAATCACCCTGTTTTTTACTCCACCTGCCTCAGTTTAGATTGCAAGGACTACAGGCAAGTTGTTTGCCCCTGTGCCTACTCTATGAACTGTACAACAGCACCAGTTATCTCAGGAACCTCCTGACAAAAGGTCACTTGTTCCTATCAAGATATGAAAAAACATGCATGCTATTTCAATTTGGGAGGTTTTCTCTTCAAACTAGTAAGTTAAAAATCTTCCTGTGTGCATAAATCTCTCAAAGGTAAAAGAAACAAGAGAAGAAATGCTCAGCTGGATTGGTTTGATCTCAGAAATCTAACCTCTGCATTAATATCAGCTTTACTCCTGGAGAAAAAGAAAAAAAAAAAAAAAAAATAATAAAAAAAAAAAGGTGTATCTAGTTAAAATGCTTACCCATCTGCTAGTGAAGTCAGAACTGATTTTATCAACACCTGGTCTCTGGCAGTGCTGCTGGATGACAATAAATAAAAAGTGCCTACTTTTTAATTTAATGGTTTTCCTACAAAAAATGGGAAAAGAAAAGTCAGTACACTTCCATGTTTTGGGTTTTAACCACAAAGCACCTGTGAGAGCATTTGTAATTTTTTAATTTTTTTTCTTCTGTGAAGTGCTGAAATCGCCTGTTGTAGACTGGGAAGTGGTGTTTCTCCAAGTGTTTCAAGTCTGAGGGGCTGAATGTTTAGTATACAGGGCAGGCAGTAATATTGCCTAAAAACATTATATTAGCCTATTCTACTTCCTTTTTTTTTAATTTTTTGTTTGTTTGTTTGTTTTGGTAAAGCATATATCTAAAGATCCACAGTGTTAAAATGCAAATCTTGTTGGAGAATATAATACTTAAAATATTTAAGTCATGACAGGTTTTTTAGTCACAGACCCAAAGGCAAAGCATTCAGCAACACAGGGAGGGCATACAACACAAAGACTCTTTACTAGACCATCAACCCAAGATGTTTTAACTTCTGAATTCTTTCAAAAAGTGGCAAGAGCTATGTTTTTTATATGATTTCTGTATTCTCTCCTCAAACTTCTACACAAGAAACGAGGTGAGATCTGCTGCTGCAAGAAAGTTCACAGCAGCTGGAAAAAGTAAGAAAGAACTAATAGAAGTGAGAAACATCCCAAGTACCTGAGAACATACTGAGCAGTAAACTATATTGTTATTTTACTCGCTATTCTTTTTTGTTTGTTTTAAAAGGCTGTGTGTGTGTGTGTGGATAGCAGTGAAACTTCAGGATGTGCTGAAACTCCATACTATTTACTTAGCAGGTTCAGGAAAACTACAAGAAAACAAGAGTTAAAAAGTTGGAGACTGATACTTAATTTGCAGTTCATTGCAACCAATTGTCCATTAGCCTTAGAGCTGAGTGGCAGACAGCCACAGGTGTACCTTGTAAAGCTGATTTTCTAGCAAATGAACCCTCTCCTAGTTTCAGTACTAAAGTTTGTTCAGTTAGTCTTCATATAGAGGAATGGCTAAAATATCCTTAGTTACAGTGTGCTATTTCTACTAGAGAGGAATAGAAGGTATTTTTCTATGTGATACTCTGTAGATATAAGGTTTTATATATATACTCGTAGGTATAAGGTTTTGTGCTTACATTTCTTTTTGTAACAGGAAAATGCAGACAATATTTTTAAAGAGTATTGTTAAAAGGGATAATGTTCTTTAATAATTGCTTATGTTTAAAGGCTTTCATGTACTGAGAGAACGTAATTAAATCTAACTGCAGTGTTTTTACTTTTTTTTTTTTAATTAGTTTTAAAGGTATTCTTTATTTCTAATATAGGAAGTAAAGGAGTTTCTTAGCATTTGCTTTTAGGAACAAATCTTTCAAATCAACCGTAATAATAATAAAAAGCAGTCTCTCTCTTTCTTTCTTTTTTTTATCCTCCTTCTTCAAAAAACATGCTGCATTTCTTACTGTTGTTATTTTTTTAAACTATTTCTGTGACCAACGATGTATTCATTATGGTAAGTATTGTTACTTGCAGAATTAGCAGCAGAAAAATAAACTTAGGGATCTTGTCTATCTGTCTATGAAACTCAACTTCTGGTGTGCAGAAAGCTTGTAGTAGACCAATTTTTGTGAAGTATTTATGCTTGTAGGCAATCTGGATTCTTAAA
The DNA here is from genome assembly GCF_963932015.1 of Anas acuta. Taxonomy (NCBI): domain Eukaryota; kingdom Metazoa; phylum Chordata; class Aves; order Anseriformes; family Anatidae; genus Anas; species Anas acuta. The sequence continues at coordinate 129,731,510 of NC_088979.1, forward strand.
TATTTGCATGTGACTTTCCTTTTTTCACCACAAGATTATACAAGTGGTAACTCTTGTGTTAACTGTTGTGAAGCATGTTTTTTTTCTATAAGCATTGTACATAACCTTTTTGCAAGAAATGGTACAATGTGTTAATAGTGCTGATGAGTTCAAAGTGATAGAGTGGTGGAAAGGTAGGTATGTAGCTGTAATATTAGATATAAAATAAGAACTAAAATCTGATTTTAGGGAGCTTCAGCTAGACTTACCTGGTGCTATTTTTATCTTTTATAATGCATCTCTAATAATGATCTAAATGTCATAGCTAACTTCCAATAGCATTGCTTGTTTCCCTCTTGTTTCTTTACACTTACAAAGTTTAAGAAACCTGTTGTAGAGCTCTGTTGGAGTCTAGCAACATTCTGGTGGATGGTGTCTCATGGTGCTGCTGATTCAGCAGATTATCTTTTTTGGAAGAGGAACTGTGTGGGAAGTCCACAGTGGGATAGTGTCAGAGGAAAACTCCCAACTACTCGGTTCAGAGGAGGTTGCAAACTGCAGGATAATGACAGAAATCTTGTTGAAACAAGGTTTTTATCCCTTCAAAATGCAACTCCCATGGTTTGGTAATGCACATGTGCATATCTGATCAGAAATATCATATTTAGAAAGATAATAAAACTGCAAATAGAACCGAAACACTTCTGTAGGGCATGTTTTTTGGGCCATTTTTTGTGTGGTAGTGTGACAGCTGTAGTTGTAGTTAATTGTTAACTAAGAACCTATGTTGTTTTTTTTCTTTTCTTTTTTTTGTGGGCTTGTTGAAACTCTTATGCTCGTTCTTCCTGCTATCCCCCAATCCAGTACCCACGAAGAGTAAACTCAGAAAGGCAGACTAATATTTTCCTGAAAGCTAACTTCATTTAAACCTTAGCTTCTGAAACCTGTTGCAAGATGATATCAAGTATGCTGCAGCCTTGGAGTACTCAAAATGACCTGTATAGCTGTGGCTGCAAGGTTTGACTGAGAGGCTTCTGAATGAAAGCAAGAACTACTAATGTCTAAAGCTGTTGGAAGTACCCTGGGTAGAGAGCTGGACAGTTGCTGTTAGACACAAGCAAAAACCCATGGTATCAGGAAGGAAGTATGTGACCAAAATATGACCAAAAATAATCGTTATGAAAGTTGTGTGGGTTTTTGCTGCTGTTTTGCTCTTCTAATGAGAACTTCTATATTTAAAAAAAACATATATATCTAATTTGGGATGAACTGGGCTGAGTAACTGTTGCTTACAGCTTACTTTAAGAAGATAGTAAACTGCTAGGTTGGAGAGAGAAGTTTTGTTTTATTATTTTTTTTCACCCCTTCCTCTCTGGTATGGCTATTGTATTTAAGAATAAGCAGTGAAATTTCAAAAAAATATTTCTTTTTTTTTTTTCCTCCGCTTTGTCCAGATCTCTATCACTTCTAGTTCCCTGGACAACTAAACAATGTGGTCGAAGGTTCCTGTCTAGTCTGTGTATGAACCAAGGATTTTCAAATCACTTAATACCAAGGCTCCAAGATACCTGCTCAAAGAAAAAATTCTTACAAAAAAGTTGTCCATGGTGATGTACCTGACTGTTTTGTTTTGTCCCTGTTCTTTCCAGATACTTTGTAAGAGGGGGGAATTTATAATGTCTTCAGAGCATGGCACTAACAAACGACATCATAACCCAGTGGACAGTATATGCAGAAAGATCAAATCTATCCAAATGATGGACCAAGTCTCTAATCCCACTTTACAGATACCAAAATTTCAGTCACGGAACTTTGACAGTCCACAATGCAATATCAGAAAAAATCTAGAAGAAATACTTAAGAAAAGAACATTTAGAAGTCGTGATAGTACTAGTCCATGCTTCATCAGTCCCAGCAGTGAAAGTGTTTTCTCTGCAGACTTGCAGTTGCTGTCTCCTTGTTTTGGGGAGATCTCTGACAGCTGCTCTGCAAATACTACATATTCAGTCATTAAAAGTGAAGAGAGGACCAGCAACCCATGGATGCCAATATGCTCCATGAAGAACAGTTCTCCATCCTACTTCATACCCAGAGAAGATAATGCCCAGAACCAATGGTGTGCTTTAGCAAGTACTGAGTCTAAAGATGCACGTCATGAAAACAAATACCTTACGTCAAGTCCACACTTACAGTTCTTCACATCTGATAAAAAGTCAGAAAGTGCTGTGATCCAGTCTTCTGCACCACAGAGATTATCTCTGAATGAAGGAGGTAAAAATTCTTGAAACAAATACCTTTTAATCCAAAAGCCTAAACGTATGAATATTAAGCCTACATAGATGAATTTCTTTACCCCTTAACCTAGTAAAAATGTTTTAGAATCACTCCAACATAATAAGATTACAAATAGAACTAAGCAGAATCGCAGAATCTTAATTTTCCTCTAAAGAATATTGATCTAAATGTAAGAAGTGAGGAAGTAAGAAGGCTTTCTTTTTTTATTTTTTTTTGAACAACAACAAAAAACTTCAAATTTACTGATTCTCTTCTTGGGGAGAGGTGTGTTTGGGTATCAGTGTAGTCTTCTTTTAATGTAAAAAGATATTATTTCAGATTAATTTTTTTTTTGTGTGCTTTAATGTAATTTGGCTATGATAATTTTTCCACAAAAAATCTTATTCTGGTTGTGGAGGAGATGAAAACACATTATGTAGCTTTTATCTCATGCAGAAGAAAAGCCAGAGCTCCCAAATGTGTGCATCATGATGTTATGTTATGATGTTCATGCTATCACAAAAGTAACACTGCAGTTAGAAGCTATGGTGCATGACAATAACTATGAGCGTATAAAGATGGATGATAACAAACTTATCTTTTATAGGATGGAAGCAGTCACTGGGCTGCAAAACCGACAACATGTATGATGTGAGCTTGATCTGTGAAGAAGACTTGCTCACCACTATTTTCTGTGCATGCGACATAGAGCATACAGGTTTGTCAGTGGCTGTTGCTCTTCTGTAGTCTTCCCTAAAAAAAACTTCAAAGCTGCTATGTTACATGTCGAGACATGGTAACCTCTAGTATGTTTAGACTGCCTAGCTACCTTAGCTAGGTGGCTGTATGCATGGCAGATGCAGAACAAATCCCTGTGCCTCTTTCGCATGTTACCTCTCTCTTGCCTTCTCACCCACAAGTTAATCTTTGCAGTATTTTAGTGCAGAAGAAGTAGAGGGGCAACATATTTCTACCAATCAAATGAATTGGAAATGACTGCTAATTTCTTTTAGTTTGTTTCCTATTAGAAAAAGAAATTTAGGAAACTTCAGACTGAAAGGCTATTCTTCCAAGTTCTACTTCAAATATGACCAGAAGTGGTAAATAAAGGAGTCTAGCAGGGTAAAATAATGTCAGTCACTGGGTCTACTCAATTTGATGAGATACCATCTGAATGTAGTAACACAGCAAATAAGGTGAATCTGTTCTTTCTAAACCGAAGTCCACAGAACTAGTAACTCAGCTTTCACGCTTCTATATTAGGAGATGAAGGAAAAAAAAAGCGTGAACTACTTCTTACCGCATCACACTAGAACTGCAATGATCAAACTGCTTGCCTACAACAACTGAATGTGCACCAGTGCAGATCAGTAGGAGGCCCTTTGACAGCTCTTTACAGTGTCCTAATAGACTTCGGAATATGGTACATGGTCACCTATATTTATTTTAGGAAAAGTAGCAGTTTCCAAGATAGTTGACTACCTGAGGCACACAACAAGTCGTGGATCAGAAGACAGTGGTCTTGAAGAGCTGTGTAACATGCTTGATCCAGAGCAGAAGGACATCTCCATGGACCTTGAAACATATCATGCCATCATGAAGGAGTGGATTGAAGACTGCAAGAGGAAATGGTAATCGTTTTTTATCAATTTATCTCATAGAAGCTTCTGTGGAAACAGGAAAGTAGAAAGTTTTCCCGTGGCTTGTGTGTTCTGTACCTTGGAATTAGGGCATTGTGATCACAGGGTGGTTTTAGAATGAAAGGTTTCAAATATTACAAAGTTGGTAAGTGATTTTTTTTTTTTTTTTTTTTTTAATACTCTTGTATGTGATTTTTAATGCTTTCTCTTTCAGGGAAGATGGTACAACTGAGGAACCAACAGCAAGCATAGAAGACCTGGAATTTAAAGTACATAAAAACACGTTTGAAGGTGCAGACCATTTTATTCTGATTTTTATTCAGGAAACACTGCTTTCTTACTCCATAACCAAAACCAAATCTCTTTCAGTAAAAAGGACACCTGTCCGGATGAATGTTACATCAGGAAGCTTGGAAGCCTTTGGGGGTGATGTGTCTAAAGGAGACATGTAAGTTCATTTAAGCAATTCTTTCTGAGAATTTAGTACTCCTGCCTTTGGATTACCCAAGAAATTCCAAGAGCCACTAAAGCTGATGGAAGCTCTGCCAAGACAGTTTTCTGAAGCTAACACTGACCTCAGTCTGTGCAGAGTTTTGATGCTTTCACATTCTTCCATATAGATTCTGCTCAAACTGAAAAACATTCTAGTAATTTTCCCTACTGGTTTCTTAGTCCTTTTGTGTTCATTTACCATGTGAATTCTCTGTGGTTGGAGTTTTACTGGGAGATGAAGATATGTTTTTTCTTTTTTCTTTATAAGCTGTACCTCCTAAGTTAGCATAACACTTCTAAGTTCTTAAGTGTTTGACAATAGAAGATATTTTCTCTTGAAAAATCTGATCCTTAGTTTTGCTTAGGTCATTTTTTAGTAATCATGACTCAGATTTGAATTTTGTTATTAAATGCTTTGCTATTAAGCACTAAGTTTCAAATATACATATATTTTCATTTTATGCATAGTCAAAATATTCAGATATACCTTCTGACACTTTCCTCTCATTCCTCAGAACCTCAAAAAGGTGATCCCTGTTAAAGTTTCAGTTGAAAGTGTAGGTGCGTGGTAGCTTAGGAGAAGTGAAAGGATCCAGAACTTAAGGAGTAAGTTAGAAGTATTAGCAATCACCTAAGAGGTGATTAGAAAAGGCTTAATTAAGATGCTGTCCTGCAGGCATGCAGAGGTGGCACTTGTCTGGTGGCATACTTCCATTGCAGGGAGGGGAAAAAAAACAAAACAATGATTAAAGACAAAACATTTCCTGGTGTTCATAGAATTGCAGAACTTATATTTTCGTTTAGAGCAAATGACTGTACAATGCAAAACTCCTGTGTGAGCTCTCCTCTTGCTTCTCTTATTGCTGTAGCACAATGTCCGGATTAAAAAAAAAAGTCTAAGTTAGAGACAGTGACCTATCTTGATCTTCCCTGGTTTGTTACTGAAACAGGGAGACTTCAGACTTGATAACCTGTGTCGCAGACCTGCAGTACAACAACCAGAAGCTTCAGGAAGAGAACAACAAGCTGAGGCTTACACTGGAAGCTGTGGATGAGACCAACAATAAGTTATTGGCAGATAATGAGAATTTACATCAACAAATAAAAAGGTAGGAGACCTGGGCTACTGTGTAATGGCTGTGGGTGGACATATCTTCTACCAAGTGGTCTAGCCTTGCTTTATGCTTGTGGCCTCATTCATGCTTTATGCTAGCAACTTTCTTGACTTAATGCTGTGTCTGTAATATTTAACCCTCTTGCCCAATTGTTCTGCTCTGTACCTCCTGGTTCTTATAAAAACAGTCATTCATCTCATAGCCTGGTTCCTGCTTTGCATGTGTTATAGGCAAACGTTTAGGGTGAAGCAAAATCGTTGTGGGGTGGGTGGATGAAAAAGGGCTAATATTACCAAGGGAATAGCCCAGCACTGCAAGGTTTCCAGTCTTAGACCACTCTGCCAACCAGAGAGGAAATGAGTGTGTAAGAGCTATTTTGATAGTCCCTTGAGGAGCTAGAGTGAGTTGTCTCACTAGATCAGTATTGCTGCATCTGGGGGAACCATCAGTGCTGTGAACATAGGCCTATTTATACAGTGAGTTCATAATGTTCATCTCACCTAGCTAATTCAAATGTGACATAGTTACATCAACTGCCAAACCATTCCCAGAGTCTTTGGGGAGATTAAGACAACAGTCCTGCAGCATAGCTGGTGTGGGACATGTACCCTTATACCAGACCACATGCTCCATGGTGTGCTGTACAGCCCATGGCTAGCCAGAAACAGGGCCTTGCCACACGGGTTAAATATACATAGATTGCGATATCTGATCAGGAAAACAATGATGCAGAGCTTATGCTTGAAAACTGAACTGAAATGGCTTCCCTAACTGCTAACAATGAAGTACTGTAAAGATGATTTATGTGCTCAAGTTAATCAGATATATGACTGTAGCAAGCTAGGTGGTTAGGTGGATACAAACAAAACCATGTTATCTTTGGTGCTATGCTTGCCTGGGTTTTCATCCCTTAATCTGAGTGTGGAAGGGGACTGATGAAATAGTGAATCTGTAAGCCTTTAATTAACAGCACAGCCCATCATTTTTAAGTATCTTTGCCAAAGAGTAAGTCCCTGATGGCTTCTAAAAATGCTGTGTTCTTGGTGTTTCAAGCCTGATCAACAGCAACATGCTGTAGTTTAATTAGGTTTATTTCTCTACATGCAGCATCCAGCATTCTGTGCTAAAAGCCAAATCACTGGAAGAAGAACTAGAAGAAGCAAAAAACAACCTGAACCTGTTGGAAGAGAAGAGACAGCAGATTTTCTGTCAGAATAAACAGCTAGTAGGTGTTCTTACTTCTTAGCTTATGTTGAATAAGTTCTCATGCTTTGCTGTAGCAGTGGCATGACCACTCAGACCATAAAAAATCAGCAGTATGACCACGTCTGTACTCATAGGTACTGGGGCTTGAAACATGATTTATTAGTGTTAGGAAAGTATCGTGAAGTTTTCGTATGGAACTATTGTCTATTACAATGAAGAAAACAACTAAAAGGGCCAGTCTACCATGGAAACTGATCTTGCTTTTCGTTATGACAACAGCTCTCACACCACCATCATTGAGCTTTGTCTGATTTGAAGTTGGTAGTGTTCTGTCAGAAATTCAAGTGCTGCACATGACTGCTTTTTTAGAACCAGCAGGACAGAAAGCTTGGTTTAGATACCTGCACAAAGAAGTTGTTTTCCAAAACCTCCCTAGGCTTACTGGAGTTATCCACATGGGCTGGCAGAAGTGACAAGGCTGTTCTAGGCTGACAGCCAGAAGCCATGCAGCATGCTTGGCATCTCTCCTTTGAGGCATGAGGTGCCTACACAAGGGTATCTGAATTGTACCTCAGGTGTAGTAAAGGAGTAGTAAAGCCAATGTGACTGTAAGATTCATAAAGCAGCATGGTAACAATGCTGCTGCTGTAGCAGGTGCTGTCAGATGTGAGAGCATATGCTGTCTGGAAAACATATGTTTGTGTTGCTGCTATGTGTGCTGTTCATGCTACAGTGGTATCTCTGTGTCTTGCTGTGTGGGCATAGGCTGTAAATGGGTGTTCCATGACTTGGTGTGCTGCCGATGTGGAGTATTTAGAAACCAGGAAAGCCTTTCATGCAGAGCAAGAACATAAGATTTGATGCTATTTTTGATCTATTGTGCATACGTTTTTGATTGTTTTGATTTAATTTTGGGTTATACACCTAATTCCCCTTTTGTGAAGGAGATGGGCGGGAGAAATATTATGAGGAGTCTTGTAGTTCTGCTTACAAGTAACATAGTAACTGTTCCCTGAGCTGTGGAGGCACTGAATGGGATACTACTACTGTTCTTCCTTTGCAGTGGTGGTGGGCAGTACAAAGTACAGCGTGGCGCACAAGCTTTTCAGACTTACCTGAACTTGCACGTAATTAGCCTTGCTTACTCTGAGTCCGAATACATCCTTCCTATTGTCTAGTGGTCTGAGTTTTATTCTAATATGAAATATTGGGGTCAAGCCCTGAATTTTGGAAGTGTAGTATCAGTGAGAGCTCATGAACTGTACTGGTTTCAAAACTCCCCATTCCGCTTCACTCTCTGAAGCAAAGGAATGCAGCACAACAGCTTTGTACTGGGCCTTGTGTGTTTGTGCTCTGCTTTTTGTCTGTTTGGCTTTGAATGTTGAATCTGATGTGCTAAAAATGACTACTGTCTCTTTTTGTCTGTTTGTTTTCCATTAACAAACCTCATTAGGAAAAAGAAAATCAGTCTCTCATCATCAAAATGGCTTCTCTTCAGGAAGAGGTAAAATAAATCATGGCTTTGCAAGTACATCTTCTTGTTGAGCTAAAAGCTTACCACTAAGAAATGAAGTGTTCCTCTGACTTTGAAGCCTGATATGCTTGTTAGGTTATCAAAATATCTGATGTTCAACAAGAATGGCTTACCATAATACACTCTATCTTGAAGTTGCACTGTGCTTTTAGACTTTCCATTTGCTGGGCAAGCAAGGATATTAGGCTGAGGAAGTGTAGGGGACAGGATTAAAGCAGCTTTTAGTTTTCCCTCTTTCAAAGCTAGATAGATTAAACTCTTAACTATTTTTAGTTAACACAACTATGAATACAATAACTCTATAATGTTTCAATCTCTAGCTAACCCTTTCTCACTTGATACTCACTTCTGTTTCCCTCCGGTAAGATCCAAAGGAGATGTTCTGCATTTCTAAAGAAATGCAGTGGCCGGGGGGCTCCAATCAGAGAGAGACCCATTATTGGCCAAGGACCTACAGCAGGCTAACAGAGCTCTCTAAGCTTTCTGTTTGTTTGTGGCCCTTTTCAGGGGGAGCTGTTTGGTTTTACTTTCTCTTATTTATTTCAGTGAAGTAAGTATTCTATAAAGCAGTTATCATCAGATAATAAAATGTTTTAATACTAGCTTACAGCCTGCACTTTTACAGTATTTAAGATGAGAGTAGAGAAACAGATTAAATCATAAGAAGCAATGAAAAGAATCTTCTCAGGGATTCAGGAATCTATTGTCATATAACAATGTAGGAGCCATTGTTTGTTGCATGCTTACCATGTTTAGAATATTAGTCTTTCCCAAATACAACTATCTCAATAGCTATTGATTGACAGCCTAGTTCCAAAAACTAATATTCAAGTGGTGGGCCTGAAAGCTTTTCTTTTGCTTTGCAGTTCTACTAGTGCTTTAAATCAAGTTCTGAGATTCTTCACTTTCAGTTCAAACAGTGTTCTGGAGAAATGGAAAGAAATGGAGGAGAGACTGTTTAGGTGGGGCAGACTTAGGTCACCTGGATGAGAAAAGGAATCCTTAGAAATGTATTGGAGATGCTAGTGTTACCAAATTGTATCCTTACAATTTCACCTTTCAACCAAAAGCTTGTCTACAGTGCAGGCATGCTTTAAGATAGAGCTCATGTTATTCTAAAAAAAATATATATATATATATATATATATATTTATTTTTTTCCTTGGACTTGAGCTTTAATTCTTGTTCTTCTGTGATCTGCGTTTTCATAATCTGAGTAAGTCCTATTGTCCAACATGTTTGCAGCATGAAACCTTTATTTTGAAAGGTATAGAAACATGAGGGAAAGTAGGACAAGAAGGCTTTTATGTGAGTAAATGTCATCACTGCTTTAGAGTAGGCAGTATCTTGGGGGTGGAGATGTCATTATTCCTAGTTTCATCAAGGAGAAGCTGTCAATCGATTCAGCTGTGCCTAAACATTCTGTATGTTGTTCAGAATATTAGGAGTAGCATGGACGCTGATGGACTTCAAAAGAAGATTTTGGAGCTGTCTAAAAACGCAGCGGAGCTTCAAGTAAGCACTCTAACTCCAGGAGATGTGGACAGGCTATAGCTTACTCAGGTTTAGTGGGGGAAATTTCTTCCACTGGAAGGTAGGCAATGCTGAACCAATCTGTGCTAAAGAACTGTAGTGCAGTCATAGCTGGGCCAGTATGACAGCTTTGATAGAGAAAGTTGCAACCTGGAGATTAAAAACTGGGCCAATATAGGCAATCCACATTTTTCATTCTTCCCTCAAAGTTAAGCATTTAGGAAACCCTTTCCCCACTGAGGAGATATATTAGGAAACTGTACTTTGGCTGATGTTGCTGTAACTATTGGCCTGGGCAGATGAGGGGAAAAGATGTGACTGATAGCTTAGGATGTTTTTACTTTTAACTGGGTGCAAGGTTTGAACTCTGAAACACTCCATGCAAAGTGTTCAAAAGAAGAATCTGATTTTTCTACACAGTATATTAATGTCATTTTTTTATTTCCAAGTACGAGATAGCAATAAAATTGTATTATACTGCATGCTGATAACTACTTGTTGTTCTCTTTGTTCTTCAGATTCAAGCACATATCTATGAGAGCACCATGGTGAATAAAGAGGCTAGCTTAATACAGGTTAGTTGCTTTTACTTCATTGCTGTCGTTACTTTCATGACTGAAAAATGTGGAGTATGTGGTGCTTTTATTTCTAATGTTCTCACATAACAGAACCTGATCCTATAAATGTTTTCAAAGTAGGCGAGATCTGCTTTAGGACCTGGTTATGAGTCAGCATAATTAACGGCTTCTAGAACTTGCTTTTGTTTTGAAAAAATAAAATAAAAATTCAGAACCCTTAAAAACAGATCAAACTTTAAAACCTCAGAAAAATGTACAAAAACTTCTGAAGACTACTTCCTTCACCAAATGGTAAAAGAATCTACCTGCAGATGATCCTTTCCCCTCATGTATTTCACTTAAATTACTACATTTTTGTGTCAAAGTAAAAATGGTGATCCTGAACCCAATGGAAAAGCAAATCTGTTCTCAGTATTGACGTGTGTACTCTTCAGGCCTAGATAACTACACTTCTGATGCTTTTTAAACTTGTATTTTGTACTAAAATACAAGAACACAAGACCACATAAGGGTTTTGGCAGTTTTGGACTCATGAACTGTGCAAACAGCCTTCTAGATTAATGAAGCTTCCATTTAGTAGAAGATGGCTTGTCAGCTGACAAAATATTTGACTGTCAGGCTTTCTGCAAAAATGAGTGCAGTTTGAAACTTAAATAGTGACAAAACAGAAAAACTTGCATGTGATCCAGACGATAATTTTATAGCTGATAAATTAGTCTTTTTTTTTTCCTTCCAGAAGCAGATTAATAGCTTTTATTTCCTCCTCCTTGAATGATTATGACATTTTGTGGCCCCTGTAGAATGCTGTTTTCCAATGCCTATTTAGTCTATTGACTGGAAGGGAATTTTTAATGCAGTCTACTGAAGTGCATGTTCTTGTAGGTCAAGGTGACTGGCTTGCATAATCTTGAAGAAACTAGTGTGGAAAACTTCATTTTGATTGTTTGCGTTAGGATCAGTGGGACTAGTGTTTACTTGTAAGCTTTAAATAAATAAATTCTCATAGCTCTTCATCCAAAGAGACTAGATAGGATTGATAGCCACCAAAAACTAATGCAGCAACATTTCTGGTTTTGGCCCGGGACTGCAGAAGGTATGTAAAGACGGAAAATGCTTAATAAAGACAAAGGAAAAAATGAAGTTTGTGTTAGATGCTTGACCTGTGGTACTGAAGTCTTTGCCAGGACTGGAAACTTGACTCTAACTTCATTTTTTCCTCTATATCCACTTAGTTTTCTGTCTGTTTCATCTCTTTCAAAAGTCTTAAATCTTTTTAAAGAGGAAGATTAGAAGGGGTGAGAAGATAAAGCTCGGTGGTCTTGTGAGGATCCAGGAGTTGGTCTTGATGATCCTTGAGGGTCCCTTCCAACTCAGCCTCTTCTGTGATTCTGTTAAGTTGGTATTTTCTCTAAGAAATGCTCTGCTTGTCTGATTAACAAATTCTATTGTAATAGAATAACATGACTGAAGCCCATTGCTAGTTCATGAAGCTAAGAAAGCTACTATTACCAATTTGTCTTGCCATGAGGTTGATATGTTCTCTATCAGCCCTTTCACTAGGTATAGTTTAATCTGATGTTCTACTCTCTACGCCCTTAATCATACAAGCTAACGAGAGTAAACTTGGAGAATACTGCAACTAGTTTTAGGATTAAAACTCATGCCAGGCATTTTACAGTTCAGGTTTTCAACTAAAAGTAGAGTTTCTGTCTAGCCTGCTACAGCCAGTACAGAAACAAGATGGGGGGACTGGGGGGGGGGAGGGGGTGGAGAACAACAACAACAAAAAAAACACTAAATAAACTGAAATGCAGCACCTAGGAGTTTTCCTTTCCCTTAAATTCTGTAAAAAAAGGTCTTCTGAGTGCTTTCTGCTAGACAGCATGTGAAGCAAATTTTTTTCAGCCTGCTGCAGTTGTATAGGATTGAGTATAGTATTATGGCAGTTGCAAAGCATCTCAGTCACAAATATTACAAATGCAATTCAATGTGTTAGTATTCAGGTTGTATGCTTTAAAGTTTCTTTTCTCCACAATCTTTGCAGAAGGAGCAGGACATCAAAGAACTGAAATTAACCATTGTGGAGTGTTCCTCAATAATAGAGGTATGGGAATGGTCTTATTTTTTGACTGCCCAGGCAGCGGGTATATGCATATTCTGTACTTATTCTGCAGAACTGACTAACTCTCTAACTAGATGTGATATATTTTAGACTCTGAGGGCAGAAAAAAATAACTTACTGGAGAATATGCGACACATGCAGCAGGAGTTGATCTCGTGAGTATTGTGAGCATGTTCCAGGAAACATAGTTCATTTAAAAAGTAAAAAGGACTGACTTTATTTTTTCCTGCTTTCTTCAGAAATGGTTTAAGCTTCCCAGTGATGTATAAATTTAATGGCAGTGTTCCTGAAGGAATGAATTCGCTTCACTGTGAACTGGAACTTGCTCAGTCTTCTGAGGTACGAATCAAAAATCCTATTGATTGTTATTCTAGTTGTCTTGCATCTGTAAATGAAAAACAAAGATTTTTCCCTGCAGATTGTTAGATAATCCCAGTGTTAGGATTCATTAGTCCTAGCATGCAAGCACATAACATGAGGCTTACAGTGTTGTTCCATGTGTACTGGAGAAAGTCCAGATAAAAACAAAGCAAGAACTTGCAGATCTAAATCTGAAAGAGCTAGGGTCAATTATTTAGATGAACAAAAGATGGCAGAAGAACAGAGAGGGGATAAATCTACAAATATGCAAGAGTCTATTATTACACTGAAAAAGATAATGGTCTGTTTCTTGTACTGCATACAATGGACACAAAAAATGGCTTTCAATTGCAGAAGGAGAGACTTTTTTCCTTGAAATCTATTGTGGCAAAAAACAAAATAAGCACTGAGTAAACATCTGAGAAAGTTGTAGAGCCTTCATCTTATTTATTATTTAGAAACTCTGACAAACATCTATTTACAGGTACCATTCCCTTGTCCCCCAACAAGAACAATGGGCCTTAATCTCTGTCTGTGCTTTTTTTTTTTTTTTTTGAGGTCTTTTGGTAGTTACTTAAAAGAGAGCAGGAGAGGCATTCTTCATAAAAGCCTGGCACAGGCTGATGGAATCTTAATGCTGCAGTTAAGCCTGTTGGTTTGGAGTTGTAGCGTCCCATGTCCTCTGCAGTTCCTAGATAGTAACTATACATTTGGTCAGAAACAATTCACGTGATGCTGGAAGTTTGGTCTCCCCTGCAGATGCAAATTGTTCAGCAGAACTGATCAAAAATAAAATCACTGCAACAGCACGCTTTTTTTTTCTTCTTCTTAGATTTCCTCATACTGCTATATACTTTTGTGTTTGGTGCGTTTGCAAAGAGGTAGCATCTGAAGAAGAAAATCCTTGGTGGGACTGAAAATGCAGGCCCAGAAATGAAAGGTCTATCTTGTGAGGCAGATTCTGTTTCAAAATTAATGTATTGTCACCTATTACAGCTGCAGTGAGTCACTGTGTCTACCTCTCAAATACTGTAGGGAGACACAATTCCACTAAATCACTTGTAAAGCCAAGTTAGTGCTCTGTTTATTCTTCCCTTAGTAAAGCCTACTCCAAATAAGGATACCTAATTTTTGACTTCCTCTTGCCTACTTCTGACGTGAAAATTTGCATTGGATCACTCAGGAACTTGGCTTGCCTTTAAATATATATATATGTATATATATCTCCATGACAAGATGGTTTTGAAAAGCTCTTACAAGCTAAAGGTTTCAGTAGCTCTGACCTTCTGGTAAATACAATGCAGGGATATTTTGGAAAAGTCTAAATGTCACTGATACCAGTCTGTAATAAGATGTCAAAATAAGCTAGCTGTCTCTTCTCTCTCTTGAAAGATTACCAAGGCTGAATGGATGTCCCTGGATGAAACACTGGACCGTGAAGTACTGTTCTTACTTCAGGGACCTGAATATGCGGGAGAAAAATTTAAGGCTGTTATGCAAAACCTGGTCAGTGGCATAGCTTATGTGAATAATGATGTAGTCTGTCAGCTTTTTAATTAGGGCCTCCCCAAACATTAATAATTGGCTCATGTTTACTCTTTTTTTGGGGGGGGGGAAAGAACAGCTTCTTAGGTGGTGGAGGTGGGGCATATTTACCCTAACAGTATCAGTTGGCATCCCATCTACCACTGTGTATCAGATAGTGCTGCCCAGAATTACCTATTTCAGATTAGTGTTAGAAATGCCAGAGTTTGATTTTTAATTTTAATTTAATTTTATCTTATTTTGCAGCAAGAGGAAACCTCTGAAGTGGAGGAACTTGTAATGACATCTTTACAATGGATAGAAGATCCTGATGTGAACATGCAGCAGGCCTGGGAAAGAAAACTTGTAGTAAGTAACTCTTTTTCTGAAGCTATTTTCTGACGTACCCACCTAAAGTCTTTGCACAGTCCCAGTATCTTACTGTTGCGTGCTATGTGTGTTACTTGAGGTCATAACAGTCCATTTGTGGGTTAGATATGGCTGTATAGAGAAGTATCTCTTGTTATAATTTTATTTTTTTTGGGGGGAGGGGGGAGATAATAGCTCTTAGCTTAAGTGCTGTGCTTTTCCTGCCTTATCTAGTGCAACCTAGCACTTTGATTAACTTATCGCTTTGATAAAGCTATGCTTGAAGGAAAGGGTAGATGAAGCAAGTAGATTTGAAAAAGAAAATGAGGTCAGATGACAATTAAGCTTTTCTGCCCACTGTGTGAAACTTGTTTCTCAAGCACTAGTTTTTTTTCCCATGTTCTGTTTGACTACTGCAATGGATGGTTTCTCCAATAGGAGGAGCAGGAAGGAAGGGTTTTTAAACAGTTTCTCAAATCAGTCCTATCACTAGGTTTGCCTTTTTTGAAAGACAAAGTGTTTAGCTCTTGCTGGATATGCCTCAAGAATGGTTATTACAAAAATATTTTATACTTCATCTTTCATAATGTATGCTTGTGCTCAAAGTAACTGTGGCAAGAATAACTTCCTCATGTAAGCAGCAGTCTGTGGATACTGCTTAACCGTCTTGCTCTTGTTTGCTCGCTGCACCTCACTCACACTCCCACCATTTTCCATGTAATAGCAGTTTCTCAAATGGTCATCTTACTCATAGCTTTGTCTCTCTATTTTTTTTTTTCCTTTTTTCTGGTTTTAAATCCTGAAAGCTTCCCCTGGGAGAAGGTGCCAGAGTCTCATTTTATTCACCCCAGCATGTCTCTAAGTCAAATCAAGGAAACTGCTGTCTTGTGCACTGTTATAACTTAACTTTTTTTTATATTTAATTAAAGACTTCCTCCTTCAAAACTTCACATCTGAAAGATACTGGTTACCTTATCATTCATGCCAAAGCTGTATTCCTATTAAACAAGTAAAGTTGAATTTTTTTGGTATAAGTGTTGGCTGTGGGAAATCCCATTCTCTCTCCTAGAGTGATGCAATTGGAAACTAAGCTAGCAAAGGTTCAAGAAAGAGAGATATTTTAAAAATAAAAAGTCCTGTGATTCTTGAACATTGGGGTTGGGAATTGTCTTCTTGTTAAGTGTATTGTCTTCATCTACCTGGAAAAAGATGGATGTGGGGGAAATATGTTATAGGGAGTTAAACAACAAGGTAGCTTCTTGTAGTCTTACGGAAAGTTTTTTTGTGGAAATATAAATGAAATCTTGGACTATGCAGTGGAACTTGAAGCCTAACACTTCTTTTTTTTTTCCCCTCACCCTCTATATTCTGTAAAATATATTATGGGCGTGTTTTGCTGGTTCATTTTAAATCATACCCAAAGTAAATTTTAATTGAGCCTGTGTTTTTCTATGTACATACATAAGCATATATGTAGATAGTAGCAGTAAAAACTTTTTGCCCCTTTCCTGCTGGAAGATAACTGTGCTACACTGTACATGTGCCCTGATAAGCCTGTGCCACTTGTGCGTCAAAACTATGGTATTTCTAACAGCAGCTGCTGACTGCCTTGGCTGAGAAACTTATCTTCAGGATGTGGGCATTTGCACGTGGTCACATCCCATGTCATTCCAGTAAATCTATCTAGTGAAGCAGTTGAGGCTCTTTTCTATGGTGTGATACTTGATGTGCTACACTTCTTTTTTTGAAGCTCGTGAACAATATTAAACTCTAATTTACAAAGAAATAACATGTCCTACATCTGTAGGATCATTTCTCCCCTTCAAATTAATATAACATCATAGAAATGGGATCTGTAGTTAAGCATTCTTTATAAGCTGAGGCCTCCATTTTGCACATTCAGTTGAATTATGTCAGAGAAAAAGGGCTATTTTTATTTCACAATACTTTATATTGCAAATCACTGTTCAGAGAAACACAGACGATGCAACATCACTTAAAGTTTCATTTTTTTTGTAAATCATCTTCTCCTTTTTCCTTTTCCAAATCAGAGGTGAAATTGGAAGTCTTTGTCACAGGAGTCATTCCTTGGATAGACTTAACCTACTAGAGACATGACAAAATGAAATGGGAACTTTATTGTGGTGGGTTGTTCCCCCACACACACTTCAGCAGTAATATGCATTCAAATCAGTTCCAATGGACTTAACTGTATGTTGAAGAAGAGGTCATAGAAATTTAGATCATCAGTTCTAGGGATTTCTGCAAGATGGTCATTATTAAAACTTTCCCTTACAAAGTACGTTTTTGTTGTTGGGCATCTTTCTAAAGGAAGTTTTTACAACTTCCTTGTGAACCATGTAATCCTCTGCCACTCTTAGTGTCTGCTTACTATAAGTGCTAGTTAACCATATATTAATTTTGCTATCTGTACACCCTAGATTGGAAACAAAGGCTGAGTGTGGTTTCTGTCTTAGAAGTAACTTTTTTTTTTTTTTTGAAAAAAAAGTAGAAGCTGTTTGCCAAGTTGAACTGGGATACAGAATGCTTCGGATTTCTTGTTTTAAAAAAAAAAAAATTACTGCTCTGAAAGTACTAATGCTTGGCAGGAGCCTAGCCTGTCTGTCCCCGCATCCCATCAGTTCTAGAAGTGATAAAGCACAGGTCTGAAGGTTAGGTTTTGTCAATTCTCCTCTGCATTATTGCTGGCAGTGTTGGGTGATGATACGGTGAAGCAGGGAAATCAGTTCAGTGTGTAATTCAGGGCTCTGGTTTACTCTCTGTCTCTGCTCCTCATCTAACCAGGTGGCAACTCGATTTCAAAATTCCACAGGTTCTCAAGCAAGAGCTAGGGGAAAAAAGACATCTTTGGATACAGAATCTTCACCTCTTGGAAAAATACAAAGAATCTCTAGATAAGGATTTTATTCGAATGGCAAGCAACCTGAGGCGAAACAGGACAGAGCAACTTCACCTAAGGAAAGAGCTCTCTGCCAGGTATCCCTTTAAAGCAGATGTGTTTCATTTGTTTGTTTAAATTGTGGAACAAAACTTACTGAATTCTGAAGGCCACCCCCACCCTTTTTTTTTTTTTCCATGGAGGAAATCTGTTGTTTTAGTGTAATGTTATGCTAAACCCAGATCCGTTCTCCATGTGGGAGTTAAGGCTTGTGTATGAAGTGACATATGAGCTTGGAGATGTCTCTGAAAACACCAGGGAAGACCACAAACTGAACAGTTAAAAGTGGGTAAAGGGGGTAGGAATGCTGCCTATCTAGCAGGTACAACCATTAAATAAACTGCTGATTGTGTGTGAAGCTGAAGATCTGTAAAATACATACATCTGGGTATTGGTGTTTCTAGCATTACTGCAGCTATACTGTTGAGAAACCGAGACAGTGAGTTACCTCATTACATATGAAAATATAACTCTAAATCTGAGTTTATTAGCCCATGGTTCCTGCTGGGAGTTTTGATGTTGCTGTCTTTTGCTGCCATATTTGTAGATGTAAACCCTTGTCCTTCTTCCCTCCCACCTCTCCTAGACATTCAGGAAAGTAGCTAGTCAAGTTAGGGTTTTTGTTTGTTTTTCCAGAACAATTGATCTGAATGTCTTTTTTCAACCTAGACTTACTCATAGTGTCAGCTTTCCACCATCCTACACTAAATTGTAAATTTTTGCATGCTTGCCCTTACTTGGGATCAGGGTGCAAGTAGATTACTAGGGCTTTGCATCCCTGAGAGCTAACACAGAGCAGTCACACTGCTCTTTTACATTACTTATATTCAACTCACATTGTTAATGTAGACCTCCCACCTGCTTTTCCTTCAGTCAGAAAAGAGCTGATAAAAATACTGACAGCTTGGTTTCTTGATTCTCACTGCATTACCACTCTTTGTGGTGATAGCAACAAGGAAAAATAAAAACATATAAGAGTTAGAGAATAAGTGGGCATGGGTTGTTTTGCAGTGAAAAAGAACAGGTTTCTCAAAAGCAATCATGTTTAGCACTGGTCCTGTGGTATGGCATCTGCTCACTGTCAAGTGAAATACCATCTGAATCACTTGGAAACTAATTAGCTGTGTACCTGTAGTCATAACTCCATTTTTTATTTTGCCAGGACAATTGACTCAATATTCAGTTATTTTGACCAAACTGGAAAATTTTTTCACAACTTAGTCAACTAAGCTTTTTATCTGGTGTCTCTAGGTAATCTCCAAGCTTCCACTATGGTACCCAGCTGTCTGGGGATGGCACAGACCTTTCACTGCTTAGCTAGGAAGAAACCAGGGAAAACCTCCATTCCCTTCCTACTTCCAGGGCTGCTGGAGGGAGAAAACTTGTCTGACTACCAGGTTAAATTGTTCTTGCGAAGTGCAAACTCCCTGGTGCTGGATCGTGGGGAGCCATGAGTGTGATGGCTGAATATGGTCCTTAATGCACATCTCAACAGCTAGTGTGTGTCATCTCCCAGGCATGCCTGCTCTAAAATGTCAGTAACAGATTGTGGTTTGTGCTCTTGCAACCTGCAGACAACGTGAGATAGAAACTGTCAAACAGTTGCAAGAAGAAGCTGCTGGCCAGGCAGAAGCCCTTGGTTTAGAGCTGCAGAAAGCTACAAAGCAGCTTGAGGATGCTAGTAAACAGGTAAGAGAGGACCTAGTTTATTCTACACAGAAAAAAAGCAAGCAAATGCAGAATGCTACATACAATGCATTGCTGCTCTTGAGAAAGGAAATTGTGTGTTCGGAATGGAGTGCCTCATTGCAAAAGTGGAACCAGCAGAGGAAGTAAAATTTGAGGGGGTGGTGACAACAGTTTGCTGATGAAAGAGGCAGCATTGCATATTTGTGGTGGCTTTAAAAAAAAGAAAAGAGAAAGCCAAAAATAGCTTCCATACACAGTCCACCCCAACTGTAAAAATGCAGAAGTTCAGAGGGAGCTTTATCACTTCCTGAGAGAGAACAGATGCAGTTCAGTTTCATTTACATGAAATGTAGTCTCCTTGTATTAACCAGGCTGATTTTTTTATTTATTTTTCCTCCTCTTTTTTTTTCTAAATATTGTTTCTTGCTTAGGCAAAGGATCAAGTTGAAGCCTTTCACTCTGCTTGTGAGGAAGCCGCATCCTTAAAATGCAAGTTAGAGGAAGCCATTTCTGAGCAGCAAAATCTCAGGGATGTGAATGCAGCTTTAACAAGCACTTGCCAGTTGCTTCAAGAAAAGGTGGAAGAGCAGAAAAGTGAGTAACTCTTGGCAATGTACCAGCATTCGCTCTTGCATGGGCAAATCCTTAGCTGATTATTTGTGGCGAAGGGGAATAAGGCTGACCTGTGGGTCACCCGGTGGTAAAATGGTCTGTGAGAGTGTGTCAGGTGGGATTCCCACGAGTGGCTGTTGGGCTGTGCTGCAGCTGCAGACTCCTAAAACAATCTCCTGCCATATGAAGAAGGTTTAGTAACTCTATGGATAGATAGCACTTCTTTACTGACGGTGCTGTTCGCATACCTGAGTAGCCCACCTTACTCCTAACGGTCTAAGCTTTCTGTACCGAGGAGACTTGATTTTTATGCTCTACATTCCTCTTACTGTTTGGATTTGCTCTGTGTACCTAAATAACTGTGTGGTATGCAAAAGCTGCTTTCTTTGGTGGAAAGCAATAGTGTTATTGCATTGTGCATGTGCAACTTCTGCTGTGGAACCATGAAAACTTCATACTACATCTTCCTTGCTTGCGCAAAAGGCTGGACACTTACATAAGGTAATGGCTTAATTACATCACGTGGATTTTTTCTTCTAAATGCTGAAGAACCTATTGCTGCCGGGGAGAACAGCTGACTGCTTTTAAGCCCACTGAACATTTGGCATCAGGCATCCATTTCCAAATGCAATGCACAATATAATTTATGATAGACAAAAAGCTTAAGGGATGTGTGTGTTTTAAACACATTTCAGTGAAACTACAATTTGTCTTGTAGAAAAACTACGTTGATTCCTATGCCTTAGCTCTATGGTACTGATGTAGCAACCAGAGCCCCAAGCTGTGCTTGCTGACTTGTGACCAATGTTTTGGCATTGTCTGCACGTGTATGTTTATGTTCCTTTCATGTCTACTGTTTTCTTCAAACTGTGGGGTGTCTTTTTTAGCAAGAGTCATGGCAATGGAAATGTATTTTCCTCACCTCTGAATTCATAAAGCACTTCTGCAAAGCAAGCTAGCATCAACCAAAAGAGAGAACCTCAGACACTGTGGAAGAGGGAGATTGGTGCCACTGACCCACAAAACCCAAACCAAAACAGCAAAGAAACAAAACCAAAAGCCCTACCAACTTTACAGCCAAAGTCTCATCCTTTCTTAAATGATTCTAGGTAGTTTGCAGAAGTGTTTTTGTAGATAGATAGAAGTAAACAGGTAGATCTGTAGAGAAGTTGGAAGATGTTATAAAGAATAGGACAGAAACAAGGATGGTGGGTAGGGGAAGGACAATGCTCTACACTGGTTCCTGCAGAAAGCCAGGTCTAGTGCCCCTTCTGATTAAAGAACTGTGGTTTTGTTTGTTTTTGTTTGTTTTTTCCTCCCCCTTCCTTCCCATTCTGTTTCCCTACTTTCCCTACCTGCATGATAAGAGATAAGAAATTGGGTAATATGTTGGCTGAAGAAGCTTCTACTCAACCCATGTTGGCCAGGCCCACATAACCATGACTTGCAGCTAATGGCTACAGCCACTATACAGTGAAAAAAGCCTGAAAGAGCCACTGAGAGTAGTGTTCAAATTTTGCTTGGGCACTGAGGTGACAGTGCTAATGAAGTCTTTTCTTCCTCCTCTCCAGTCCCTCAATATTAGATGTGATATAAAAGCTACAGTAGACTTGTAGCAAGGTGTAAAAAAAAAAAAAAAAAAAAAGAACAACAACAAAAAACACACCAGGGGCTGCCTCTGATGTTTATCAAACTTGGAGAAAGAATGTTTCTAAGTATGAAATAAAGCCCATCTACTCTACTTTAAGGCCTTTTCTAGAAGTGTTCAGGTTGCCCAAAGCCCCCATCCAACCCAACCTGGCCTTGGCCTAGTGGGAGGTGTCCCTGCCCATGGCAGTGGGGTTAGAACTGGATGGTCTTTAAGGTCCCTTCCGACCTAAACTACTCCATGATTGTCTGAAAAATTTTGTACAAATGCTTCTCTACTGTAGAGCTGTAATGGAGTCGTCCATTTCCACAGAGAACTGTAGCACATTAACACTGATGGCACTGGGAATTAACCTCTTGCTTTAGAGTAGAACAAGGGAAACATAAGCATGTGGAAAAAAGTGCCCAGGTCTTTTGTATGGTGGAACTTGCAAAACAAAAGGTAAAAACTCTTTCTGTGAAAACTGATGTAGATATGACTGGGCCAAAGTGAAATATAATGGATTTGTGACAGGCAGCAGTTGGGTTACAGGCACTTTAATGCTGTACTGTTCCTTCTCAAATTATAAGGGACCCTCTAAGACTTGTAAATGTCTCTTCATAGCTACTGTTAATGCACTGAGAGGGGAACTGCTTAAAGGACGACTATGTGAATGGCAGTGCCAGGTATGAAGCTTGTCTGGTAGGAGAAGAAAAGGTAGGTTTGCACACTACGTATTCTGGTGGAAGGACATCTATAGCTGAGGTGAACTGCAAGTAATTTGGCAGCAGCTTTCTTCTTTTTTGGCTGTGGAGACAAAGTGAACTCTCTGTACTGATCTACAATACACATTTTCCTTCAACCTTTTTGAAAAGATGGACTCAAACTTACAGCAGTGGTGTGGTGTTGTAAACAGCTGTGTTGGCTATAAACAGTTGTTCATGATCATGCTTAATGTAGGTGAGGGAAACCTTCCTTGATGGGATGGTGTGAGTTGTCCCCCACAATCAGCCCTCTCTTCTGCAGGCAGTCTTCCAAATAACTGCTTAAAATTTTGTTATAAAACACTTCCAATACCCAGGCATTGGAATATCCAGTAAAATAGTTATTACCTTCATACCCCTCTGTGGAAATATGCTGGAAGTTATATAACTCTGGAATACTCTGCTTTGAATAAATATACTTTCTTCAACTTTAGGAGGGGGCGGAGGGGGAGTTATAGTGGGAAGACTTTTTCCCAACTGGCTCTAGTAAAGAACGCTGTAGCTCAGCATCTGAGCAGTCTAGATTTAACACAGAATAACAAGGTATTTATGAAGACAAGCAGAAGATCCTAAAATGTATCTTAAGCGGTAACAGGGACATCAGAGGAGCAGAATCAGAACTGTGGACCAGCTGCACGTGAATAAAACGTGTATTTGTGCATAATGGTCTGAAGAATTAAAGGCTGAAACTAGCATGGGGAAACAACTGCATATTTTTCCCGATAACTGAAAATAGTTCAGCCGGAAAGATAAAATTCCATTTTTGTTCACAATCAGTTGTAGTGTTCCCTTTTTTTCCCCAAATCTCCTATGCCTACTTTCCTTACACTGTTTCTCTATTGCAACAGCGCTGTGTAGATGAAGAATCTGATTACAGTCTACTGCCCACATCAGCTGAGCCAGTGAAGAGGAAGGTAAGTGTTTGTTTTGATCACTGCCAAGCCTGCTAAAATGTGGTACTTGCTTTGTTTTTATTTTCTTTCATGACCTGGAGGAAATAGGTCTCCTTGTGAGAGGCTTTGCCAGGTCAAACAAACTACCTTTTTTTTTTAATGTGTATATATAAAATGTGTAGATGCACACGCATGCACACATACAAAAGCATATTCAAAACTTTATTGCAAAGTTAGTTTCCTATTGATTTTGAGCAGTCTCTGTGACAAAATACAGGCACTTGTTAAATTGCCTTTTGAGAAGGATCAGAAGCTGAAAATGGAGATGCACTCTTTAATTTCTCTTCCATTACTTGTTGTTTATGCAACACTTAGTAAATTGCAGCTGTGTTAATGTTATTTCAGAAGTTTCTTCCAACCAACTTCACGTGATACCTCTTCAGCACTAACCAGCAAATAGGTGGTGTACGTTTGTGAGGCAGGCAGGCAGCACCATCTCTGCATGCACCAGGGCTCAAGTTGGAGTTGTCCTCATGCCTCTGCTAAAGGAAACACATTCTGCTTAGTAGGTGCCAGACATTGGGGAAGTGCTCTGTCTTGGCCTGCATGGTTGACTTGGCTTGTGAAGAGGTAGAGAAGGAAAGATTGGCTTTGGTTTGGTTTCTTTCCTCTTCCACCCTGCTTGTCTTGCTTTTATCCCATCCATTCATTTTTCTTTTTACCTCTCCCAAACCTAGCTGAAACCAACACAGATGTCAAAAGTGTAAAGTTTCAACTTTGAGTATTCTGCCTTTTCTTGTATTCATTCTGTTCATAAAGGACATAAGCTTTTCCAGAAGAAGAAATATACACATATATATGTATAAATTAGAATTCTGTTACACAGATGCACTTCTGTGTGTGTGGTGGCTGGGAGCTGTTGGCAGTTGTGTATTCAACATGACTGAAGATGCTCTTTCCACTTTTCCATTAGCAGCTCTATTGCCCTAAAAGACTGTGGAGTGAAGGACTCACCTTGCACGCTGAACTTCACAGGACCCTGCCCTCTGATATTTCAGACTGGTGTCTTACACCTCTGCTAGGTAAGACCTAGTGGTGTTGGCCAATCTTCTGTCTCTCTCCTGAAACACACAAATAGTTAATAGGAGGAATGGAACAGTCTCACTGGAGCTAAACATGCTAATAAGCTGTGGAAAGCCTACTGTTGGCTTTAGCCTATTTTGCATGTGATTGGATGCTGAATCATGCCTTTAATGCTTTCCATTAGAGGTTTGAAAAGATGACTGCCTGTGAGCCTACCAGGAGTCCTAAAAAGCCTAAGGAGGTATTGTAATAAATCATGTAGTCAGGTATACTTCTGACAAAGTACTTGCAAGTGTGAATTGACAGGGCTTGAGTTGTTTTTCCCATTCATCCTCTTGGCTGGAATACAATGTGGTGTAGCAACTGATGTCCTGCTACTGAGCTAGGGCCAATCCTGGTTTAAAAACTTGGATGAGTAACAGCTTTTAAGAATCAAGTAATAGTATTTGCTGACTTCTTCTGTGTATATTAGGCTATTTGTACTTCCCCACAATTCCACTGTGCTGCAGAGTTCATTTGGTATTTTATAAACAAAGTGTTTCTTCTGCTGTGTGCAACACAATGACTCTTCTTGTACAAGCTATAAAATACTCAGATGTAATCCTGTGCCATACTGGGGAGAAATAGAAGAAGAATTTGTTAGACTGTATGTGCTATCTCAGTGTAGTTGCAGCTAGCAGTAATATTGTGATCCAGCCACAAATAAGGCAGGTATTTGCATCTTGCACCAATCAAATATTAATACAGAAAAGATCACAGTAGACAATCTATTTCCCGCTGTCCTCTGTCAGACAATGCTTCACTAGGCCAGTACTGTTCTATGCAGAAGTTTCTATAGCTTCTTTCTCCATGTACAAAAATACGTGAAGCCCACCTAGCCTCTTCCATAGCAAGATGAAAGGTGTCTTATTTTAAATCATTAAGTTGGTCTGCTAAATGACTATCTTAGTCATTTAAGGCAATATTTGACTCTTAGGTCTGTGTCCAGCTTTTCCTATGACCACTCTTCACACTTTTCTCTTTCAACAGATGCTCTGACCTTGGAGACCTCAATACCAAATAACTCTCCTGTGCCCAGCTGGAATTCCCCTTGCAGACAGTGCTCTGGCAGCTGCACATTTGAAAGCTGTGATCTGGGTCACACGTCTGCTTCGGATGTGACGTCAGTAGAGTGCAAGTAAGATAGCAAAAAATATCTCTTTATGGTGAAGGGTGGAAGAATCCATGGGATTTAGCAGGTCCTGGGGGATGCTGTATCCCCAGCACATACTGAGTTCAACAGTAGGGCATCTCTTAAGAAACAGTGGACACTCAGTGCTCAGCTAATGGCATTTTGGGTGTAACACTTTGGACCTTTTCACAAGAGTAATATTAGAACTCTTCACTGAAACGCTGCTTTGACCACCAGCTAAGCACAGTGATGGTGTTCCTGTTTGATATTTGGAAAACCGAGGCATGAGGTAGGTGTTCTTGTGTCTATTTTCAGTATTTAACTTATGATTGACACTCTCACTTAAGAGCCAAAATGCTGTTGGTTTTGAGGAGTCAATTTTTTTTGGCAGAGTTTAGAGCAGGAATTCTGAGATCTTGCCTATCAAGCTGCCTCCTTAGATGTTTCAAACAGATTGAACAGTGTAAGGCTATGAAAGTTAGCTAACTATTGTCAGTGAATATTTAAGAAGAAAGATAAGGATATTCCTGAAGATGCAGAGGCAGGCAGCCTGCAGCAAAAGGCTTAGTAGTTCTTGAAGCTTTTGCCACTTTTTTTTTCCCCTTTTTTCTAGAGAAGTGCAGTGTGGAGGAGGCTAGGAGAAGGACAGGTGGTGGTTCTTGCTGTCTGGGGGAGGAAGGGTTGATGTTTGTGATGAATCTCTCTCTGAGAGACCGGCTGTCTGTCTCCACAGATAGTGGTGGCTTTGGTTGTTATGTGCTTAAGGAAAGCAGGCTATATATCTCACTGTTGTTTGGGCAATATGCAAATAAAATGTGTATTGCCAGGTGGAAAACATACTCTGCTGATAACTATACTGATGCAGACCTTCCTGTTTCCATTACAATGATGGACTCTTCACTTACTGAGGTGAGTGCTGTCTTTGACACCCCAGACATGGTTTTGAATGGGTTCAAGTAATTATGCCTTATAAATACCCTTAAGAACCAGACTGGGCAGCTGTAAACCAGTGCTGTAATCAAGCTGGCATCAGTCAGCAGGGTGCTGTGACAGCTTGCTTTCTGTGGGGCACTCCCTTCTACTAGGGCCCAACTCTGGAATATTGTAGGGATGGACCTAAATGTCTTGATGTTCATGTGCAGCTGGGTCATGCTTTTAGCTGGGGAGTATTTTTTTTTAAGTGGTTTCAAGGCTTAAGCAAGTGTTATTTCTGCAGTAATACTCAGTCTTGCTAGGGAAGTCTGAGTGACTTCACTTACCCACCTGTAAGTAATCACGGGATGTTTAAGTTGTGAATGCTGCCTTTCTTTGCACTTTCTCCCACAGCTACCATGTAACTGCTGAAAAATAGTATCTTTGCAGTACATGAGACCTTCCTTCAGCTGCATGCTCAGATATGCCTTCGTGGCTGTATTGAATCCAGCATCTATCAGAGCACTCCCTCCCACAGCTTGAGCTGTCAATCAGCTTTTTCACGGCAGCAGCCTGATGAGCCCCAGCTCAGTGCACTCAGCTGTGCTTTGTGCACGGCACTGCAATACTTGCTGCCAAAATCCAGACCTCAGCCCCACAGGCATGGTTTTATAACGAGCTTTACAAATGCCAGCGTTGGTGGCGGTGATGGAAGGATATTGGTCTGCTATTTTGGTGAATCTGGGAACAAACCATGCAACACCAGTGAGCAACCCTACCCTGGGTGCTGCGCATCCCAGTGATGACTTGAGGCAGAAAGTGCAGTCAAGGTAGAAAGTATGAGGGGTGGGGAATGCCCACGGTTTCAGCCTGCTTTTTGGCTGCAGTAGAGGAGGTGAGGAATTCCCTCACTTGTGCTGCTGCTACTTAAATTACCTTAAAGAGGATAATCCCAAGGGAGGCTCTTGCTTTATCCATCTCTTCTCGGGAATGACAGCCTCTCAAAGTTGTTTGAAACATCTGTGCTTCATTGCTCTGGAGCTTCCTGTGAATCCAGCTGGATTCACAAGTGTCACTTTCTTTTTTGTTTATATATATATATATATATATATATATATATATATATACACACACACACAAATATAAAAACTATGAGAATATTCTAGAGGGGAAAAATGAAAACATTAAAGCTTTCCCCAAAGAAAAAGGTAAAGGAATTGTATCCAGTATCTGTTCCTAAAAACTGTGACGTGCAGCAAAATTTGAATATCCTCGTTTAATAGGAAAAGCATCCCTAGGGTTTTTTATTTGCACAGTGGTTGCAGATCTGTTTGATCAGAGTGAGCCCTTCAGCATGTAAGTAACTTGAGTTTTTCTGTCAGAGTTGTCATTGTAGGTGTTCAGGGACTATTAAATAAAGGAGTTCTTGTGATGCCAGATGAATATTGGGCTTCTTATGCTTGTTTTGATTTTATGAAAGTCTTGTAGTTTAAAAACTAGAAGAAAGGTCTCTAAAACATTAATGCTTTTTCATGGAGTTTATATAAGACTGTGGTCAGAACTTACCTGCTGTGGTAGAGGATCTTCAGATTGTTTTGCTAATTCAAGGGATGGAGGTGGAAAGTGATCATGATTCTAATGCAGGATCTTCACCATTATAATCTTTTTATTAGGAAGAAGAACCATTCTCTAATGCTCTGCAAAATTGTATTTTATAAAACACTTGCTACATTTCCTAATAGTTGTTTTTCCTCTTTAAGTTTACCTGTGCAATCCTAATCTGAACAGCTAGTATGGATTTTTTTTAAATGGAATTGAGGATTTTGCTTCATTGCAAACAGGAAATCGTTGGCCATGTGTCACCTGGGGAGGGAGGAGGCATGTAGAACAACGCATTGCTTTGGTCACTTCCAGATGGCATATGTTTTCTGGGTGGGGTGGTGTGTGCATGTGTTTTAACTGTCCTCCAGGTTTCTTTTAGCTTCATTCCAACATACTACTCACCTTTCACCTTCTCATTCTCTGTTACTCCTGTAGATCTAATGTCCTGGACAAGACAAATACTATGTTTTACTTCCTTAAGGTTAAAAGAGAATTCAAATATGAATAAAAATAGACTGGGTTTGCTTTAGAGGAAACATTGGCTGGCTTGGGGCATAGACTCTGCAATGGCTGTCAAGCTCTGTGGAGGAAAAAGATCAAGTGCTTACTGATGCTGGGAGCAGCCAATGCTGTACTTGTTCTCTACTGTGCAAGCACCCCTTTCTGGGGTCCTCCAAGGATGTTTAAGGGAAACAGGAAGGTACCAGATACCTCTAGGTGATCACTTGCTGATGGAGTTTTTCTGTTCCCAATACCACTTGTGTAGTGCTCTTGGGATTTGTAGGGAGCTATCCAAAGCTGGATGGTTCCACACTTCCTCTGCCTGAAGAAAAGGTTATTTCTCATTCCTCTGTGCTACTTTCATGAAAAGAAGGAGGCCTGAAGCCTTCTGAAAAGCCTAGGTAATTGTTATATATCATCATGAAAACAAGCGTCACACCAAAATGAGCACTAGAATGCACAACAGAACAGGCAGGCTTCCAGAGGCAGGTTTTCTGCATTCCAAATCATCTGCTCAGTAAAGTTGTTAAAAGTAATGCTTTTATCTACCTAAATGAGTCGGATGTCTATAGCTGAGTGAAGTTCTGTGCACTTTATGACCTCAGAAAATTGATGTAACCTGATGCACAGCGCACAGCATTAGGACAGCAAGGTGGTATAGTAATATCATCTTCAGTACTATACTTCAGTCATCTCAAAACAGGTTGGAAGCAAAACATGAAGTCAGGAAACAAAATATATCTCTAAATGTGATACTCCTGAGGTAAGACTTCTGCAGAAAGTTATCACTCTTAATGATGATATGGCAAGCTGTGTGTTATATGTACAGGTGGCTATAGACTAGCAAATGAATCTGCAGCCACTTATCATCCAGTTCTCTGCTAATTCAAGTACAGCTGCAGTAATTATTAAAAACTTTGACATAATTTTTTTCTATGTGTGGGGCAACCCTTTTGTCCAACGCTAACCTTTCTCTCTTTCTGTTAAGATGGACCGTGCAGAGCCATCAATACCAGTCAGCCCGATCCCGTCCAGGTCAGGTTTCGGGGGGGGGGTGATGTCTTTGATGTAGTTACATAATATGGATCAATATTTGAAAAATAATTTTGTGTTGACAGTGATCACTTAACTTCACCCCAAGAAGTTCCTACATCCTCTTCAGAAAGCACTGTGCCAGTAACAGGTAAGCCCTTAAACTGGAGTACGGACAGGTAAACTTCTTGTGCTGAAAGTCTCTAAAGAGATAGGCTGAAGTCTGCATTTAATGAACAGTAAGTGCCCTGTCTTCTGTTGTCTGATGTTCTAGGCGGTCTTGTTATGGAGGAAAAGCCACCCAAGCACTCATGTGCAAAAGAGGAAGTTGTGCCAACTTCCGCAGCAATGGAGAAAAACAATGATAAGGATCCTGCTGGTTCTGTATCAGGTACAGTAACTGCTGCAGCCACGCTGGCATTCATGCAGTGAGGAAACAGCTTGCTTCCAGTGCATCTTTGATGTGAGGAAGCTGAGTAAGAAAAATAACTTGATGTTTGCAACAACAGACATTCACAACTTGCTTTCACCTGCAAGTGCTCTAAACTTTCCCCAGAACTAAGCAGGAATAAGGTCTATCTGGTGGCAGAAGGCAGGTGGCCTTATAGTGCTGCAAGAAGTAAACATGAAACAACTTACTGACATCATGATGCTTGCTCAGCTGGCAGAACACTGTGTGGGTACTAAACCCCATGCAAATTTTGGGAGGAGAAAGACTATCTTTTTTTCATGGTTCTAAAAAGTTTGACATACAACTGGATTAAACAATGTTTTCCTCTTTCAAAACTGAAGCTCAGAGCACGAGAAGATGGGGTGGGTCAGGAGGAGAGATGGGGACAGCGCCTTTGTGTACAATCCTGCCTTAACTGTATAGTCACAAACATACAGAAAAATTATTCTTACCAGATCTGATGGTGCTTATTTCACTTATAAACTAAAAGCAAAACAAAACTAAACTGTGTGTGTACAGTGTTTTTAAGCTATTTTTTAAAAAGTTGATCTGAATAAGCAGCACAGAATACATGAGTGTGCATGCTTGTAGTTATTTTTTAACCTTTACCTAAATACGAGATCTCTTTTTGTCGTTGTGTCTTTTGGCTTTGTTTCTTTATTTAGTAGTCTTCCTGAAATCTAATTTAGTCCCCTCACTTAAATATTTTTTCTTTCAACTGATTTGCCTCTGCAGTTAATTTTCATATCTGGTGTAGGTGCCTTTGACAAGGAGGAAACAGATATGCAAAACAGATCAAAAAGAGTCCAAATAGCTTTAGCTTTAAAGGCTGAGATCCTGCTGCTTGTTGTACATCACCTCTAAATAGAAAGCCTTTCTAGCATTAGAATGGAGACATTGATGAATCTCACTTGTGGTTTTTAATAATACCACACCACGTCTTTTGAAGGTGCTTGGGAGCCAGGTCAGATACTTAGGGCTGCTGCAAAAAGTCAGCAGGGACAAAAGGCAGACTAAGCAGAGGATGCTGTCAATGTGAAGGTTGAAAAGAGAAAGCACTTCAGATGTGAAACTTTTTTTTTTTTCTTGTGCCGTTTCTTTGGCTTGCATCTGTGTGTATGTGTGCGTGACTATGTAAATGGAAGGGAAAAAAATCTAGATATTTTAAAAGGTATAAATAGCTACCAGAGTTACTGCTGCACATAAAATTAATGTAATTCTGAGATTTTCATCAGTTTCTTAAATAAATCCCTTCTTAATAGCTGTCTTTCTGTAGTTTACTTTTTGAATGTTTTAAACTTCTGGATTGTGGTTGTTACAAGTTTGTGTTGTATTTGAGCTGGCATCATCAACTCTCAAACTTACCAATTCTGGCAAAGAGTTCTTTTGTCGGCTCTATCATCAGTCCGCTAGTTCATTTTTAGGTACGAAGGACAGTCCAAGTGTCAGGATGTTTGAAGCTTATGGGCTCCTGAAATACCACAACTGTGTGCATTTCATGATCTGGTTATGCTCAGAATACTGTAATAGTAGCTGATGTAGCATGTTGTGAAACATCAGATCAAGTCTGATGTTTCTCAAAGAGGAGAATTATAAACGATCATCCCTTCTGCTATTAGTTTGTGCATGTGATTTTATTTTTATTTTTGCTACCAATTTTTGCTACCTACCTTTTTGCTACCTTGCCAATAGACGTCAAAATATTCATTATAATTGGTCTCTCTAAATAACAAATTCCTGCTGGTAGCAAATTAAGATTCACTTAGCTGAGAGAGTATTACTGTTACTTTTTGTGGCTTCACTTAGAACAACTACTATCAGAAGAATGTCTCACAAATGTGTAGCACTTCTTACTGTGACTTACTATTTTCAAGCCAAAGATAATGTACTATCACATTCCTTCCTTAATACCTTTACAGCATGCTTACCTGCCTCTCCTTAATGTCCTCTACTGGCATTTGCTGCAGTTCTTCATTTGTTTTTGGTTTTTGACCTGTTGGTCAATGGCTAGTACTCTGAGTGTGTTGGAGGCTTGTTTTGCTTTTATTACACTTGTTTTCTGGAATGTTTCCTCCCAGGGCCTGATCTGATCAAGAAAGAATTCAGCCCTGTGGTAGAAGAACGCAAAACCTCACTGCAAAATCTTTTAAAGAAAGACCCGGTAAGAATTCTAGTGACACTGAAATGTCAAACTGCTTTGGCTGAGCAGTGACTACCAGAGGAGGGCGCAGGCCCCACCGCTGTTTTTGTGGCTGTTGCTTTGCTGCAACTATTCTGACTTCCTTTTAGGAGATGGGCCTGGAAAAGGAAACTAATAAAGAGCAGAGTGAGGTAACACCAGCCATGGTTCCCAGCAGGAAAGGTAAGAGTTTGCTGTTGAATTAATCTGCGCATAACTTACTGGAGTGCAGACCTTGGTCACTTGTGCCAACAGCTGTGTAAACAGCTGTAGAGAGCTGCCTGGACTACACCAATTATTATGTGGGGGTTTTGTTTTAAGGGGTAGTAGCTGTGGTTAAAAAAATCAGAATGGGCTAGCGGTGGAGAAAAGGAAGATGTTATCAAGCAAAAACCTGCTTCTGATTTCTGCGGATACTGATCTAACTCAGTCTTCCTCTAGACAGAATTTCTTAGGTGTTGCAAAGCAGCTAGGCTATTTGAAACTGGCATGCATGTCCTCCCTAAAGATTTATAAAGCAGCACCACTTATGCTAACTGGAGTTTTGGGTAAAATGATATAGATAAGCTGGACAATGTTTCTGCTGATCTGTGCTTAGACACCTCCACTTTTGTGGTCACCTGACCTTTTGCCTTTGGAGTTGAGTAAAAGCTAGCAATGTAAGTCATGTAACATCCTGCAGGATGAACCTATGGGCTGAGGACTTGCACCAAAGCCTAGAATTAACCATTCCCATACTAATAAGATACTAGTTGAAGCTGACTAAACAGCTAACTTCTGTGGCTCTGTGCAAGAGAGTGCTTTCCAGTCTCAACTGGCATTCTAACCCCAATGTACTCTGAGGTACACAGTGCTTTTATCAGCAAGAGATGGAAACCTTAGCCATGGCTGCTGTTAGAGCTTTAAATGCTTTCAGAAACCATTTTTGGTCTGAGAACTTTTTTTTTTCTTCTTCTCAGGGAGCTCACCCATTGCAGGTGGCATTAAAGGGGATAAAACAAAGCAAAATGAGCTGTAAGTGTTTTGGCTTTCAGTGATCACCTGCAGGTATGAATTTAGAGCTGCAGTCTGTTACATGATTGTTTCTTCTTATCCTACAGTGATTCGCCTAATGAGAAAGAGGTGGAGGTAAGTCTCACCTGCTTGTATCCTTAGATATCATGGACAACAGCAAGATCTTGTAGATAGCCATCACTAATATCTTGTTCTATCTAAAAAGAATGACATTGAGTAGCTCAAATTGGATGTATTTCTGTAAATTGGCTTTTGAAATCTTTCTAAACCCTCTTGGCATAAACAATATGTTTCCATATTCAACAAACTATTGAAGGGACAAGATAAGGTATAAATCTGTAAAGCTGAACAAAACATTCGCTGCAAATTAAATGTTTGTAAGTGTTGAGGAGCATAGCTGTGACCTCCTCCCAGGCAGAGTGTGCAGGTTTAAGGCTTTTTTTTTCTCTCCCATAGGACACAGATAACATACTGCATGCTGCCAGGATGTTACTTGTTCTGGTTGCAGGTTATTTCCCCCCACCACTACAGATGGGAGGACTGTCTTTAGGGAAAGGACTGTCTTTGGGGAAGCAAGCTATGTTTGCTTCTCTTCTGTATCTCTCCTGTAGCTTTGTTCATGCAGCATATTCCCAAATGTCACTTCAATATACAGATCTACTTAAAAAAAAAAAAGTCTGCATCACTTGGATTATTCTGAAATCTGTTCTTCTCCACAACAGGCTGAATTTCTGAGACTGTCTCTAGGTTTTAAATGTGACTTGTTTACCTTGGACAAGAGGGTGAGGCTTGAAGAAAGATCCCGCGACTTGGCTGAAGAGAACTTGAAAAAGGAGATCACAAATGCTCTAAAGATGTTAGAGGTTAGTGTAAGCTGAGACTGTTGGATGCTAATCTTGAGACTGTGTGAGCCTGAACACAGCCCCTCAGTGCCATCACTTGAGTTTGCCCTTCTTACTAATAGATCATATTTGTTTTTCTTACCAATGTGCCTCTTTAGGCTTTAGTTCCTTTGTGTGAAGAAGATAACCAAGCACAAGAAATTATTAAGAAGCTGCAGAAAAGCTTGCAGTTCCTTAGCCAGTATGCAGCCCGAGTCGCCAGCAGAGCAGAGATGTTGGGAGCTATTAATCAGGTAACACTATGTACATGTGTCTTATACAAAAGCTTCTAGATGTTAAGGAATAGCACTACCTGTTTGCTAGGTTTCTGATTCCAGATCTAAATGCGTGAAATGTCATGCATGTGAAGCAAACTGATACAGTTTAGTCCTAGCTCTCTCTTCTCACGTCTCTGCATTATCATTACAACAAATCCCAGGCATTGTAAGAGCAGCTACATTGCACTAGCACTGTGCAAAAACACAACCAAAAATATGTTGCTGATTTTTTAAAAAAAAAAAAAAAAGGCAGCGTAGGGCTGTATACAGTAGAGTGTACAAGAATAGGATGCGGTAATGATTGTCTTTATACTGTAATGGTAAATCCCTGCCTTATGGAAAGGATTTTAACAGGGCTTTGGACAAGGCTTATACGCTAAACCTATGCAAGTTGACAAATATCTACTCAAATGTTATGTGTAATAGTATAATGCTGAAGAATAGTATGAAAATCTTTCTTGACAATAAGTACTAGTAAACATGGGTGCCTGTTGAGACTGTAGATCAGAGAAAATTAATGAGGAGTTGTAACAATTCAGAAAATGAAGTTCTGAACTATGTTAGGGTGAGGGGGATCACTGAAGAAATGAGACCTGCATAACTTGGGCATGGGATCATGGAACGTTTTGGGTTGGAAGGGACCTTACAGATCACCTAGTTCCAACCCCCCTGCCATGTGCATGGACACCTCCCACCAGACCAGGCTGCCCAAAGCCCCATCCAGCCTGGCCTTGAACACCTCCAGGGATGGTGCATCCACAGTTTCTCTGGGCAGCCCATGCCAATGCCTCACCACTCTCTCAGTGATTTTTTTTTCCTTATGTCTGATGTAAATGTACCCTTTTAGGGTAGATTTAAATCTACCCTTTTAGGGTAGATTTAAAACAATTCCCCCTTGTCCTAAGAGTTTAAATTATCACTACACCCCCTGACAAAGAGCCCCTCCCCAGCTTTCCTGTAGGCCCCCTTTAAGCACTGGAAGGCTGCTGTAAGGTCTCTCTGGAGCCTTCTCTTCTCCAGGCTGAACAACCCAAACTCCCTCAGCCTGTCTTCTCAGAAGAGGTGCTCCAGCCCCTTGATCATCTTTGTGACCCTCCTCCGGACTTGTTCTAACAGGTCCGTGTCCTTCTTGTGCTGGGGGCCCCAGAGCTGAACATAGGGCTCCAGCTGGGGTCTCACAAGAGCAGAGCAGAGGGGAAGATCACCTCCCTTGCCCTGCTGGCCACGCTATTTTTGATGAGATGAGAGATGGGTTGTGGTGAAACTTAACAAGTATGATGCAAAATCCTTTCACTTTAATCCACAATGATGTAACATGACAGTAGATGGTCAAGGGGAAAAGAACATCTAAACATGATGCAGTTTCTCAGACACTTTTTTCCTACTGCTGTTGGTCTCTTCCTTTTAGGAGAGCCGTGTCAGCAAGGCTGTGGAAGTAATGATTCAACATGTGGAAAACCTGAAGCGCATGTATACAAAAGAGCATGCAGAACTTGAGGAGCTGAAACAGGTCCTGCTCCAGAATGAGAGATCGTTTAGCTCTCTTGGAGATCGAGGTAACCTAAACAAAGCTGCTTAGCCTTTCCATGGCTGGCCAGGGGCCAGACAGACCCTTAGCTAATTAAAGGTCAACATTTTAGGTGGAGAGGTTATACAGCTGATGCACCTCCTTTCCTAAAATCAAAGGAAGAAATGGCAATATGCTAACAATATGGAAACAATTAGACCTCTGTGTAAACTGCCAGGAATCTTGGGACAGGGTGAAAACATTGCAAGTATGCAGCTTTCAGAAAAAGTGCGTTGCATTTGGTGGTGATGATCTTACTTCTTTCAAGTAGAATATTTGGGTGTTCACTTACACTGGAGCATTCCCAGTAGCTATTTCTAAGTAGCTGAATTTTGACTGCTCTTTACAGACACTTTCTGCTCTTTTTCTGAGTATGAATCACAGACTCCGTAAGTGCAGGTGCTCTGAATTTCCCCCTCTACACAGATGGTACGGTGGTCAGGTTTTCAGACAGTGTTGCGCACTTAGGGCTTTTCCAGGACAAGTATTAAAATCTTAAAAAAAAAAAAAAAAAAAAAAATGGAGCATGTATTTATGTATTTTATAAGTGGAAAGGGCAGTCTTACTTGCGCACTATTAAAATTTTCTCAGGAGCCTTCTAAATTACAGGCTGCTCTTTCCTTTTTGGCTACAAGCTGTTGACTGTAAGAGATTAACCTAAAACAGGACGTTTGACTTTGATCTTTGATAATGGTTGAATTTGATCCCTGTAGAGGACGTATGATGTGTGAATGTTAACAACTTATCTAATGAAATAGAGAGCTTTTATCCTGTTAAGTCTCATTTCTGCTTTCTGGGAGCAATTTGATGAGCTCTCTGCTGAACTAATGCAAAAAGTCAGACCTCTAGTTCCAACTAAAGCTCATTACATTCTTGTAAACCTTTCTGATTTTCAATCTCTTCACAGATGAATCTACAAATAAAAAGCTATCCAATTCCTTTAACTTCAAGGTATGGCCCTTAAAGGTTAATGTGAAATTTCAAATGTGTTAAGCGTCTGTGTGTGGTTTCCTTTGCCTTGTCATGTGCTGGTGCTCTGATGCATGCATGACTTAGTGGTTTTCTGTCTCAGATATTGTCTGATGTCATCAGACACGAGGATATATGTTCAATTGACCCTCCTCCCAGCCTGAGGGAACTGCATGTGGTCCCATTTACGGTAGATGAGGTGTTCACAGAAGCTGAAATGGCTCTGCGTTCTTGTAGTGGTTAAAAACTGTTGTTCACATGTGGTTCTTTCATTGGGCTTACAGAAGAAGGGTTTAGCAGAGAGATGAAAAAATAGATGGGAGCAATTCATATTGACTGTAGGAACTCCTGTGAGGATCATTAGGGGAATTTAGACACATTCAGTTCTGGTATTTTGCTGGAAGCTGTGTATCCAGCTTCACTTTAGATGCCTGGGGAAGTAGGAGGACCAATTACTGTGGAAAGATGCTGCTTTTAAAAGTGTATGGTTTGGGCTGTGCTTATGATTCAACTCTTCTCTCTGTGTCACTTCAAGCTAAGCAACAACTTCTAGTTTCTATACAGTTCGTACAACAACAGATGGTGTTTGTGTGCTCAGTGAGTAATCCAGTCATTCCCTGATAGAGCCAGTAATGCCTTTTATTTGTGTAGCCACCATCATCCCTACGAAGAGTTAGCATTGCAACAGTGCCTAGGAGTGCTGGAAATGCAGGTGTTGGGTTACCGCTGGTAAGTAAGGGTTCCCAGACACTGAGGTGCTTCACCCTTCTCATAACTGGCTGGGTTTTGGTGGGAAAAGGCAAATGCAGTAAAATGGCTTAAACTTCTTCTCTAGGCCCAACTACAAGAAACTGATGGAGATGAATGGAGTGATAAACTCAACAGGAGATCAAGCAGCTGGTAAAGTTACTTGGCTTTTCTTTGAATAGGGTTAAACATTTTTCAGCTCAAACTGTGCCTGTGTTGAACATCTTGAGGCATAATATTATTAGGCTTCATCTTTCACGTTAGTTCTCTGTGCTTCAGTACATAAACAAGCCTTTGTGACTAAACGTTACAGCTTCCCTTTTAATTAAGGGTTGAGAAACTAGAAGAAAAATTACCTTGACTGTCTTGCATTAGAACTCAAATCTAAAAACTAGGCAGCTGACACTGATGGATTTAGTTTAAAATAATAATATAAAAAAAATCAGGCGACTAATTTTGAAGCTTATTTATCTGTGTCCCAACCAAATGAGTAAGCTGTTGCAGAATCTCTAATTTCATGCTGGGTATCTGGGGGAAAAGTAAACCAAATGTGTTTCAAATATGATAGGGGCCGACTAGGAGCAAAGCAAAATGAGAAGCGTCCTTCACTACAGCGATTCATTAGCACGTATTCCTGGGCAGAGTATGAGAATGAACATTTGGAAACAAAGTAAGTTGAAGAGAAACATCCTCCAAGGTATGTGTGCAGGGTTTGTTTATTTTCAATGAACTCTTTACCTGTCACTAACCTGATCAGGGCTATAAAGTGAAGGCAGTGCGAGCTCTGTGAAATCAAATGCTTGATAGAAAAGCTTTCAAACTGTTGATGCTTGCTTACAGAAATGAGCAGTCAGAATTGCCTGCTGAAGTGCAAGAAGAAACATCAAGAAAGGAAAGTGTCTCTGAAACAGGAAACTGTCCATCAAAATGGAACCTGGAGACAGCGTAAGTATTCCCCAAAATGGTCATGAGGTACAGCTGGACATGGGAAGAGGAACCAAAGCTGTAGCTTATGGCTTGGTTGTTAATCCTGACTTTTGAAACAAACCAGCCAGGAATGAGTAATATCAAGTGCCAGAGGCTCACCCCACCAGGGAGTCATAACTAACCTTAAGTAGTGAGTCCTGTGCAATGCTTAACAGCAGCTTTGACACAAACTGAGGGACAAGTAGTTATCAAGATTAACAGGGTCATTGCAGCTATCTTCTCTGGATCTCACAGGTCAAAAAAGAGTGCTGTCCTAAAGAAGCATCCCCTGCAAGCCCCTAAACTGCCCTACAGAAAAGGGGTTATACAATTTATCTGCAGAGAATGCATGTTCTGCATTAATATCCTATGCTAAACCTACATTTTAAGTATTCCCAATCGAAGGGGAGATGAGACAGTTACACACTAGTATGTAAAATTGAAAAGATGGCAATAAAAATATACTTTCTTCCTACTGTTTGACAAAGGATAGAGGTACCAATTTTGTGAGAGATTTAAAGTTTGGCTATTAGGCAGAAGCCTTTCCTCACCTAACTTCACAGAAGGCACCAAAGCCCTAGAAAACAAAGCTTTAAGCCAGTACTTTCAGTGTTTTTCTATAAGCACGATGAATTCTTCACAATCTGCAAGGTAGTATTTGTGAATCCTCTTCAGATATATGGTGCGGTATAGGGAGCATGGCTGCTTGAACAGGGCTTATGGGTCAAGTCCATCACCTAAACAGCTTATCAAAAACCAATTAACTGAAGTCTGTGAAATGCAAGCTATTGCTGTACATAGCTCCCAATGCGTCAGCTACCTTGTCACTTCTGATCGTTGTTTGTTATAAGCTTTGGATTGTTTTGTTTTTGGGGTAAGGGTGGGGAGAGGGGTTCCTATTTTTGAAGAAAGATGGAACTACTACATGACTTACTCTTTTCTACAGGTGCAACTTAGTGTCATCATGGGCATCCCATTTCAAGACTTCCTTTTCCAACGCTAACAAAACTCTCTGGGTTTCTGTTTCCATCCTGGTACTGCTTGCTGCTTTTACAAGCTTCCTCACTGGATTGTCTCTTCAAAGACCAGCAGATGCAGCACCTGTCGGCACTGGGGACTCCTGGACTTCACTACAGCAACTGTTGTGGCCGTATACAGGACTTCAACACAATGGACCACCCCCAGTATAACAAAGGTTCTGAATTTCGTAAAGTTATCCTTCTGAGTTCTGGTTGACAGTATGGGAAGCTGAGATACTGTATTTAAGGTTACATGTTTCAGTTGGTTTGTTTGGGTTGTGGGTGTTAGCGGGGGATTTTTTTTAAGTGTGACTTGAAATTGAGAAAACATTTTTTCCTTATTCTGACAGAAGTTCTTTTCAAGTACCTAAGAGTGTCTTAATTCTATTCAGATATAGAATAAAACAGTTAGTGATTTTGAACATAGCTAACAGTAGGTATGACTAAATGGTCCAGCCACAAGAGAATAAATAACTTATTTTAATAAAAATAAGATGGTTACACTTTAGTCATTAAAGCTGTTCCAATAATTTGAATAGAAAATGATTAAAGACTTAAAATGTAACTTTATTGAAAGCTTTTGATAATAAAGTTTTAAAGGAAAGCATGCAGTATTTATGAGTATGTTAAAACTCTTGTAGCAAGGAGCAGCTGAAATACAACATCAATAAACAGGAAGTTAGCTGTACTCACTCTATCAATTGCTTCTTTGCTGGCAAAGTCTTTAAGCATATGGTAGAGTGTGGAGTGAAATTCAGAATCTTCTTCTAGCTCTTTTGAAAATGCTTCACTGGTTTCTGTGATCTTGAGTTTCAGGGCTCTCTGACCATTAAACATGTAAAGAGACCAGTCTTTGACAAAATCATCTTTAAGATGCTCACCTACCTAGTGCAGAAAAAAAATGGGCTGTAAGATGAAGTCCATGACACTGACAAAGAACAAATTCTAGTACAAAATTCTAAGTCCTAGTGTACTTATGAGTGTAATACAGAAAAAAAAAAAAAACACAACAAAGCATTGCTTTGAACTGTTAAAATAGTATTACATTTTAAAGTAAATGAGTGTGTAACATGTATCAAAATCTTCATCTTGTTTGCCTCTATAAAATGCAAGGTTGGTCACTCTAGCTTTCTTGCTGTTCCTGACTCATATGAAAAGAGTAGCTAGGTGCAACAGGCATCACACACTTTACTTCTTCCTGCTGGGATTAAGAACTGGGCTAAGCATTTGCATGTGTGTTAAAATCTTAGTCTAACTCAAGATCTCTCAAGATTTCAGCAGTATGGTATGTTCTATATCCACAGTCATAACTGGGAGTATTATGCTGTCTGGGAGAAGTTCTAACCACATTTTTTTTTTAGTTTACAGAGGGAAACTTATCAACTTAAGTTGTTTATTCCCTTCTTTACAGTACAGAACAACTGAAAACACACAAAGCCAAGAAGAAACTTCTAGATGGTAATTGAGGGGGCTTTTGAGGGCCCCATAGTAAGCTACTTGCTGAAAAATCAGCATCCACCTGTGTCATCCCAGCTTCAGCTAGAGCCTCAATATCTGACCTGTCAGCTATACATCTTAGCACATTAGCAAGTATCTTTGTTACTGAAACTTACATTTGTGAGGAATGGGCTTGAGGTGTGAAGCAGTGGAGAAGAGAAGTAGGCACTGAAGTTTTGCTAAACAAAATACTATTATGTGAAATAGTCACCCTGAATCTTAACTGCTGCACTAAGCAAGCATTAGGTCAGAGCCTGAAGATTGTTTGAAATGAGCATAAATGAGGAAAGTTATTTGTCTTTTCTGTGATATGCTTCTGTACTGGTTTGTCTCTAGACATTTGGTCTAAAGCTACAAACCTTGAACACTACTTGATCTTGACCTGCTTCTAGATTCCATTTGCTCCAGCCAAAAGCAAAAGCGGATGCAACCAGGGCCATCTGTTGGTATGCTCTAACTTCTGTTAGGGGAGCCTGTAATGCAAAAGTACACTTAGAAGATATGCATCCACTAAATCTCTGCTTTATATGAAGGTAAGAAAAAGCTCATTTTAAGCAGAATCCACTGGCTAAGCTGCAAGGACACTCATCCTTATTCTGTACAATAGGTCCTCGTACAAGAAAATGTTGCCTACCTGAGAAAGTCTGGGGGGGGGGAACCCACTCTTGCACTCACCTTCTTGTTCACAGAGACGTATTTATATGAATATTCTCCTGGGAAAATATTCACACCAGCCTCCTTCAAAACTTTTCTTAAGGTGATGGGACACATCCATTTTCCTGTCAGGTGAGAAAGCACATCCTTCTCTTCCACTGTGACTGCAGCCACCATACACTGATTACCCTGTTGTATAAACCAACCAAAGCATCCTGCTGATGACTAAAGCTATTTTTGGCTTCAGGTATCAATGATGTATTTGCTGCTTTTCTATTCTGGATATTACCTACATTAGCTATCATCCTCGTCTTTAAACATTCACAGATCTTGTAGGAAGCCACTTTACTGTTGTATTTCAGAACTGACACTGGTTTACTGGCCCACGCTTATGATCACACTGTCATTTTAGTAACAGATATTGATTTATATGACAAGGAAGATATGCACAATCACGCATAACTTGGTATTTGTTCTTTCTAACGGTTCAAAAAAGCAGGTTGCTTGAAATGCTCAGTTCTTTTTGTGCAGTTTTGCAGTAAGAGAGCAATACTTCTCACGTGCCAGTGAAGCAGCTGACTTTAGCAAAGTAGTATCAATATCAGGGAACTTAACAGAATGTTGCAGAACAGATGCTTTCTTTTGACCAATTCACAGAAAAAATAAATCACCAATAATATTGGTGTTTACATTAGAGCTTGGAGTAGTTCCTTCCTTATTTTCAATAGCAAAGGAGTGAGATTCAAATTGCTCTTGTGGAACCATCCCACGTTCTTAAGAAAAGACAGTGACAATTCTGTTTTTTAAAAAAACAAACTACCAATGTTTTAAGAAAAAATAGTACCTTAATTTGTATCTGAACTTCTGCAAAGACTGTAGTAACTGTAAGTAGTGCTTCATTTATACCAATAGGCCGCAATTCCCATGCCTGATATGGCATGTTGAGATGAACGTTCTGGAGAAGTGCTATTGTATGAAAGGCACCCATCTCAAAGGCGATACTTTTCTGTGTTTCATATGTTATGTTGCTGATGCCATCAGTTCTCCACTGTTGGCCTTTACAAGGGATGCAAAAAGAAAAAACATATACATAAAGTTTCTGCTTGTAATATGTACTGGTGAAGAATTAGTAAAAGATATCCTAGGTAAACTAATATTCAGAGTTGGATAAGATAAAGCACAAAGTAAAGAGAATTCATTTAAGGCACAAACCTTCTCTCCTTTAAGTACAAAATTAGGCTAATTCTGATGTGAAAGCTCTCTAAGCTCAAAAGAAAGTTATGTTAGTATTTGTATTTTTTTTAATGTAGGATATAGCACTCTTCAACCTTATTTCCAACAATTTCCAACAGTAACTTGACACATTGAACTATCTTAAGTTCTATACCTCTGATGTTACATCATGAAAGGTAAATGTATACTTTCTTAT
Organism: Anas acuta; assembly: GCF_963932015.1. Taxonomy (NCBI): domain Eukaryota; kingdom Metazoa; phylum Chordata; class Aves; order Anseriformes; family Anatidae; genus Anas; species Anas acuta. Next base: position 129,774,732 of record NC_088979.1, read on the forward strand.
TAATGTATTTTTTTTAACGTTTAATATTTTGAGGTAATATGACTACATGTAGTTAGGGGGTAATTTGGCTCAAAGTGGACTTCATAGGACTTTGCTGTATCAAAATGTCATTTGTGGTATACAGTTCACTACTACACCCATTAATATGAAAGAAAAAAAAGTTAGTGAAAATCCTCGAGCAGTCCCTGATTACATATGATGCAGAATCAAACCAGAAAACAAAACAAAAAGGGAATTTTGTGTTAACTATTTGGCTGTGATTTGGCTCTTTTCTTAACTGATAATTTTCTGAAATATTTGAAATGATGTATCAAGTCCATTAGTCAAACAAAATATATTTATCTTAAGTTGGTACCTGCACGATCCCATCGGGCTATCACAGGCTCCTCGCAATAGATCACGTTGTCAGAAAGCTGAAGCGTTATCTGTATTGGTGGATATGGGGTATCGTCAGATTCTTCTGGGGGATATCTGTATGCCTCCAAGCCACTGTCAAGTAACTTTAGCAAAATGCAAAAAGGACGAACAAAAACACTTATTAGAAAATGCAGTAACCTGAATTTGTTTTTTAAATCCACCTAGTTACCTGTGGAGTTTCCTAACATACAATTTAAAATTTACTAGTTGAAATTGTTGGCTAATGTGGCCCACTTCCAAAAAAGACTTATTTTTCTTACATCTTCCTGCTAAAGTATTTTGCTTTACTTTTAACAAGCATTAACGTGAAACCCCCTAATATAGAAATCAGCACAAGGTCTGCTGCAGTAAATGTTTCCCTTCATGGAAAGTATACCACTGAAGACAGTATTAAAGGTAAGTACCAATGGGCAGTTGAACCCTTTGCATGCTGTCTGTGGCACTTTTCAGGCAGCACCACAAAGTTAAGTGGAATCATTCCTTAATAGATTCACAGTACTCAAAGTAAACAAGAGCACTTCACAGGCAAGAAGAGATACAGCTCCAATTTGCTTGCACAGTGTCAAAGGTAATGAAAGAAGTCAAACTCAATTGGTAAGGCAGGTCTGTGCATGTGGCTAGAAACGAAGATCCCATACTTCTTAATCTGCTCACAGTCCTGCTTTCGTAGTCTGTATGTGAATTTCACTTATTAATGGTTTTCAATCTCACAATAAAAACTGTGACATAGGTTAATGCTGCATAAGGCACCGCAAGTAGGAGAACTAAGACATGTTTTCTATAGACCATCTATACCTTGCAGAGCCCAGAACTGAGTGGGCAGTAATTTTGTTAATGTACTTTTACATTAAATGTACTTTTCATAGACCAAAAAAAAAAAAAAAAAAGAATGTCAGGCTTTGCTTTTATTTCACTCTAGAGCATTTACAGCACAACAATTTAATGTATCCATGCTAGCTGTACTGATGAACGCTGATCAAATGCATGCTTCAGTAAATGCTGATCTGCTCACCTCAGCTGTGCCAAAAATTGGCTATGTCTAACTGAAAACACAATTTCATAACTTGGTCCTTTAGTTCATTGCTCAATAAACCAACATCTATATAAACGGCATACATACTATGGTGAAACAACTCCAGAACAGCTCTTCAGGGATGAAGACTCCATGACGTGTAATACATTTTTTCACTCACCTCCACCATATTCCAGTTCTTGACTTGTTTGACCTGAGGTGGAAGCTGCAGTGCATCGATATGGTACACACCACCCACTGGTACAAACTGTTGCAAATCAACAATATTTTCATCAGTTATCTCATCTTCTTTTTCGTTGGTCTCTTCTTGTATCTGTGGACTCAGAACTACAAAACAAATAAGTAAGAAGTGTTAATTTGGTGCTTGAACTAAGCCATTGTAATTTCATACTTCTATTTTTTTTTTTTTTTTCATCTCCACAAGAAGTCTGTGTACTTGAAATGCTTTATGTTCTGTGGTATTTCAGCTCCATCTGCTGGTATGCTACAGATCTTTGAACAATTAATGGAAACAGATAGTTGGACAATGAAAAAAAGCTTTTTGTTTTTTTCTTTGGTACTGAGCTTTCTAACAGATTAATCTCTACTCTTGCTTTGTAGTCAACTCACACTGTTTCATATAGTAATAAGGTTTTACTGACAAAAAAATCAGTTGCATCAGTAATCAGAAAAACATTACAAGTATACGAGACAGTAGATTCTGGCCAGGTTTGGTAAGATCTTATTGGCATGGAAACAAGGCAAATGAAAAGGTATAAGGCAGCTATAGACTACAGGTGAAAGCTATTTACAAGGAGCATAAGGCGTTTAACATGTTAAACAAAATTTTTAGAAAACAAAAGACAATTCATAATGTTTTTTTTCTATGTATAACTGTGTATTTATGTATGAATTCAACTTTTACTCAATTGAAAAAAGTTATTAGAAGGCAACAATGTAATGAACTAAAATGACTAGAACCACTTCAAAAAAAGTCACAAAACATTGTATCAGACATTACAGAAGGAGAAAGTTATTGTTAATGGGGATAAAGGAAGTGTTCATAATGTCAAAACAGTTACTGTGTTATAAAAAAAAAAACACTTTTAAAGAGTGAGATAATCTTAAAAAAAAACAAAAAAGACATATCTATATAACCTGCCTTCAAGCTTTTTACAAAACAAGTGAAAGTTCTGTTAATTTCGTAACACCAGCTTTAGTTGCATAGTTTATGTAGAGCTTTTACTCTACTGTACTCAGCCTAGAAGATCAATTCAAAGATCAATTCAAGACAACGTGCTTGCTGCAACTCTGTTTAGCAGAAAGTTGTTTTTTTTCAAATGAGCAAAAGGCTGTAAAGCTCAGCTGAACTCTGATGAACAGTTTGCATTTTATTTAAGACAATACTACCAGAAAACTCACTCTTACTAAACCAAAGGACACTACAGCACTACAGAAATGTATAACTTATGTTGGACAGTTTTAGTTCCTGGATTAGACCCTCTTTTAGTAAAGCACATCAGTCTATATCCTACTCTAAGTAGATGTTTAAGTAGTACTTTGTAATACCTATGCTGCCTAAGTGCATACCAGTGTAAGTACTGGATTTATTTTCTTCTGGAGAAGTTAATCTCACCAAGCAAACTGGCAGATTCATAAATATTGTTTACCTTGCTCATAAACATACATACATATAAACATATATACAATTATTATGTTTATGTACATTTATGAATTAACACACACATGGGCATAAAAAAAAAAGTGTAGGGACAAAATCAATCTCCCTATCTCATTTTTTCCTCTGCATTTAACAATCATTAACAGAAGCGTCAACAAAACTCATGTTGTAATGTATTTATAAACTTTGTTCCACTTGCATAGAGATCTATATCACCATGCTTCCATATACGAAACAAGACATTTAAAATCAGTAATTCTGTAGTGCTGCAAATAAAAACTAACCAACTACCTTGTGATGGTATGTCTAAGATTTCTGATTTCTTCTCAGTTTCCTCCTCTGTCTTCTCATTTATGTCAGCTATGCTATTGTATTTTTCTTTGAATGAAATAGCACTCTACAGAAAAAACAAAAGGCATCTTTTATTAGGCAAACAATAAAAAGAGCATATCACCTCCTCTAAAACAATGGTCTAAGGAGAAAGAGTGCAGTTCCACTCTTGTAGCCATATTTGTACCAATCTTGCTACAGGGTCAAGGTTTTTGGAGAAATCATTTTTACCTAACTAGGAAAAATATTTTTTATTAAAGGCATGCTCCAATGGAAGTTTGAACATGTAAATAGAGAAAAACATAAAATATTTACTTCATTTCCACAGCAAATTCGACCCCAAACCCCACAGATACCATACAAGCATTTAATCATATTAGCAATGTGTACACTCAAATATTATGCTTTTGCTGCTTTTACAGCTGAAAAAATGACACAAAGAAAACTTAACCCAATGTTGAAACCAAACCCATGCTGATACTCTGTCAGCTTCCCCACTTCCAGTCTTAGACTGTGCCTTGCCTGTAACGTTTATTCCCTTTCCCATAATGTTTCAAAATGTTTTTCAAATTTTCAAAATGCTACCCTAGACTTCTAGGCAAAATTCCAACCCAGATATGAATTCATCACTGTCATAGTAGACTTCTGGAAGCACAATGGTACACAAATGGCAGTTCAACACACAAGCCAGGCATTTGGAGGCATGGCACCTCCTGTGTCCTGTGGCGTGCCTGCCAGTGTGCTGGATGAACAAACACCTCAACTAGGACAGAATGGGAGGGCACTAAGGTGTTTACCCACGGAAATGTGGAGGAGACCAAGGCAGAGCCAGACAGGAGTGACCACAATATCTGAGAGAAGCGGAAGCTACAGAGAGAACAGGAAAATTCATGAAACTTCATTCAGAGAAGGAGAGTAAGACCTGTAAAAGAAAAAGAGAAGCAATGGAATGAGAAGCCTGGAGAAAGCCTGAAAACGCATGTGAAAACTGCCAAAGGATGAGACTTATCATACAAAATAAGAAAAAAGTAACCAAGAAAAATGCAATTTCAGGCACTGATTCACTACAGAGGATTTTCAGGGACCAAAAAGGCAAGGATCATTGATCCAGGTATTAAGAAGGTATGAAACATGATGGCTTACAGCTTTTTATGCAGAAGTTTTAGATAGAGAACCCGAGTCGTTTATCTGCAGGTCACAGGTGCGACCAAGTGAAAATTTCAAGCCCAATAACAAGAATACAAAAACAACCGATCCCTCAACACCCAAAGCCAACATACTCCGTTGAAGTCTGCAGAGGGTTCAGCTGCCAGAAACAGGTTTTGAAAGCCCTCTAGTGGCAAAAGCTTCAACATACAGGAACTGAGCAACTATGTAACTGCACAACCAAGACCTATTGAACTCTGAATCCTATTTTGCACTCTTCTGATGTCCCTAATATTGCATTCCTGTAGTGATTTTAGTGAGCTGTAAGTTTCTCCGAAGCAGAATATATCCATCTTGACTTATGTCACAGACACCTGGATATATCTTATAAGAGACACAACCTTGCATTCCTCATGGCATGATCTGACTCATAAAATGACAATCAAATGCCAACCCATGCAGCATGCCAATACCCTGCAACTGTCACAGCCTGTCAAAACTTTCCTTTCTACCATTTTTATGACAATCTTCAGTCGTTCATCTTTCCACACCCTCAGAAGATCTATGACAATCTTAACACAAGTTGTCTTTTTCCATAAAAGTTGAAGAACTTTGTTCTCTCAGGCACAGCGCACATGAAGAAGCTATTACACAGCAATTAGGCCTCAAGTAACAACAGCACCATAAAATATCCTCTTGTGAGATTTTTTGCCTACCTTTCTCTCATCAGAATGTGCTTCTTCCTCAGTGGGCACACTGGGCTCTTCTGCAGCTTTCTTTTCTTCTTCTAGTTCTTCTACATTGTCCTTTGAATGATGAGTTGACTCTTTGCTTTCTAAGACTTCCAATTTTGGCACACTCTGGCACTGCAGCCAAAATGGAGATACGTGGTCATAATGAGTGTGCAATATGCGAACAGCAACATTACTCACAGCCAGGGACTTTGGAAGATCGAATCCATGATGTGTATCACAAAACACATGATTCTTGAACCTGTAAATAAATTAAAGAAATAAAAAAGTTCCTTAGTAGGATCGGCAGCACTTATTTTCACAGTTATTCATGAGTATTCAAATTGATGTTCTACACTAAAAGTCACCTAAATCCTATTTTGTCACATGGCACAGTGTAAGAATTAGAGTTGGATGTAGCAATACTCTTCCTGCCCTGCATTAACTTACAGACATTAAGCTGTCTGTAAGCTCCTCCAGAAAACCTGCAACTGCATGAAGGGCATCAGGAGCTGAAAAAATGTAATGGTCCTGATAGGAAGGCAAGGCGACACAATCAGATGGCAGCTGTTCTACACAGTACATTTCTGATAAAACAGATTAATTTAATGGGCAAAGTCCTACACAGGTAAAATCACTATTTGTCTGTGTTACAACAATCTCAGCATGTTCCACATAAAACACAACGGGATACAAAAGCAATTCTGATAATCAACAGCATTACACACCAATCCTTTTGACAGCATAGGAATCAGGCTAAGAGCAGCACAGGAGGCCAGCCTGCATCAGACCACTTATCTAACTTTTGAGTCAGAATTCTTGCATCTGTCAGAGTAGACATTTAAGTTTCTTGCTCATTGCAATTCCAGCCCAGTCAAATGCAAAACAATTTAAATAATACTGATTTTCTGCCTAACAATAGAAAAACATCTTCTAGTAAAGCACCATTTAATTTTTATTTAATACGATTTTTTTTTAATTATATGTGCTTCTTGTACACCAAAAGGCTTTAACTCGAATGGGCACTTGCTGAAGGTCAGTATGACATTGCTCAGGATCAGCCTTCTAGATACCTTAGCAAAACTTACAACAACAGGTCCTCAGTCAAGGCAAAGTCACTTTATTCCTCATATTTGCAGATAGGGAGTAGGAAGGCTGCTCAAAAAATTGTTTTGGAACTTGTTCTGAAAAACGTATCTGTTAAGTGGCAACCTACTAAAAACTCTGATTCAGAATGAACCGCTGAGGTTATTTACATTCCAAGCTCTATAATCTTTTATCTAACAGAGCACTGAGCACAAAGCATCATTCACCACTTTGCAAGGAACTGTGAAGGCTTATAAATTATTTTAAGGCATCAGCAAAAAAACATTAATTCCAAAGGAATTTCAATTCTCTGCATGAGTTTTATTGCTTTTATTTTAAAATTGTTCTGTCAGAAACAGGGTTCTACTCCGGCATTTTAAGAAAAATATATTCTATATATATATGTGTGTATGTGTATCTAAAGATACACATATAAAAACACTTCAGTTGTTCAACAAAAAGCTGATGTAACCGGGATCTTCCTTAGCAACAGGATGGTATGAAATTCATCAGCTGGGAGTCTGTAGAATAAATGCTATTCACCATAAAGGGATCACAAGAAAACAGTTCTTTGTGTTTACTTGATTTGATTAGACAAAGCCAGGCTTCACTTCAATTAAGAATTTCAGTATGTTGTACCTTACTTTCTTCTTCAGATTGGCCCAAATACAGAAAGTAACATTTTTGTCCTTTATGACTGCCTGCATATTTCCAGTGTCAGAATCTTCATACATACTAGCTGTCTACAAAGAAGAAGCAGATTAAATCATGTTTTCTTCTTATTTATTTGTTTTTCTTAAATTTACACTGGAATAAATAAATTTAAAAGAAAAGACATGTAAGAACAAAAATACACTGGACAAAGCACATAAGTTGCATCCCTTGGTAAAACTTGAACTATGTTATTTTTTCTTCCTCTGACATCATCAATTCTGTCAGTCAAAATACTGCCAAATACGGGGTCTTACGTTATCCCCTTCAATGGTTCTGCCAATCTCTCTTAATTATTTGCCTTCAAAAATACTTCTCAGTACAAATTTAAAACAAAAAAATTTTAAAAAAGCATTTATTGAATAATAAACACTCCTACACCACAGTCACTACAAAAAGTATTTTTTATTTTTGTTAATATAAAACCTGTAAAATTATAATTATATGAGGAGTTCAATCCTAAACTCAGGAAAGATGATCAAGAATTTACAGAAAGTTTTGACTGTCAGCAAACACACAACTGGTTCACTATTTCTTTTATTTCCTTTATTCCTTTTCTTTTTTTTTTTTTTTTTGTTTCCTCTATCAATACTCTTTTACTAACCATACTTACATATATGATTAATATGCTTAGAATAGCATATGCTATGGTGGTTTAACATGGGTAGATAGCAAAGCACCACCATGCTGCTCTCTCACTCCACTCACTGCCAAAGTCCCGCAGCTGCCAAAGCCTTGCCACATAAACCCAATACAAGCAAGATCACCATCTGTACCTATGTACATGCAACCCAGAAAAAGGATTCATAAATACGTTTTCATTTTCTTGTTTAAATGCCTTTTACGCTTCCTAATATCTTCACTTAGTCACATGGTCTAAGATTTTGGGTAGATGCATGGTACCAGGAGTTGGACTTGATGATCCTTATGGGTCCCTTCCAACTTGGGATATTCTATGATTCTATGATAATATTTTAGTCATATCTACTTGTATTAAAAAGGTATATAAGCTAATCATATGATCTACTTTTCACATTTGCAATTTTTTGTACCATCAGCTAACTTCTAATTTAAAACAGTGACAAAATAGGAAACAAATTTTACACCGAGTCCCTTGTTTCCAACATCTCCAACTATCACAAAAGTTCAAAGTAATTGAATATCAAACACCTTAATGGTAATGGTAGTTTCCACTGTAAAACTAAGATCTCAAGAGGTTATGAAAAAATAGTCTGGTATCTACTCTATATGTGATTTGTGTAACAATATAAGAAAAAATATCACAGCAAAACACTCGTAGAAAAAACTTTTATGCACTGTGTATATTACAACTTTGAAGTAGTAAATCTTACTTTAAGCAGGTGTTCTGTTGCTTCGTTGTACTTCTGATGAAGTAAATTCTGCAATTCCAAAATAGTTTCCTGGTACTGGACTATTTCTTTTTCTGTTATCTCACTTGGTGGTGTGTCCAAGAGGAAAAACTGCAACTTCTCAATTAACTAGAAGACATTATATGCAGGTAAAGTACCTCTGTTTTGACACCAATGCCAGTATAATGTGTGTTCATTCCCTGACCTGTGGGCTGTATAGAATTTTAGCTTATAAAATTTATTGAACCAGTTTGTCACATGAAGAAATCTGTTGGTCAAAAATTAGTTTTCATGAAAAGCTTACAGCCTTGGTGTTGAAACATATCTTCTATAGCAAAAATCTCAACTGCTAAATCTAAAAAAATATGTAATAGTGAAACATACAGCAATTAAATTTTAATTCTCAGAACAATCCTTAGTGTGAAGTTTGGAACTCTGTGATAACATTGTTATCTTCCATTATATGCTAGTATCTTGACATCTAAGCACATGTACAAGACTAAAAAATATTCCTAGTTGGCTGAAGTTTTGAAGACACCGATCCATCACAGGGGAAAAAACAGTATTTCATTGGCATTGTATTTATTAGCATACTGTCTAGTAAAACTGAATTTCAAATCTGTTGATAAAATTTGTATTACTATTCACTTCCTATCTACAAATTATATCCATTAATGTTAATAAATGCTGCACAGAATCAGGAATAATTTGTTTCACTTTATCTGTATGACTTGCTTATTTCTCAAGAAAAAAAGGTGAGTTTGGGGCTCTGTATGGCAAAGGTTGTAACTTCAAAGTAGATGAATGACAACAGTAAAATGACCGTAAATATTAGCATTTTAAAACAAACTTCAAAATGAAGATTACAGGACAATAAAAAAAAAGTAGTACATAAAGCTTATAAAGCTGCTGTTTCATGCTGACCACCTGACTATTATGGAAAACTTCACAATGCTATATTTGGAATGCCTTCTAGCTATCATTAGAATTACAAAATAAAGATATTAACTGGAGGGAGGATGTTAAATAAAAATCAACCTTCACAGAAGTGAAGAAATGATCAGAACAATTATAATAGTTTAAGACCAGATGATCTTGGAGGTCTTTTCCAACCTTAATGAATCTATGATAGAAGAGCTTACCACAGTGGGCTATGGACAATCTGTGGTCTACGAAGCCCCAGTAAACTGTTTACAGAACAAAATTAAATAGGGTTTTTTAAATGGGGTCTATCAGTGCATATGATAAACCATGAAAAAAAATGAATTTTAACAGTAATGTATTGATGCAAAAACCTTGTGGATCATTGCCAGTGATGGTATCTGCTCAGTCAGACTATAGTCAAAAGTCACAAGTTACAAGTAGATGTTAAATTCATTCAGGGGCTCCCATCCTTTTAGACTACTGTCCCAAATGCCATCTTATTTTCCTCTGTGCCTTGGCATCTTTGCTTCCTGTCCCTCCTCCCCTGCGCCTGACTCCTGCCACTTCACAGGCATCTGCATCCTCAGAAGCCTCTCTTTCTCTTTTCTTGCACCCTGCTTCACTCTGAGGGACTTGCACCACTGCCTCTGTCTCTCTACTTGTGTCATTCCTGCAGTGCTGCCTCTCTTCACAGCTCTGGGCCACAGGTCTGCAGTAAGAGGATGAGAAGCATTAAACATCATCCATCTGCGGTCCCCCTTGAATAACACCTCTCCTGTCGTCTCTGCATGCCTCACCTGTAATGGGAAGCAGCACCACTTATCTGGCAGAGAGGAGAAACACTGTTGTTATGCAGACAGAAGAGCTATCACTGCAAAGACATATTATGTACCTCTTCTCTTCCCTGTGCTCTCCCAGGCCTGCAGTGCTGAGACAAATGGAAAATTGGATTACATTTTATACCTCCCTTCCAGACTCACTGGACTGTTTTTCTCTTAGCCTGTGAAGTTGCAGCAGTACTGCTTTTTAAAGGAATAGCAAAACAGCAGCAGATGGTATAACAATACTACTGTCTTTTTATATTTAATCTTTAACACAGTCTGCCTTGATAGTGAGGTGACCCCTATCAACTAGAATCTACAAGATCTCACAGTCCTAGAGTAGCTGTAACTGTTTCGGTGTCGGATGGGAAACATGGAGGAGTGGGAAAGAAGTGTGTTTGGCAGAAAGAGTTGACAGCAGGGAGTCTAGTGGAGAGAAGGAACGTAAGTGGGCAATCGTCAGGCTTTTTGCTTGGTCTGCAGCGTAGAAGAGAAATGGGAGAAGTTACCTGTTGAAATTCTTGGAAAGGACTAGCATATTCCCCACTGGCTCAGAACAAGACAGTATGTGGCAGGTGAAAACTGCAGCACTCCGCAAGCATTGCAAGATGGGAAGTCTAACACAGAACCAAACTAGCCCAGTGAAAGATGTATTACGTATGCAACTTTCATCCCCATTTCTGTAAGACACGTTCTAATTTGCAGAATGCTATAAAGTTAACATAAATGAAAAGAAAATCCTAAAATTTGATATCAGACACAAATTGCTTTGAATTGCCTCAGAAACCATCGATGATTGGCTGTGCATTTTGGGAACCCCTGCTATTACACAACACTTTACTGACCACAAACATTATGTAGTAAGACTTTTGTCCACTGAAGAATCTAGGTGTGACATGAGCTGATAGATTCTGGCTCAAGGCTTTTAAAATGTAGATAGCAGGGGAAATGGAAGTTGGAATACTAGAGCTCAGCATAGAAATACTACACAGAAGTCCCTCAAAGGCACAGCATATTTAAAGTCAATAGACTTCTCCTTTAGACCTAACAATAGATCTGTAATAAAAAAATAAAAACTGAGGAAAGATTACTGGCTGACGAAGGTTATAGCCAATTTCAGTCACTTGACTGTTAAAAAGAAAAGTAGGTGGGGGGAGCAGTATAAAGGATATACTTTAGTGACCTTAAACCAAAGGATACTATTTTAACATTTACATTTAATACTTGTTGTCCCTTCTCCACAACAACTTGAATGTCCTTATTTTGATCTTCACGCCATAAGTTCATGAAAGTATTTATTTCCTGTGGTATAGTTGGGTCAGGACTTCCATCACAAGCAATATAATGCTCCCACTACAGAAAACAATCAAAAGAAAAGTAGATATGGGCATGTGGTGCAAATCATTATTAGAAGAAAAAGGAGGATTCTGAAAGACAAATACATTTAGTGATACATTCACAAGTGCCTCTAAACAGGACTGTATATTGTATTTGAAGATTTATTTTTTAAAATAATAGACATATTTTGCCATTATTTTTCACAAAAAAAATGTTTCTCTTTCTGAGGAATACTTTTCAGAAAAATCCATAAAAAAACTGTGGTCTTTCAAAATGAATGCCAGATCCTGTTATTCACAAATATAATAAAGTCAGAGCTTCATGTCTACTGGAAAAGGTACTAAATAACATCCAAATGCGTCAAGACATAACTGTGCAGTTATCATACTATACCTGTGCAGCCACAAAAGGCTAAAGCCACAGTGGTCTACAATAAGAGTGTACCAGCATCGCTAGGACTGTTCCCTCCATAGTGCTTGTGAGGCCACATCTGGAGTACTGTAACTTGAGTATATATTAAGAAATATACAAGACAAAGAGAAAACCCTTGTCAACAAGTCTATTTAACATTAACTGGAACCAAACTGACCAAATATGATTACCAGATAGCTACTGAGTGATGTTTCTGTAAGATGGGTTCACAAGAGTGAAACATTCTATGAGTCTACTTACATACCTTATTATTTTAAATTTAACTTTACAGATATATAGTAATATTGGGTAATAATTCAGCCTCCAGGTATGTCACCCTAAATTATAGACATTAACTACATTTTCATGTGTTTCTGGATCTGATATGTGTCCCAGATTTGTGCTTGTTTTAGCCAACCTGTCTCCAAATGGTGACGTTGAGTGGTGGTGATGGCGGTGGAATGTTTAAGAGTAGAACAATTTAAATAAAAAAGAAACAACAAATACCAGAACATCTGAAACTACAACTGTCCTCCACTGCTGGGGTAAGCTGTGGGGTCCAAATACCTTGGTAACCCATACAGCCTCCTCCTTGCCATTTTTCTTTTACATGTGAAACAAGGTACATAAAGGAAAGTAAGCATGGCCAATTCTTACCCTGAGACAGAACTTGAGAGGTAGTCATAGTATATATCTAAATTCAAGAAATTGAAGCATTCCTAGATTTTGTAATGGAGACGTAGCCTAAAGCCTCTTTGTTGTCTGAACTCTGCCACACTGGGCAGATTTTGGAAAGAAACCTTACCTTTGCATGGGCTCTGTATTTTGTTTTCCACAACTGAGCAGACACAAACTTTTCTTCCAGTGAATGAAGTTCTGCTAGTTCATACTCCCTTCGCTCTTGATCCTGTTAAAATTTTTGTGTAACAAGCAGAGAAATTAAATATTTGTTTTCCTTCTTACAATTATTTTATCTCAAAGAAAATAATTTGGAATATTTGAATAAGTTATAATTTGAACAAATCCAAATGCTGATTAACTTTTTTTTTAAATGAAACATTTAATTCAGAATGTTGCAGTAGTTAGCAATATGCCAGTGTCATCACATTAGTTGCTGAGCCATATGATAAACATTGATGTGTCATATGACTTTTATCCTCAGCCTACAAAAGGGTGCAAGAAATTTGTAAATATGTAAATTATAATTTCAGCTATTTTTTATTATAATTTCTGCTATTTAAAAATCTTCTTGTGTGTAAGGGAAAAAAAACTCTGTGAAGGACAGGATGCACAGGCAAGAGTGTTTTTTTTTCTGAAAAACAAAAAAAAATACAAAAGATAGAAAAAAGCAAAAGGTAAAAATTGGTCTCACAAAAATATTTGGATGTTACTGATCATGTCTTTTTCTGAATTTCACTCTTCTCAAGTTCATAAACATACATATTCAAATACACCTATATACATATATATATACACATGCATATCCGTATGTCTGCTTTAACATGTAATCACTTCTAAAATTTATACCAAAATTTTCTTGCTCCAGTTGTACTACGTATAATTCCGAGGAAGACAAAAAAAATATATGCAATTCAAAGTCAGTGGAAATGAATAAGTATTTATTCCAACTGGAATATGACATACCCCAAAAGTTAACATATCTAACCACAACATCTTCACGTAACAAAACCAGGCAAGACTATCTTGTCTCGGGGAATTTTTATGAAAGCAACGCTAAGTCAAATATTGGCTTAGAGAAAGAACAGAATACATTACAATTTCAGCACCATTTATCTCAATTGTACATGTATTGTGCTTTATTTAAACACTAATCTAGATTGCTACCTTCTCAACTTCCAGTGGCTTGGCTAAATTTTTCATGCTTAACTTTAATGTAGCAATACTTGAAAATCTCCTCTACTTTGTTCCCAACATGAAGGACATAATGAAATCCTTCTTCATTCTCACACTAAATTAGTAATGCTTTACAGACCCTGTCACAAGTTTAGAAGTGGAGTTAGAATTTTTCAGTAACTGTTGCATATAAACTAACTTTTGCCTCAAGCTTTTCCATTAGCTCTCGTTCAATCCTCTCCTTTTCAAGTCTTGCTGCTTCTTCTTGTTCAGCTTGCAATCGGGCTTCCTCTGAAGATTGGGAAATATAACAACAGCATAATTACATTTTATTAAAACGAGACAAATTATTTTGTTACTAGCTGCAGTGACAAAGCAAGTATAATAGTAAACAACATAAGTAGGCATCTGCTATTGCCCAGAAATCTTCCAAATGATAAGAATTTGAAACATAGTACTAAAACCCACTACCTGTGGTGCTCCTCAACCAGGCCATGACAACACAAGTGGAGAAAGGGATCAGCAAGCCCTTGTTTCCCCCTAAAACAGTAGCAGGAGCACCCTCTTCCTTTACCTACAGCTTGAACAGGTTCTTAATCCAATGGTGAAACTGCCTGATCGGTTCAGTTTTAAGCTTCTCCTCCTTTCCTACATCTTTTGGTGGGAAACTCAATCTTAGAGTTATTTCTTTACTAAAATAGATGAAGTTTTAGGCATGTCTCATTGGCTGTCAATCCCCTACAGTTACTCCTGATCATGGGTTTAGCTTTTCTTTGCTGCCACAGGGACAGCAAAGGGATAGCAGACACCAGCCACCTCCTGACAATTGATGTACCTGTGTGTCTTCTCTGGAAAAAGTCCTCTTCAGAGAATTTCTCTTACCTACTGATATATAGGCTTGAGAGAAGAAAACCACAGAACACTGCACTTCTAACTCACTGAGAGTGTTTCAAAATGTAGTGGTAAGAGAGGAAGAAAATCTAATTCTCCCTGCTACTCTCACTCCCAGGTTCCTAATCACGGTAAAAATAACTAAAGGAAAAAGTGTGGCTGTAATAGGAAAGTGAGACGTGGGCAGCAGTAACAAGTAACACAGAATTTGTCCCACAGAAGAGAAGAGAGATGAATAACTTGTATTTGTGCAATACATTGATAACAGTGCCCATACAGTTAGGTGTATTACTTTTTGTCTAATTAAAATAAATGATTTGTACCATCACTTCCCCTGTAAATGAAGTACATAGTACCTTCCTCTTTCAGCCTCCTTTCTTCCTCTTCTTTCTGTAATCTCAGTTTTTCAGCTTTTTCTTTGCCACTGGACTTTTTCTTTGCAACAAATTAAAAGAAAACAAATGTCAGTATTACTTTCATACATCTGGGGAGGTGTTCACCCTCTGTAACCTGAGCTCTTTTAATGTGTTCCTTGAATCCAAATTAAGATTTTAGACTGCCATTGATGCCCTAAAATGGCAATATACATCCCACTCTCCATTTTTCTTTACATTTCATGATGTAATATATGCTCTTATACGTAATGGATCGTTCTGTGCTAGGCATTCCTGAACACAGGAATATTATTTTGAATGTGGAAACGGAATAACAAGTAGATCTGATAAGAAAGGAGATGTTACAACTTCAAACATCTTAAGATACTTCTAGGAAATGCATTTTGGGACATTGGCAAGTCTTGTATTTAGAAGCATCTAAACCACAAAACAACAGAGCTCTCTCTACTGTTATAAAACCTAAACCGCAACTCAAAACAGTTAACTGCTCCAACCAGCACTAACCTCTAGGCTAATCCTAAAATAATAATATACTAAGTTTATGTTTCTCAGAAATTATCAAATCTTTGCATGAAGAACATTTCAATAATAAAAGACAAGGTAAACACCACACATAACCTACAGTCATGTAACCAAAAGGGAACACTTATTTTTGCCCTGTAATTCATAGGTCTCATTGATACCTCACTGATTTATAAAGATATATAAAAATGTAATAATATGCACAAAGCCAAGCGGTCTTCTAGAGACTTGAATAGCTATATGTAAAGCGTAATTCTCCCTCAGCATGAAGATATTAATGGCCCCTCACTTTTTTTTTCCCTCTCCAGCAAAAATTCAGATTCTTGGATGATTTTTTTAAAGTACTTTATGTTGACACAGTCTTATAGTGTTCAATCAAACGTGTAGGATCAGCAACGTCACTATAAAACTGCATTTAAAGACACACAAGGAAAATACTGATTTCCTATTGATGCAGTAGCAAATGCAGCCTAGAGTTATAACCCTCAACACGTGCATATTTAGTAAAATCCAATTATATTTATTCAGTTTTACTCAGGGTGTACACAGGCAAATGCTGCCATTGCATATAATACACTGCAGTTAGTGTGGCTTGATTCCAGCTGGGGTTGATGGAATGATACCATGGAGGAGGGCTGCTCCTGAAGGCAGATGCTGCAAAGACAAGGCCTGAAAACAACACAATTAACAAACAAACAAGAACCATACACACACACAAAACAAAAAGAAAATAAAAAAAGAAAAAAGAAAAAAAAACAAAGAGACTACTATCAGAGATGAAAGAGAAAGATGGACCAAGAAGTAAATCAAAGCAAGTACATGGAGCTCGTGAAAACAAGGAAGCTGACCTCATAGTGAACTGCAATATGAATTCACAGCCAACAGTATTGCTTTAGTGGAGCAGATTTTTTTTTTTGCATACGTGAGGAAAAGAAAGAGTATTCTACATAGTGTCCAATGTATGGAGAAAACAAGGAGTGACAGCACGCTAAACAAAGGTTGAAAGCAAAGCTACAGATGACAAAATACAAAATAGCAGGAAGACAAATGACTTGTGTTTTGTGTACTGGCTGAACAATGGCATTCTGCTGCTGAAACGCCACTGAAAAGAAATTAAATGAAATCATGCATTTAATTTTTCAAAGCAGAGAAAATATGGAATGTAAATGAGTTCAGTAGATGTGGTAATGTGAAAAAGGAGACACATCATCTATTTAGACATCTGACCTCGATGTTGTATTTTCGAGAGCTGAAATTAGGATCCTAAATCCTCATACTCACTGGTGAGAGACAAGGGCTTACAAGGATTCAATCTGGGAAGGTAAAATGCCTAAACCAGTATGACTGTCATCCAAAGCATCAGCAAGTGAATATACTTGGATGGTATCACAATGTACAGGAGACCTAAGGACCAAAGGTATCTATTAGGAATGCAATTCTCCTTTTCAGCTGAGAAATGGGTGCAGAATTGTACCAGATCAGCACAGCAGCCTTCTTGCAGAGGTGTAAACAGAGAAATAGAGAAAGAGATCCAACACCACTAACAGGGAGGAAGACCAAATGAAAACTTAAGTCCAAACACCTGCAAATGAACACGATGGCACATGAACTCTTTCCACCCATTCCACCTGAGTATTCTTTTAGTATGGTAAATATTGTTAAAAGTAAACCAATTTATTTAAGACATAAACAAGGAACACCTTTGTCATTCAGCACACAGAAAGTGTGTCCTCAATACTGTAATGTCGCGCTTTGATTTTGACAAGTATATTTTCAGAAACAAATAACTGCTTGGAAAGCTACTCAATTTATATTACTTTGCACAGCAATAAATAAATGCACAAACATAGTTTTGAACACAAAGTTTACCATGAAGCTTGAACAAAAACAATGGTGAAAGTTTAGTTCCAACAACAAGCATACAGTCAGCAGTTAGCATCACATCTTGCCATATTTGTTACCAAAACATTTATTTGCAAAAACTCTTCTACAACAGTCAACAAAAAATGTGATTCTACCTTTTGCAATTTCATAGAAGGGTCAGTTCCTTCCAATTGAAATAAAATAAAATAAAATAAAATAAAATAAAATAAAATAAAATAAAATAAAATAAAATAAAATCCAAATATCTTTCCTTCCAGTGAAAATGAAAAGATCATCTTGCTTCAATTACTTATAATCACTTTTAGTCAACTTGCTTTCACAATCTTATGACTTAATCTAGTACTGACAAATGTGAGATGTACAATTCCCCAAAGAACACATTTGGATGTGTTCTTTCTGGGGGTGGGGATAGTTTCATTTTCATTGCAACTGAGAATGAGCAATGGACACGAACTAACAAAATCCCACCTCCTGTGGACTTCTGTCTGTTGTCCATCCCCCCTATGCATCAAGCTCAGTGGCCTGAAAGCCAGGACACCGGCTTGCTGCCCTGCCATCAAGTACCAAGACAAATGCTGTACCTGGGCCAAATTTGCCCCCTCTTCCTTAGCAGTTCAGCAGGTGTGCTACGCCGCCTCCTTGTGCAATGTGCACATGCGGAGTGTCACGGAGGCACCTGACCCTCTTTCCATCTGACCAACTGGCCAGGAAATAGGGTTCAAAAAAGAAATAAATCAATTTTAAAGAGCATACTATTGTCACAGCACCTTTATTATTGCAGACCAGCTTAAAAATATTTTGTTGATGTAAAGTCCAAAAATATCTGATGCTTACTTTAATTTCAGCATGAAACACTTAGACATTTTACTCACTGAATTTACAAAACAACAGGAAATAACAGCACACCACTGAAATGAGCACTGCAAGGTCCGAAGTGTTTTATATGAAATAGAGCATAACTTTACCTACCCACCTTTTTATTCTTTTTTGGACCCTAGAAGTTGAGGGAAGAAAAAAAAAAAAAAAAAAAAAAAAAAGCATCAGAGAACAGGGTATAGAACATCACAAATCATTAGAAAAGCCAGTTACTCTGTAAAGCACGCTGAGACTGCCTGCCAAGAATGGATGATAATTTCAGTATCGGGGACAATTCGCTGCTAACACGATTCCAGCCCAGCATAATTAACACTCGGGCAACAGCTGTATATTCCTGTTAGACACGCACCAAGCAGGCAGCTTAGCCCAGAGCACTATTTTAGTCCAAAAGCAAGAGGCTTTCAGCGGTTTCTGAGCCGGCCACCTGGCGCTGCCGACAGCCCCAACGATAACCCGCGCCGCGCCGCGACCACCACGGCCTGACCCCCTTCCCTCACGGGGACACCCCGCGGCAGCCGAGGCTGCTCAGGGCCGTCCGCAGTCGGCGACAGGCGGAGAGATGGCGCGACAGGGGGCGACACGAAGAGCAGGCCGCCCGCCCTCACCATGTCTCCGCCGCGTTGCCGGGGTGACAGCGGCGCCCAGCGGCGGGGCGGTGCCGCGCCGTGCGGCCCTGCCGTGAAGCGGCGCGCTGTTACGACAGGGCGCGCGGCCGGGGAGCCCCTGACCTTCCCCTCCGCACCGGGGGACCCAGTAAGTGCCCCCGCAAATAGCCCCGTCTGGGTAAGAACTGTAAACGGCCAAACCGTAATGGCTTACAGGAGGCTGGGCCGGGATTTACGGACTTCCACAGAAGGCTAACAGCAAACTGATTGTTCTTCAGGTAAATTAAAGACGCAAGCAATCACGCAGGGCTGCAGAGTTCGGGGAAATGGGAGAATGGCCAGCTCGTTACGAGGGGAAGTGCTGAATCTTTACAAAAACGTAAGTGCTTTACATGCGCCGAGCTTAACCGGACAAAGCCCCGTTAACTGGAAGCCTGTCTAAAAGGAGTTTTTTCTTCTTCCCTCAAGCTGCTGTACCTCGGAAGGGAGTACCCCAAGGGAGCAGACTACTTTAGAAGCCGTTTGAAAGCAGCTTTTCTAAAAAATAAAGATGTGAAAGATCCCGAAAAAATTAAACAGCTAATTGCCCGAGGAGAATTTGTGATAAAAGAGTTGGAGGCTTTGTACTTCCTCAGAAAATACAGAGCAATGAAACAGCGCTACTATGATGACAAGGAGTAACCGGTATTAATGACTATGTAATGCTACAAATCCATAAAAGCAATCAATAAAAGAACTGTAACCTCAAAAGAAATGTAGACCCTTCCAACCCGTCTGAAGTACAAATTATGACTTTGCTTACCCTTAAGTAGGTGCTTGAAAGATCAGGAGGTCATATTGTGTGGGTAGCAGGTTCTTCTTGAGTAGCTTTGACCTCCTTGATCTGAAACTTCATGTATGAAAATAGTTCTGCAGGGAGCAGCGGCAATGTGCTTCTGTTATATTTCAGTGTATGTGCTGAACAGTTAGCTGGTGATCAGCTGAGTGTTGGAATGCTGATTATTTGAGATGCTGCATGCCTCTTGTTACTTAGAGGATTAATCTGCTTTTTCAAGGCTTGTACATTTAAAGCATCATTCCCACCGTAACTGAGCACCTGCTTGAAAGGGAGGAAGTTCTCAAAGGTTTTAGCTACATCTGCTTCATGTGCAAGACTCCCATCAGCAGGCTAACAGAGGCAGCATTACAGAGAACACTCTGGGAAGGGGATGGAGTAGAACAACGGTTTAAGTACTTAGATCCTACAGACAATTCCTGCGCCTACTGCTGATTTCTGAGGTTGCATAACTCCTGTAGCAGGAGTTTAGAACTTGATCCTCTCCTCTGGAAGAGAAGTTTGACCCTGGCTGTTTGATCCACAGCTAATTCTTTGTAGACTTTGGCTCAGCTAGCACAAACTTGTGCCATAACTGTTACTCTGTATATACTGTGGTGTGGTTGTTTTGTTTTTTTTTTTTTTTCCCCACAGAACTAAATTACACTGGAGATGGAACAGAAATAATCTTTGAAATATAGGTAAGTACTCACTGCAGTAGAACTGCTGACAACAGCAACAGTCTATACCTGCATAAAGTCCAGAAAAGTAAAAAAAAAAATAAAAAAATAAGGCCAATTAGAAGGTATGCTACCTTAAGATGAAGTATGTGCTTCAGTTTGTAGCACCATGTTGATTTGAAGAAGTATTCCCATATAATTTACTAACTCCTTTACAACATGTTGCACTTAAAACTATCCTAAACAAATAACCTCTACATGCAACATTCAACTTACCCTTCTTGGTAACTGGTAAAAGATTATCCAGATGGGATAACTAAGAAGGGTGAATGTGCAAGTTGTAGAACAGTAGCACTTCTACACTTTGTTCCCCCCATAGGACACAGGAGTGTCTTTTGTATTTTCTCTTAAGTTTACAAAAGGCATTTGATAGAAGAAAACATGCACAGCTGGGAATGAGCACAGCTCATATTTTAGACTTGTAGACAAATTTGAATCGAGTCTGCTGTTATGACTAACAAAAGCAAGGTCTCTGGGCATGGCTGGGAGTTAATAGCCCTTTAATTCCAGAAAAAAGGAACAAGATGTGCAACCTCACAAGGCTCTGCTCAGAGAACAGGATGCAAAAATACCAGAGACCGCTAGAGGGATCAGTATTACAAAGCATTTTGTCAGAGTGCTGCAGCCCCTCTCAAGAGGAAGCGAACACCACTGGGCAAAAGACAACCACTTTATGACAGGCAATGAGAAGTACAAGAAATAAACTGAAAACAATCGTCGAACACATGCAATTCATGGGTTACCCCATCACAAAGATGATGAACTGAAATTCTTGGAGAGAAAAGCAAACAGGGACAGAAATTCACAATACCTATTATTTTTTTTATTACATTACAATAAATAGGAGCAGTACAGTTTGACAAAAAAAATGACAAATTCCAGATCACTTCACAGCACATACTCCTAAAAACATTAAAAATTTTAAAACAAACAGTGGTCTTTTTTTTTTTTTTTTTTTAAACTTAGTATCTGGTACGACCAACATTCCGGTCACACAACCAAATGATGGAAAAACTGGATCACACTGCATATGTTCCACATCAAATAAAGCACAATGTACAAAATGTGCATGTTTCAGTTTACACTATACAAAAATAGTTAAAATACATTCCAGGTAAACATATTACATTAAGAAGTCATTCTAGTAAGAAGTTGGCACTCAAGAGGAAAAAGCAGAAGTATTTTCAACATGAAAACACGAGACAGTGGAATAAAGAAATGTTAGGAAAGATTTACCATCTATGTAGCTTTATGTAAACTTCAGACAAAATGATTTGTATACAGTTTGATGGTCTTTGAAGGTAATAATTGTATTGCTTTATAAAGCAAAGAGTAGAAGATTGTGTGTCAGGATTTACCCATGACAGAGATCCTGTTATTGTAACAAATTCTATGCAGTGTAACTTTTTTTTTCTTAAGTTAGGGAAAAAATTTAGGGCAATGAGACTGGTTAAAATAATTTTCAGTTCTGAGAAAACCAATGATAAAGTTGTTTACTGGTGTTACATAAAGCTACCATAAGGTGTTACTCCCTGACACATGGCAATTTAATGTATTAACATGGTAAGTGATTCACATGTTTATTTAGCAGTTACTATCAGAAATGATAGTACATCCAGGTATGTTTTTTGAAAGCATTTCAAATAGGGAAAAGACAGAATAATTATGAGATCAACGTGTGCAAGCTGCAATCCAACATGCTTCACCAAATCTTTACAAATATTAAGACAAAACTGCACAACAGTGGCAAGGATGAGCTTTTTTTTTTTTTAATGTCTATAAGGGCAAACGTAAATAGACTGTAATAATTTGATTGGTAGCTACAGATCACACTTACTGAAAAAAGTACTTACATATAGCTTCATATTAGAGCTATATTGATCTGCATTTGATGATTAAGACATTTCTGCTAAATTTATTTCTCCTACCATTTTTAATTAAATTAATATGAGAATTTTAGACCAGCCCTAATTTTACATGCAGTGTGACTCAGTTACCAAAAATCGTAAGTCATCTTAGGATTGCTTCTGTTTGCTCAAGATATAGTATCCAGTTTTGCTATGTTCTTCATATATAATCAAGAGCATCTAAAATGTGCAAATAACCAGTTGTCTCCAATACATCTTTTAACATTGGATGCTGTGAAATGTTTTGTAACATTAAGAATTTGTCTGTATTCCTTACTGGCCCTTAAAATGTAGTGCTAGTCTCTCCTATTACCATTTTTCACAATCTTTCATAATCTGAAGTATATTTCGTATCAAAGCTGAAAAGGGAGAGACTGGGTTTTGGTGGGGGCCTAGGGGAACAAGCAGTGCAGGCATGGAAAGGCATTCATTTGTTAAATTCTCAGCCACATTAGTTAAAGAACATGCAGCAATCCAGACAGTATACTTCCCCTAGCAGCTCTGCAGCTCTCCACCTAACAGTCACTGCTGTATTTTTCTTTTTTGTAGAAAGAAAAATATTACATTTATGCAGTTGCACCTTTGACATCATATAAAAGGTCTAAGTTACACTGATATATTAGAATTCTACTGTGTACAATTTCCATGTAATGGTTTAGCTGTACTTTAGGTTACGGAAATGCTGCTCTTCCCTGTTCCAAACTTCCAGGATTTACCAGTCCAGTGTCCTGAATTACCCTACGTCAACATCATGTTTAAGTTTTTAGGGTACACCAAAGCCACACTTTTATTAAATTCTACTCTGCAGCTGACTTAGGGACTAGTGTACCTTCTGGAACTGAGTCCACACTAAAAGCATCTAACAAGGCAACATTTGCAGTAAGATGACAGGAACTGGCAGCACTGCAATTACTGGCTCTTACTTTGGTGCAGAATAGCTGGACTACTCGAGTACCAAAATGGAAAGCTTCTGCACAAATTCTGCATTAATTCTGATCAGAAAATAAAAAAGGAAAAAAAAATCACAAGAAAATATAACCACAGAAAAAGACAACATTAAAATCTTGGTCTAGTTTCATGACAGTCTAGACACTGGAATGCCACTCACCAACCATATAATCTGTGCAACAAAACCAGCACTTCACAAACATCACACAAACATTGAGTCTGGGAACAATGTTCTACGCTGAAGATTTGTGCAAATTCCACACCATTTTATGGCATTGTGGATTTCCAAATTATTTGTATGAAGCAGCTAAATTCAAGCTCATTAATTCATTGATTTGAGGTTACTAGAATTTAAAAATCCCTCCCCTATTTTTACATAAAATAGGCATCTGGAAATATTTCATGCCACCCTTGGGGAAAAAAACAAATGGTTTTAATTTGCTGTATAATTTAGGAGTCATTCTGATTTAATTCTTATGATAAATTCTGGATCCATGTATGAATTAACCTAAGAATTTGAATCAACTTATCTATTAAGGCTTTCTAGTTTTTCCTACAGACACTAAGGGTGAAATCTTGTACCTACTGAACAAAGCTACTTAAAGATAATTTACTGCTATGGGGTCAGGAGAGCTAAGATATCACCTTGGTGTCTTCAGACACAAGAAGTTAAGTGAAAGTCTTAAAGCAATGCATTAACAACAGCAAATCAATCTAATTAGAACTTTTACTTTTTCCATTGCCAGATGTGCATTATTGTCTTTTTTTTTAAATTTTCTTTTTTTTTTTATAGAAAAAATATAGTATTTAAGGAGTGACCGTGACAAATTGCAGTGAAAAATTTTTTGTGAAAGTTTTATCTTTACATTCATTAGAGTTGATCTGAAATGCTACAAGACTAGATGCCTAAAAGCAAAATCTACAGGAAGACTATAAAGGCTTCTGGTCTCTCTCTATTGCAGTCAGTCTAAATTAAAAGGAAGTCTGAAATGAAAGTCTCTTTTGCTAACTAATCTGTTTTCCCAACTAGATTTGAAAAAAAAAAAAAAAAAAAAAAAAAAAAGGAAAGGGGATGTTAGAATGTGTAGAGCATCATTTCATTGTTTTGTTTGCACACAGAACAAAAGTTCACAATCAGTAAGAAAAATAGGAAGTTAGCGACTGTGCATGCACCAAAGAGTCCTAAGACAGTTCTCAGGGTTTTTTTTTGTGTGTGTTTGTTGGTTGTTTTTTTGTTTGTTTGTTATTGTTTGTTTGTTTTGTTTTCTTCACAGGCATTGCTAGTTCAAGAACCAACACTCAAAGAATACTGGCACTTTAAGAGGAATGAAGTTTCCACTGTCATTTAAAACAAGCATTCAGGTAAAGCTAACAGGATCATGAAGCAGAAAGTAAAGTAATGCTAAAACAAATGCTAATAATTTAGTGTAATGTACAAAAATTACTTAAGTATGTCTTAAGAATAAGGATAAATTGTATTTACATAATTATACACTTTGTCTTTGTCTTCTTTTTCTTCTTTTTACCATCTTTGCTCATCTTCTCTTTGTGTTTTCTGATTTCTCGAACTAATGTATAGAAGGCATCATCAACACCCTGAAAAAACACAGAGGTGCACACATTAAGATCACATTAACAGACTTAACTGTCTAGGTAAGTACAGTCTGTTTTCATCTGACCAGATGAAGTGACTTCAGGTGAAGTGTGTTCAATCAGCACTCTTGCTGCCTGCCAGGAGAGCCGACACTGTCTTCTTGCCGAAGCCTTTACAACATCCCTAAATCAAGCTGTGCATTGGAGGAATTGCTGGGGCACCAACACCCTCTCGAGCATTTCTAGATTTTGGGAATGGGCACCTTGGGAAAAATGGATTGAGATGGATGGGGGACTACAGTTGTCTCCTGTCACATGAGATGCATGTCTAACTGCATCACGTCTAACTGCATCACTGTACATGGGCAGCAGGGCCCACAGGAGAGCAGCTCTAGGCAACAGCCAGCCAGTCAAGCATTTGAACAAGTCCTGGCTACAGGCTGTTCCTCTCCTGAGGTCTGAGGAACACTAAGACACCCAAATGAACTATTCTGACACCAGCAACAGCTAGCATCATCTGCCTGCCCTTTCTCTACTATTCCCAAGCTGGACTTAGAGCAGCCTGCGGGTGAGTTACTGCCCAGGAGCTGACCACAGACATCTGCAGATACAACTCCGTTAATAATGTGACTCGGGAACATGTACTGCTCTCCTGTCCACATAGGTGGGGCATATGTTGTCCCACCTCAGACTAGAAAAGCACAGGTACCGCATCTTTAGATTCCAAGTATATTACTGCTACTAGATTTCAGAATAAAACTCTGAAGCATTAGCTAGCTTTGCTTATGCCTTAATAATCTACATGGCTTTTAAAAGTAACTATAACTATTTGCAGCAATAATTTGGTACCAAAGAGATAGTTATGATTAATCTACATATTCATGTCATTTGTCATGCACACTAATACAGTAATCACACCATAGTGTTGTTTTGTTGTTTTTTCTTAATCGTCAGATAAGCAAGACAATCAAATCAATCCCGCATTGCAATGATAGATTAGTATTTGATAAATCATTCCATTCAACCTATATGAAGACACATGAAACACATTAGCTGTGTATTCTATCACGTACAGTCATTTAAAATCTCCACAGCTCCAACAGTCAAGCTACAGACACAAATGCTAATGTTTCTTCACACTAAGTAACTTCTCCACTTTGGGGGAGGGGATAATTATAACTGAGGAAAATTAGCTGTTTTGACCAGAAATCTGTATGCCTGATGTGAACCATAATCAAGTAGAGTGTTATAAAGTATACTTGTATACATACTTGAAATTACCTATTTATGTGATACAGTTTATTTATATTATTGCCTACCTTTCAGGTTGCCCCAAATCCCAAATGAGTATCTGTGTTCTCAGTAAGCCCTTTACATTTAATACTGATAGTTATAAAAAATATTAAGAAAAACTTAATTTTTCACTGCCTTACTCCTTGCGTTATCTTTTAGATATGTCAGAAGTAATTGTGTAATGTTAATGCATCACAGTAGCCAACTGCACCACTATAGAAACTGATCTAGAAATTTGGCCCTACAACTGACAGGCAGCTTTCTACCTCTTCTCAGCTAGTTTGCCTTCAAGCTGACAATTAAAATCAAGTCTTAGTTTATTCCTGTATACCTACTTCAGCGGAAGAGCATAAAGTGAACTCCAAAAAAAGGGCAAAAATAAAATGTCAAAAAATCAGCTTATTCATTGCTGTTTCAGTCAACTACCAAATGGTGATGAAACCATTATATGTTAAGTCCAAATGACAGTGAGATGTTAACTAGCTACACCTAGAAAGCAATGCTTCCAGTATAACAAATTTATTAAAAGTTTTCATGTGTCAAGTTTATAAACATGTTTACAAATAACTAATGTTAGATCAAAGTCCTTAGTAGCTCTACCACCAAAACTAATAGTAGACTATGCAACATCTCATGACATATAAAATACTCTTGCAATTAAGTTTCTCTTAGTTTTAAAGTGCTATTTGTCAAAATAAAATTGATGTACCACACCTAGCAAAAGTACCCACAGTTCTGGAAAAGGTTATGTCTTTTGAAAGTTAGAAAAGCTAGGTATTATTTCATAGACAGCTACTTTATTTTACTTATAACTTCAGCATTATTGCACAAAGTATATTTGGCAATGTTCATGTAGGGAAATGATCTACAAATAGCAATAGTTCAAAGCATATCTTCTGCAGTTCTCATCTCAGACAGCCAACTAGGAGGAAAGTAGTAATCATCAGTCACAATAGAGAACAGTTTCATTCTTACAACAAGAAAAACTTCTGTACAATATTCATCTACAGGACTATTCATATTTCCTTACAAAACTACTTTAGCACTTTTTACTGTGCTAGAAAAGCATTCATTACAAGGACAGTTGTTAGCCCTAAGTGGCATCTTCTAAGACAAAATAAACAGAAATTGCAATTGAAGTCTTCAAGTGAGCAGTCTACCTTCCTTAAACTATATTTTGAGTAAATACAGAGAAAGCAACTCATACAAAGTAATATTGTGGGCCTTTAATCACAGGACTTCACAACTAAGGTTGAAATCTTATTCTATCTAGTAAGGTGTTGATCTTTTAAATACAGTGCATGTTGCAAAATACTTGTGAAGAACAACTTTCATCCTTGCATTTACACCTTTGTAACGCAAGCTTTTAAAGTTATTAATGACATATATACTAGTTTCTGTATTTGAACAGAAATTCCTTTTAAAGTTAGGTAATATAACATACAAAGCATTTAGAATATTTGTGTTAGGACTGAGGGATTCAAAATAAGCTGATCTTTCAGTCTGTGGATTAAATGTTAAAAATGAAATTAGAACACAAGTGGAAACTCTGTTTAGAGAAATTCCCTAAAGGCATCAATACTACAAAATCAAATGTGGTCAGCTTCCCCAGTTACTTTTTTCAGTAGCAATGGACAGCATGCAGCTGACTTTTCTCCCTCTAACAATGGAGTTATTGTGCACAAACTTTTCAGGAAGCGTAAGATGTACTGAATGAATGAGTGCTTTAAATCCAGGCTTAGGATTAGAAACTCAAAATATATGATGTATGCTCTGAGCTCTACCACACAGCCACAATAAATGTATATTTGCTCTGAAAAGCAGAGGCTGAGAGTAGGTTACTGCATACAGTACAGAGCTTGCTCTTGACTCTTGGTTTTCCAAAGAGTATCTAAGAAACATGAAAGGAACAGAAAAATCCCACTGTTCCTGCAGAAACAACTTGATCCTGGCTACAGCTTCTCTTTGGGGCACCACAGTTCTATCATCCTTTGGCCATACAGAAATCTGGATGTCTGGTTATGTGGTTACAGGCACGTGTGCGACTTGGCAAGTAAGCTGGATCTATCAATAAGAAACCATAAAATCATAAGGAATTAGGATTCCTAAAGGACTGCAGCCTCAAAAAGATCTTTACAAAAGTTTAAAATCGTGGAAGAGTCTTTTAAATATATTTAATAAATACTACAATACACACACAACAGTTGTGAGAAAGTTAACATGTATCTCTCTGTAGTTCCATGGAAAAATCATTAAATTACTTTTAAGCAAAAATCTAGAAGTTAATGAACTTTCATAAATTAAGTATTTTTACTAACACAGCTCAATCTGAATTGCTTGTCTAGATGCTTAATTTATACCATAGAGTAGCTTTTCATTATAGTATGTTTTTTTAAATGTAAAAACTTCTTAATGCTTTCGAGAGAGAAATCATTTGGGATCTTACACTGAGTTTCAGAATTTTCTCCTTGCTTGTTGGAAATGAAAAAAAGGTTTTGTGTACTTTCTGCTTTGTGTAACAACCAAAGGAATTAAAATCTTGGAAAGTGTCAGCAGTTAATAATAATCTGGGTAGTACAAGGTTGCTCAAAACTTTGACAAGATCGAAGTAACTAAAAAGGCACCTTGTAAGCGGCAATAAGATAACTGAATATTCCTAGAGGTACCAAAATGCTCTGAACCATCAAATTTGACTACCCACAGACATGAAAGGAAAATAAATACTGTGCATCACTTCAAAGCGTGCTATAGTGAGTATTTCTGAAGTTTTGAATACCAGCTGAAAAACTTGCATCATTAGGTGCTGCTCTCCTTAGCTTTTCTACTATACAGCAGACTGAAATAAAATACATATGTCATGGAATGGGAATTAATACAAGCCAGAGTGTTTTAAATGCTGGACTTCTTATGCCACTAGAATCACTACTAAATTACAGCTGTACCACAAGAATTTTGGAGTACGCCTCCTCCAGCTTAACCTCCTGCATATGAAGTTGCTGAAATGACTATCAGTACTTTGAAGATTTTTAAAGGAATTCATTTGAGTATGAAGATGAATGTCTTCTCTCCTGAGCAGGCACTCTGCAAGTTCTACAGTCTTGTATCCAAGACTATTTTTGAAATAGGATATGGAAAAAAGAAACAATATCCATTGCTGACAGAAGAGATTTCCCCTGATATGGGGAAAAAATAAGATGACATACTTCTTTTGGAAGCAGGCAGAAAGAAAATAGAAAGCAGGTAAAAAGAAAGCATACATTCCCTGAGCTATATTAAAAAAAAAAAAAAAAAGAGAATCCCAGAATCTGAAAAACAAATAAAACCACAATTCCCAACATCCTATTCTCCTCCAGAGGAACTCTAAGAAAAGGAAAAGCAGAAAAGTCAAGATCTAGTATACCAAAAGAAATTTTACTTCAAGGATTACATATGAATGCTTTCTTTACTAGACTAATTCTGGTAATGGGGATCAAGTGGGAAATTATTTACTGAGTGAAAAGGAACAAACCTTCCCATAGGAAGAGGAGCTCAAGGAACAAGGTCAAACCATTACCAAGGTGGAGGGCAAGGGTTTAGTAGAAACACTTAAAAACATCTTACATGGAAACAAAGGCACTTCACATCATGGCTATATTAGTAAGACAGCAAAAAATGGCATAGTTGGCTTTCAGAAGACTACAGGAAGGAGGCCTAGACAATTTTAATTCTTATTTCACTTATCAAAAGCAATCTTTATCAAAAGCAAATATCTGAAGTTGCATCTTATAGCAGTCATTCACTCTTAGCTTTTCAGTGATATAATAATCCTGAGATCTAGTAAAAAAAAAAAAAAAAAGTTACATAATAAAATCTCTCCCTCCTCCTTCTGAGGATTCAATTCTCTTATCTAATGAAATCTTCCTACAGGTACAAGAGTCTTTTTAAGATGGAATTTGAACTCCACTACCTTTCTGCAAAGTGTTCTAAAGTGTGAAAAACACTTCTTAAAAAACAGACACTACCTTTTAAACAAAAGGAAAACGCCGTATCATCCTCCTGCTTGCAAAGTATATAAGGAGTAATAACCCACTTTCTGATTTGTTGCAGAAAGAGGTAAAAAAAAAAAAAATAATGGGTTAGTAATATATGCAAGGAGCTATTTTGACGGTTTATCCAGACATCACTGGAAGTGATTGAGACTAGCCCTTTTTCCACATCACAGATTCTTCTCTCCTCCTTCTTCCTATTCTTCTTGGAGTGCATCATTAACAAATTATTTGCAACAATTCTGGATGTGTTTTTTTTTCCTCCAGTTGTACTTCACTGTTGCCTTTCCCCCTCCCCCCCTTTCTTTTTAAAGCCACAGGAGAAAAAAAAAGTGAGGAACTCCTCTTTCTGCACCTCAGAAGGCCTATAAATGTTATCTTTTTCCCTCAGCTCATCAGCTGAAGGTTCACTCAAATGTCCAACTTCAGTTGTATCTGCAACTGATCTGTATTAAAATATTTTCCTCTCAATTTCCTGACACACAAAATTATATCTGCACTTTACAGATGGAGACCGTGACATGCAGGAAAGACCTCCTCTTACTCTATTTATCAAAAACCTTTAAAACAAAGCAAATCCACGTGTTTGCTAGGAATATTATTCAGGACTATTATACTGCAATCTGATTCGTTTTATATCGTAAATTATGTAATTAATCATAAAATGTCTGATTTGCAAGATATTCTCAATCAGCTTTATTTGGCAAATGATTTGTAGAACTTACCCTGTTACATTACAAGACTTACCCTGTTACATTACAAGACTTACCCTGTTACATTACAAGGCATTTTTTAATTTTCACGCACCCTGGAGTCTTTTCTTCTTTGCTGATTTTTTTCACTCTGTACTGTCGAATCTCTCGCACCAATGTATAAAAAGCATCCTCCACTCTCTGCATTGTAAAACACAACTCCTTAAAAACTGCTTTATTATCAATTGACATACTGGAACACCCATGGCAGAGGAAAAAAACACCGAAATTATGAGCTTTACTTGAGGAAAGTATATGGATCTCTAAATGGTCCACAGAAAAGCTGTGTTCATATTACGTCCAGAGATAAATATCAAAGATTCTGTCCATCAGAACAGCACAATGGAATAAAACTCTCAAAGATGTCACAGAATAAGCCACAGGACCTGCCTTCCTAGCTGACAAAATTTCTTTCTTACATAAGATCAGCCTTGCATTTAAGGTACAGTTTAAGATTTAGCCCAGTACCCAACTTCGTCAAGCAAACTTTTTTCTCCTCAATATATTTAAAATGCTGGGTCTGCATATTTGTTGCTTGATAAGTACTTTTTAATGCAAGGAACTGAGACATGCCAAAGAATTTACTGCTGAGTAATTACCATGAAATCTATTCTTCGAGACTTTTCTTTTCCTGTGCTAGGTAGCACTAGGACAAAACAAAATAAGAGCAATTTTCTTCCATTTCTTCCAGTGCTGAAAATAACCAAGCTTGTATTTCTGAATCTTTTCACACATTTTTGTGGGCATGAATGTATTTAGCAGGCACAAAACCCTGTTAGATTAGTAACTAGGGGGTACTTGCACACAGTTAGCCAACTATTTTCACTTCTTAGCCAAAGTGAGAACCTGTTACTCTTTGGGCTGGCAAAGCAAGCTTGTTTCTTCTGTTCTTGAAGTACTTGAGTTGCAAAGATCTGTGCCACAAGCTAACAAAGTATAGAAAAATTCTAAATCAGGCATTTTGTAACAGGTTACAAATAAATTCCCCTAAGAATACATTATTGTTTTTAAAGCTCCTTATAGAGCAAACACGATGCTTCCAGATGTAGGACAGTGAATATTTGAGTCACAGCAAAGTGCTTTTTAAGAAGCATCTAAAGTATATCTATTTCAGAATAACTTTCAAAGTAAATACTTATTGTAATTACAGAGGTTATTTTTCCATGCAGACATAGCAACAAGTTCATTACTGATAATGTTTAAGGGCTTAGTTCACATCCACACAAAAGGCTCAACCACTCTGCTCTTTCTGGGCTACTTCAGCACCTGTCCGGGTAGATAACAACACTACGTACAAACAGCCTGTGATGCTCTGCTGCTTGCATCTTCCTTTGGTTAATGGGAGCTCTTCAGGCATGCCAGAGCAGTGTTTCACTCTCCCTGGTCTCATGCCTTACCTTTCTGCAGCTATGTGTTTATATCACTTAGAGATGCCGAGGACTGAAGAATGGTGTTAGCAAATACAAGATGAAAAGGTACAGCGCCAGCTTCAAGTTGGTGTTAAGGTGTAGCTGTGGCTTTTAAAGGGGATAGTAAATCTTTCATTTGCCTTCCTGTCAGTTTCATCACTTGTCTCCTCAGTCACATCGACTGTTGTTAACTTACTATAAAGGTCAATAATTGGAATAACAGTGGAAGAGACTGAAGATCAAGGAACACAGTACAACCACGTAAGCCCCCAAAACATCAGGATTATCCAAACACAATCCAGGCAGTTTTTCCTTAAGTTCTCTCTCCAACCCATCTTTGTATTATACAACTCGTAACAAATATAATTAACATCTACTGCTGCAGTTACTGGGTCATTTTGCTTGATCTGTACCATCGGTTATCATATTTCAGACTCATTCTTAACGCACAGCTGTTTATCTGAGGGTACGTCTGACCTACAGCCATACCAATTTTTAATATTAAATGGATTTTATTTTAATTCTTGGATTGTATCTGTTATGCTAACAGGACATGTTTTGTATGTTAGACAAATTCCTAAGTTGTCCTATATTTCAGGCCTGAAAGTTCGCAAAATTTAAAAGAGCCATCAAAAACAGAAAAAAAAACAAAAAAAACACAAGTAAAGCTCATACTTTCATGTTTTCCTAGAAGACATGGAAACTTATTCCATTAAAAACAGGAAAGAGTAAACATTGATCTGCTGCTATGTGCCAAAGTACAGCCTGTACAAGAATCAACGTTTTTGCAAATTTACTGTTTTGCAGTAGAAATACATAATTTGATTATGGAGCTTACACATGAATAAATCGATAATTCTTCACTTAAAGTTTATTGCCAAATTCCCCATCACCATCAGGAGCTGTGATTTGCTTTAGCAATGCAGAGAGAGGGAGAGAGACAGACAGAGTAAGAGAAGAAATTGCTACTACTGCCACCATCAAGAACAGTCTTATGAAGCTATTGAGAGAAATTATTCTGAGAGAAAACTGTATACAAAGAAAGACATTTGCTAATTTCATTATTACAAGGTGACATTTTTAAAGAGCCAGGTGCCAGTTTTAAAAATAAGTCATTTTAACAGCAATTTATTTTAATAGCTCTCAGTATTTTTTCCTTAAATGAACCTGCCTCACACATCTGGAATATAATCAACCAGTCCTTTTAGCTGACATAAATGGAATTAAAAATATCCTTTGGCAAATATTAAAAACACAATAGCAGTTTAGATGTGAACAGCCTGAAGAACCCATGACCTCTAGGACAATGTTGCCCTAGATGCTTTTGACTTAGAAGATAATCTTTCTTTGCAAGTAAGCATATTTTAAAATGAATGTTTGGCTACTTCAATAAGAACCAAAGCATAACCAGGAATTTTCACCTGTTCTGCTTCTATAAATAGTGCTTAAAAGAGATTAATGAAGGTTAACCTTGAACCTCAAAAGCATTCCATTCACCTTTATACACTTTATAAGAGTTGGTATCCTAAAACCAACTATTATACAAACAAAAGTATTCCTGTGGACATGGACAAAAAGAATTATCCTCACTTGCGTAACAGTACACCTGACAAAACTTTGCAGATACAAAGTCAGTTCAGCCAATACATGGCCTGCAAAAACCTACTAGCTCCTGCTACATGAGGTTAAGGCTCTTTTTGTTTTTGCTGTCTATAAATACAATGCCTCAAAGGACTATTTGGAAACTGTTACTGCAACTCAGCCACATGCAGAAGTAACTTTCACTAGTTGGGGTGGTAGCATTTATTTAAAGTTGTGTTATCTTATAAAGGTTAAATACCAGACGTACATCACCACACTCACATAAAATACTGCACAAAATCAGAATTGCAATTACAAATTTAACCACTCAAAAGTTAAGAAACACCAGAATTACAGCTGTCTGTCCTACCTGAAACTTCACCATTGTTATACACATGTACCCCTTTTTTGGCTGCCTCTATTTATGTTGTTAGGTAAACAGCAAAACTGTTTTCCTCAGCATCCTGGAGTCATTCAGCACAGATGTTGGATGCCAAAGTTCTGTTCCAACATTATCAAAAGGTTTTCTTTTTCCTGAGGCCTTGTCCTTGGGAAGGACCGAACTCTTCTGGAAAAGTTTTACCTTACAAACAATTGGCACAAAACAAAAGCTCAAAAAAAAAAAAAAATACAATTCAGCCTGCACTGTGAAGTCAAGTTATAAATTACCAAAAACAAGATTTTAAAAATGGAAAGTGTTGCACAGCTATACACATAACAGCAGCTTTAAGTGAAACATAATATTGTTAAACAGATACAACAAATCCCTAAAAAATTACAAGTCAGTCCAAGCAAATTGTCTAAATTATCAGTTATTTGTGCATCTTACCAGAGGCATAGGAATAAATGTCTGTAAGTGCTGCACCAGTTACACACAGGTTCTCTCCAGACATCACAGCATAAAAACAGCATCTTTGTCATGTAGGTCAACTTAATTAAACACTTCAAAAAGTATATGTTCTCAACAACTAAAGCGTACAGTAACTCCTACATACCTGTTTTTCCTTTGAGTCTAATACTAGTAGGACAGTAGCATATTAAAGGATACCCCCTAATCCCCATCTTCATTGCCAGTCAGAACCAAGTAAAAACAAATACACTAGCTTTCATAACAACTTATTAGTGCACTTCATTTCAGTGTTATTCCGTTTCCTATTTTTGACCTAGTCTATCATTTTTTTAAGATCTTAAGTAACAACTGAATTAGTTGGAACAGATGTGAGATTTTGCCTGAGCATGAAATGCTTTCATTTTTAAAGATAGGCCTTGGCAATCAAAACAGAGTAGACTGACAACTCCTTTGCATTTCTGCCTCTCTTACTTCCCTAGAAAGCCCCTCTGGTTTTAACTCCAGCAAAGGTGGGGTGCAGAGAAGACCTAAAGCAGCTACGCAGCAGGGAGCCCTTCAGCAGTGCATTAGTACCTACATTTGTGTGATGGCAGATATAGGAAAGGAGGAGAAAAAAGGTTCCTACTGCTGAATAATGATGTCAGGCCTTCTGCACATTCCAGGAGTTATTGGACCATCAACTACACTTGTTCATAGACAGACGTTCTGCATGTAGCCAAAGAGTATCAGATTTTTATTTTTATTTTTTATGACAAGGGCTGAATTCTGCCCAATAAAAATATAGTCCACAGACCACATCCAGCTCACAAAATGGCTTGACCCTCTCCCCCAATTTAAAGAGTTACTTTTGAAGAAGTGGTTTTGAAGTGGTGTTATGAACACCACTATGAAAGAACCAGCAAACATACATAATGATTCAACTTTTAGAATGCAACATTCTCAGCAGAGACTAGTATGTTTCTTCACTTTAAAATCTGAGACCTTTAGGGACCCCTTATCTGCAGAGGGTGTAAAGCTTGACTTTGAAAAACAAAGGCCAGCCAGACCCCTTCTATTATATTTCAATTGGCATTACCAAAAACACAAAGTCACAGATTAGATTAGAAGACAAATTGTAGCAGTAACAGTTCATATGAGACATTTTTTGTCCTGTGAAACAAGTACAAACCTCTGGCAGACCTCTTGAAAGACGTATCTGGATGAAAGAAAAAAAGCTGATAGTACTTCAGGTAAAAGAAGACTAGAAGAGTGGACAGGTGTGTTGACTTTTGAGCATGCAGTTTTGTATTAGGCTAGGCATGGCAGGATGCTTGTAGGAGTAATCTGCAGTTTGTGGGTGAGGGAACCTTCTTCGAAGATACACCCAATTTCATTAAAACTGTGTAGGAGTATTTCCTAAACAGAGTCTGACACTTTATACAGCAGGCAGAACGAATTAAGATCTATATGTTAGTATAGAATTTGTATTTCAAACCTCAAATGTAATTTCAGAGTTCTTCCTTTTTATCCTAGCATCTCAATGAGAGCCACTAATGCAGGAGCTTCCAAACACTAATTATTCAGACCACTTATACGCCACACTCTTCAGAACACTCTTATGGCCTCGTTTATTGTCAGCCACTGAAGTTCTGTAGTTGTTTTCCTTATCCTACCTGACAGAGGTTTACAGGCTCTCTTATTGCCAGAAGTTAGAATCCCTTTGATTCCTCAGTGAAGTTTTACTTATCAGCCCAGGTTTCAACTTGTCAGAAACTTGGGTGGGTGTAGCAAATTTGCACTAATGAAATATTCATTTCTTTTATCCAAAAACAACTTGCATACTGTCCATGATGAAGTTCTGCCAAATGATGCAGCAGTTACACAGCATTACTTGAATTGCAGCATTCTGCCATTATTTGCCTTTTTCTGCTACACCTACTTCCCAATTCATAGCTTGCATGCAACACTTCTGATTATGCAGAGT
Organism: Anas acuta; assembly: GCF_963932015.1. Taxonomy (NCBI): domain Eukaryota; kingdom Metazoa; phylum Chordata; class Aves; order Anseriformes; family Anatidae; genus Anas; species Anas acuta. Next base: position 129,811,612 of record NC_088979.1, read on the forward strand.
ACAAGTTATTTGGCCGCTCAGGCCTGGTAAAATTCTGTAGTGAGAGCCTTTACTCTGACAAAAAGAAAAATCAAAATCAACTTTTTTTTTTTTAAGAATACATTCTCAGGCACAGAAAACAGTTTCACCTATAGCTTCCAGCTTATCTTCTCCCAAATATACCACCGTGACATATACCACCATGTGTTCCAGATGAGTGACAGAACACTGAGAAGGCCCTAGTGCTGCCTCTTCCACCTATAGCAGTGGAGTACGATAAACAAGTGTTTGCTCTAAAAATGTCAGGAGTACAAGTTTACATCAGCAATTAATCCTGTAGAACCACATTATGGTTTGGTTTGGAAGGGACCTTTAAAGATCATCTGGCTCCAACCCCCCTGCCATGGGCAGGGACACCTCCCACTACACCAGGCCACCCAAAGCCCCATCCAGCCTGGCCTTGAACACTTGCAGGGATGGGGCATCCACAGCTTCTCTGGGCAGCCTGTGCCAGTGCCTCACCACCCTCCAAGTGAAGGATAGCAAGAAACTCACTGCTAGTATCTAATCTAAATGACCTGTAATTTCAAAGATGACTTATGGTCAATTGCTTAGCTATAAAATAGGTTTATCAAGTATGATCCACTAATGCTAAATCAATACCTGAAAGAAAAATTATGTTGGTTACTAATTAAGCATACAAACAACTTGTCTTCTAGCCTTATGTTAAAAATTCTGCAACTGTCTGACAGTGGAGTGCAATAGCATTGAGGGTCTCATTCTTTAAGTTTGTGCTACTGAAGCAAATCACATATTAATAAACTACCAGTTGTCAGTGAGATGACAGAAAAGACACCACAAGAATTTCTACTCTGCAGAAAAACATCCATTGATATGACCAAACAACTGTCAATACCCAGAATGATTAACTTTATGATAATTAAGATGGCAGTTCCATACTTTTATCTGGTAAGTTTTGAGCTTTACCTGTCTTGTTTTTGCTGATGTTTCAATGAAAGGAATTCCGTAACTTCTTGCTAAATCCTGAGCTTGTTTTGTATCTACTGTTCTGGAAGGCAAATCACATTTGTTTCCTACTAGCACCATGGGGACATCTTCAGAGTCTTTAACTCTTTTTATTTGTTCCCTAAAGAAAAAGACAGATTTAATAGATATTAATAGTTTATACAGTAGATTTAAAACCACTGAAACAAAATGAAAATAACGTATTCCAATGTCATCAGTTATACTGATCTACCACACATACACTATAAAAAAACGCCAAAAAGTAAATTGACCAATCCTATCACCATCAAGTATATTACCCTATTTTAAAAAAGCTGACATTTTTCAGTAAGTTTATCCATCAACAATGCTCATAAGGCTGAACTGCCACAGCTTCTGACATCATTACACAAGAATTCCTTCCTCTTCTACAGCCATAGGAGGCCCTTTTGTAGAATCACAGAATGGTTTGAGTTGGAAGGGATCCTAAAGACCACCTGGTTCCAACCCCCCTGCCATGAGCAGCGACACCTTCCACCCAACCAAAGCCCCATCCAGCCTGTCCTTGAACACCTCTAGGGACAGGGCATCCACAGCTTCTCTGGGCAACCTCTGCCAGTGCCTTGCTACCCTTTGAGTAAAGAATTTCTTCTTTGTATCTAATACAAATCTACTCTCTTTCAGTTTAAAGCCATTACTCCTTGTCATATTACTACACACCCTGACAAAGAGTCCCTCCCCAGCTTTCCTGGAGTCCCCTTTTAGGTACTAGAAGTCACTATAAGGACTTCATAACAGTCTGATTAGATGAGGAAGAGTTTAGTGTTGTTTTTTTTGTTGTTTCTTTGTTTTCTGAAACCAAGAGATATTTTGTATTTGTCATCCCTGCTGTAAGAACTCTTAAGTGTTTCATTTTTTAAGTCATGAGTACCAATACATTCTTTAATTACAACATTTTATATTTAATGACATTTACACAAAAGCTGGCTAACCCAATTTAAATTTAGAAAAGGAACTGTCCTGGAGCAGAAAGCCCACAGTACGCTCCTAATCGCACAGTTGCTCCAGAAAGATAAGCCAGTAGTAAACTATTTTTGTGGCTAGGAATCTACCAGTTCAGCTACTCAAATCAACACACAACAGAGTCAAATGAGCTGAGCTGCAAGCATACAAGAGAAATTGAAGCTGTATGATCAGGACAGTTACAGCTCCTGACTTTGATTACTTTGAACTGTCATTGTATCCCACCTTAAATGAAGAGCAGCAACTTCTACCTGGTACAAGCTGAAGTTGCATGTTTTTGGAAGCAAATGTTGAGTTTATGCTTATTACTTACATAGATTTGTCAGCACTTAAATATCTAACCAGGAACAGCTTAATATTTGTTTGGGATTGACCTTAAATTGAAGCTGCTAAACTCAGTGATCTTTAGCGGGATTTGCATTGCCTTCTAACAGAAGGTAAGTAGAATTCAGTAATATTAAATATTAATTAAATATTAATATTATTTAATATTTAATATTAATTAAAATTCAGTATAACGTTAACCTACAAAATTACAAGTGGTACGGTAATCACCAGGAGAGACTGGCTTCTATTTCCACTTTACTGTAGCTGATGTCAAGAAAGCACGAGTTGAAATTTTATCTAAGTCAGCCATCACCCTGGAACTGAGATTTCATAAGTACCTCTTTCTAAAGGTGTTAGAGCTCACATCTTACACTAGCAACACTGCACAGATATTTTTGTTCCCTTCCCCCCAAAGAACAAAGGCTAACAATTTATATTATCGCCTATGAAGTTTCAACTGTGTAAGTTTTCCCATCTTAACACACAATTTTATTTATGGAATGAGCAATTTACCTTTAGATAATTTTTCACTATAATAAATAAGATCCACTGAGGCAGAAACATTAAGTCACATTAATTTGTAACAGAAGAGCTTTTAGATATGTTGTCTGCTTAACTCCCAAATGAAGCAGCAGACTTTCAGATTACCTGAAATTACAGACCTATAAATGCATACATAAATTGAAGCGTTGCTAACTTGTGTATTTCCCTTTAAATGCTGTTTCACAAGAGATCAATTGTTATGCAGGGTAAGAACAAACAACCTATCCACCTAATACAAGAGTTAGTCAATTATCTTTCTATATACACACCTATAATGGTGAATATCTTCAAAAGATTTTGTATTGTTTATAGCAAATACACACAGGAAACCTTCTCCTGTTCTCATGTATTGGTCCCTCATTGCACTATATTCTTCTTGACCTGCTGTATCAAGAATATCCAAGAGACAGGTTTCCCCATCGATTACTACTTGCTTCCTGTAGGAATCCTAAAGAAGAGAAAAAACATAAGCCTTGGTTAAGTACAAACAAGCAAGATTTTGAGCACCCATAGCTCAAAAAAAAAAAAAAAAATCTAAAATTGCTTACTAGTATTTGAGCATAACTGAAAACACTTAAGAGTTAAAATCCAAATTTAAAGATGTGCAAATGACACAAAAAAACATTGGTAGCCCGTATTTATACTAACACAGTAATCCAGAGAAGGAAAGAGCACTTAGAGGACATGTTCTGATCTGTATTCTGCATCTTCAGCAAGTAACCCTGCATGTGTGTGCATGTGTACATATACAGAGGACAGTTCTTATTCCCCACAAAGGGACACAAAGTACAAATTGGACCCAGATCAAAAGCCTCTCCCTTTGTTAACATAAGAATTGAAGAAACCCCTAACAATGATTTTTAAAAGTTTAAGTTTACTTAATTTACCAACAAAGAGTAAAACTTGACTTTATTCTATGGATGTTTATGAAAGCACTGTGCCACAACGTACAACAAAATTAAAAGGGTTCACAAGTAAGAGAACTATTCCAAGAAAGTATGCCTCTGAAAAAGAAATTATGTATAAAAACCCTCCAGTGTTTGGGACAGGAAATCTGTTTTGTACTCCTAAGCAGGTACATACAATAATAGTTATTAAATTATCCAAGTTCACTAGATATAACTGAAGTTCAATCTTCTCAGCCAAGACAGACCAACACAAAGCACAAAGTCAGATAAAAGCCCTGATGGATTAAGAGAACAAACATTGGAACAAATTATTTCAACTCTATCAATTCAAAGTTTTTAGGTCACTGATTCAAATAGCTGAAATCTGTACAAAGTCTCAAACAGCTAAATGTTAATGCATATTTATGGGCTTTTGGGTGCTAGGTTTCTGTTGAGTACATAGTTTTAGCTGTAACAAGAAGATGAACATTACTTTTCCATACAAATCTGAATTTGCTGTAAGTACCTACATATTCTAAATAAAACCATGTCAATAAGCTTTAACAATGTCACTGAGTAGTGTCATGCATTATTCTCAGTAAACTGTACTTGTAACACCTTTCGTCTTGACACCTATAAAAGGTGTCAAGACAAAACCTTTCCGATCCTTTAGGTAGAGCTTCACATAATATTGCTTCTGTTCTTATTATATAAACAGGATCTTTTTAAAACTCTGCAAAAGTGAGCCTAAGCTACTGAGAAGCAAGTTAAAATTGCAATTATAACTAACTTGAAGATTAATTCAAAGTGATCTTGCTTCCTTTGTATGCATTTTAACGCACTATACATCTATTTCTACGCACTTTGTCAATTTGGTGGGGTTTTTTGTTTGTTTTTTAAATAAGTTTCTGTTCTTTCTTGTTGCTCATCCTACAAACAGGTAGTTGTATAGAATGAAAATCTTGAAGTAAACAGACTCTCTACTCTCCTATTTATCTTTAGCCTGGCCATTCAGCAATATCAGATAGAACAATATTGACCACTTACCCTTTAAGATAAAAGCTAAATTTCCAAAATCATGTTGGATTTTATTTCACAAAAGTGCAAACTCAGTGTTCGTAGTAAATACTAGGTAATTTTAGAAAGACATAAGCAATGTTTACACATTGATGCAGATGAGACAAATACACAAGCTCCACTAAGTTTTAAAATAAGGTTAATGTTCCATGTCAATGCTTAAAGGAGAAGAATAAGAAAACCTACACATCTCTATTCCAATTTACTTAAATTCAACAAGACATCACCCACATCCTATGATTAATTTTATCACAGTTAGTGACATACTAGTAGAACTTCTTGCATTATACTAGGCATGTTTAAAAAGCCTATTTTCACCCCTTAAAATTTGACTACTACTTTAAAAATACAAAAAACATTTCTTGGAAAGCCTGTATTACTCCTTTGTACCTTATCACTTCAGAGGAAAAGAAACTCACCACAAACGAGTCCTAAACAAAAACTTTACGTAACTTTCATCAGAGAAAATAATTTTTTAAAAATTCTTCCTGCAGTAAATGTTAGCTTTATTATGTCATGCTAGGAACAGTAGCAAAGATGCACCAGCATAAAGCGCAACATAGGTACAAAAGCAAGGAATGCCTTAAGACATTCGTTTTGCTCAGTTCTGGAAGGAAAAGTTTGTCACTAACTAGAAAGACCTGAGATGAAAGGAAAAGACAAAGGATGCGGGAGAGAGGACTCAAGTTTGAGATTTTCTTAGTTACTGAAAAAAATACACATTTTGCTTTTTCAGTAGTTTTTGGTTTCCTCTCTGCCAAGAAGCCAAACATTGAATCACATTTGTAGGGAAGAAAACTGAACCACCACGTTAATAGCTCAGGTTACTGAGACCCCAACATCACTGCAGTGAACACCAGCCTACACATATTACAGATAAAATTTGAATGTTACCATGCTGTGAAAGTTATCAAGTCCAGCAAAAAACGAACACAGTACGTACTGAAAAGCTCAGCGTCAGTTATGCCACTATGGTACTTGTAATACTCTTACTTCAAAATGCAATAGCAGAACCCAGCACGGCCAGATTCCCCTTTAACAATGAAAGACCCCTTCTTGTGAATTTTTAAAAACTCTGTAGCTTCACTACACACTGGAAGATATTGCAATAAAGAAACACCTAATTTAAGACTATCAAGTAAAACCAAAATGCAAACTAGAAATGAATCTCAGAGTAGTACACGACCCCAAATATGAATTTGCCATTTTTCCCAGTATGCAGACACTACCTACATCAAAAAGTTTTAATTTAATTAATCACATAGCCTGCTGTTGTTGGCCTTTCAAGCCATAAAAATCACACAAATTATGCAAAAGGAGCAATAATTCCATCTGTTCACAACTAGCACTGATAGCAAAATATGATAGGAGGTCTCAGCTATGCACTACATATGGAATTTATCTGAAAAAATCTACTGCTTAATAAATCCCATCTCTGAGAATAACTTGTTTTAAGAATCCACTATACCAATGATTTAATATTAGAATATCACAGCTACTAAGACTAAGCTATTACTAAATGTTGGTGGAAGTTTCACAGGTGCGCAGGTTATTTAAGAACATAGAACATACAGACTTAAATATCAGTATTTCTAAATCACTCAAGGGATTTTGCTAATCCGATTTAAAAAAAAAAAAAAAGCCCTTGTCAGCCAACTAGGAAGGCTGTTCTTTCTCTAAGACATTTAAAATATGACCCACAGGTTAGTACTAAATATGCTGCTGCAGTGAAAATAACTATTGAAAAAAATTTTTAAAAGTCATCACACAAGATACTGCAATTAAAGTCTTAACAAATCTCGACCAGTAGAGGGCACTAGTCCAACTGCTCTGCGTGTTAGGCCAGATTTCCAAGGGATAGCAGACACAGTCTTAGAAAAAAACACTTGAAATTGTTTGGCTATAAACATGTGTTTGGACATCCATTTCAAGTGATATGAAATTGCGATAAACATATAAAGCATGCATTTCTGAGAAATGGTAGCCAATCAAATATGCACTCATTTTTAATTCTTTCCCCCCTCATCACCTGGTCAGACAGAAATCTATAGAATCTAAATTCTATATTTATACCCAAACAGGTCATGAGATTTGAAGCTTCCCAAGCTTCAGTTATTGATTCACTCATTCTAATCCACTGAAAAGAGCAACAATATTACAGAATGTATCAGTGGTTAAGTAACCATTTTTTTTTTCTCTCCTCTTCAGCTGCACTGTCTTAGCAATACAGGAATTTTGGAAGTGTTGAATTTCACCTTGTTAATCATGAAAAATTTAAAATCACTATATAACCACACAGGTATAGAGTCCGCTGTATATAACAAACACAGCTCTTTTCTCTGTTTTCTCCAAAATACTTACTTAGCTTGATTATTTGCCTGTAAGGAAAAGTTAGTATTTTGGTAACAGCTACACGCCAATAAAAGGAACAGTAGTAAGTGAAAAATAATAGTTGTGACACTACCAAATCACCTTATTAGTTACTTGTCAAAACAACTTTAGCCTTGTTTCCTTATACTGCATGAAAAGACAGCCTCTATGGCTATTGTTCTTTAATCAACCCCTACCACCACAACTGCATCAGTACGGGAAGCACAACCTGACAACCCCTCTCAACAGAATGGGATTCTGCCCTGGTGAGGACTGAAGCATTTATACCCCATTACAAGCCCATTCGCTGGAACCCATTTGTCACCCCGAATGACAGACCACCCCTGTTACAACAGTACTGTTTCTTCCCTAGAAGCTTAACTATGTGATTATTCTACAGTGCTGTAAGCAAACCAGGTGATTTACCACGTGAGTAGGAACATCCAGTCTCCACTTTCAAGGTCTCAGGATTTACAAGACAAAAATGGTAACTAGCGCTCAGACAACCTGCAGGAGTTACAGAAGACCAACACCGTTGCATGCAACAGGTTGTTGACACAGGTAACATACATTAAGCTGTTTCTTTCTTTCAGAAGATATTGATTATGGACCACAGCATTACAGTCATCCTGCCCATTACTAAGCAAGAACCACTGTTCTCAGATTTTATGTCCTTTCTACAAGGGCTGTCTTTTGCTGTGTTTTAATTGTATTGTCTTACAATAAAAATTATTTGGCATGTCTCAAAATACTCAGCTTGTTGATTAGCAAAAATCCATCAAGTGATTTAGGGATACTGACATTTAAGTTTTTGTGTTCCTAAACTGTTTACACAGGTCTGTCCTTATATGACATTTTCTATTACAGAACCTCCACGGTACTTTCTGTGGTGTTTAAATACACTTCTAACCTAGGAAGCCCAGATGATTACGAGCATGTATTACAAACACCAACAAGTTCCTTCTGCAAGCCCATTTTGCCTGTTCCTCTCAAGGAGATGTGTGTACCCTGTTTTTTAAGCATGTTTTGAGTTGTCATTGTTTTTGTTTTCAGCTTTCACATCTTCATAATTGGAAGGGCTGCCTTCCTAGTGCTAGTCATTCTTCCTTTCTCCTTTCCACAGTCTTCAACAAGCATACACGAGGTTACTTGGCCATTTAGCAGACAGACAAAACACACGTGAACATTAAGAGAATCCTAAACTTGAGCCAACACATCATTCTTTGGGGAATATTACCTCACGTCTGTACATCACTAAAGACAGCCTCCTGCCATCTCAGGGCACTGGCTCCTTTCACTCACATCCACCTGAAAATGACTACATAACCATTTTCCAAGTCATCATTTTAAGCCCAGATTTAAACCTTTGTGATTCCTTGAAGTGAGCTTGGAAGCGCTCCGTTGTATAAACATATAAATGAAGTCATAAGCTAAAGAGCTTCAGTGCTGGGAACATAAAAATCTTGGGTAAATTATAGTGTCATTTCTCCTTTTATACAGTCTGAGGTTATTAAATCCAATGATCCACAGGAGATTTCAGACAACACAAGTATTTTTCTTATATTTATAAGCCAAGGCTTGCCTGCTCATTAAAAACCTTTAAAATACTGTAACTTTTAAAGCTTAGATATAATTTTAGATTTTGAAGGCCTACGCCACGTATTCCAAAGAATTCACTATAGCAGCTACTTTACACCTTTTTCTAGACACACAGAAACACACGTTGACCTGTTAAAAAAAAAAAAAAAAAGAAATAGGGTTCCAAATTTTTGCCTCATTCAGCATAGCATCCCAGAATACATCGTTCACCATGTGAAACAGATCACAATGATAAGAGCTGAGAAAGCTTGACATGTGCATGTCAGAAGTAAAATTGCTTCTTACACATGACTTTCCTTTTTGATGTTAAGAGACGGATGCAAAGCCAAAGTTTTAGGAGGCATTTTCAAATGACTTTGGGGAATACTTTCTTACCAAGATCCTAAAAACTTGCATTCAAACTGTCCAACAAAACATGGCAACTAATGCCATACTTTAGTTGATCAAAATTGTGATTGTTTTAACTCTATCTGTCGTCCCACAGTCAGACCAAGAATTACAGTGATTTGCTCGTACTGGTGTGCTGCAGACCTTTACTTTTGAGCCCTTTTAATACAAAGTCTTGCTCTATGATGTTTGTTTTTTTTGTGGTAAGCATCCAAATGCAAGCAACTACCATTACCGCTGATAATCCCTCATCACAAGAAGCACAAGATGAAGTTGTTTACCTCTATTGTAGGGTCATATTCATCCACAAAGTGATTCTGAATTAGCTGTATTGTCAAGGCACTCTTGCCTACACCACCAGCTCCAACGACAACAAGCTTATATTCTGTCATTTTTTAGCAGACCTGATGACAAAGAAACCAACGTTAAGCAGGAGAGAGTCAGGCTCCAACTAACAAGGATGCTGTCAGCGCGTTTTCATTCACTGCCGCGTTCCTCTACTAGCACCGGAAAGCGATCCCCTCCCGGAAAGGCAGGACAAAAAGGAACGAGGGAAAAAAAAAAAAAAAAAAAAAAAAAAAAAAAAGCCATTTCCCAGCCAAAATCACACCTCTGGAGCGCGGCGCGGGGCTGCGTGCACCGACCGCGATGCAGGCAGCACCCCGCGAACAGGACAGAGCAGGGCAGACCCTCCCCACTGCCTGCTCCCCAAGTTCCCGGGAGGCCGCCCGGCTTTCCCCGGGGCCGGGACTGCCCCCCCGAGCCGAGGAAGAGCCCCAGGGTCGCGGCCCTTCCCCGGCCCCTCCTGGCCCCGGCCCCGGCCCCGCACCTCCCGGGGCCCGGCCCCGCGCCCGCCCCGCCCCGGCTCCCCTCAGCGCCCGGCCGGGGCCGCGGCCGCCCCGGCCAAACTTTCCGTGCCGGCCGGCAGCCGGGCTTTACATTGAATAGAAAGAAGGGGAGAAGGGGGGCGAGGGAGGGAAGGGTTGACTCAGCACAAGGGTGCCGGGCTCCCGGAGGGCGTTGGCCACCTGTCCCGCCGCACCCTGCCGCCGGCGACGGCTCCGGCTGAGGGCAGCCAGCAGCGCGGCCGCTGCCCCCGGTACGGGGCGGCGAGGCGAGGCGAGGCGAGGTGAGGGGCGCCCGGCTGCAGGCAGCCGCTTCCCCTTCGGAGGGGACGAGGGAGGGAGGGAGGGAGGGAGGGAGGGAGAGCGAGGGGTGCGGGAGGAGGGCGGCTACCTGCGTGGCGCTGCGCTGCGCCGAGCCGAGCCGCGGGACGACGCCGGCGTCTCCGTGCCTGTCTCCGTGCCTGTCTCCGTGCCTGCCTGCCTCGGAGGCCGCCCCGGCGCGGCGGGCGCTGCGCCTCGCTGCCCGTCCCGGTGCGAAATGGCGGGGGACGGGGAGGGCCGGGGCTGCCGAGGGAGCCGAGCGCCGAGCGGGCGGGCGGCCGGATGGAGGCAGGGAGGGAGGGAGGCGATCGATGCGCTCCGCGCTCCCCGGGCCCGCCCCTCGCCGCGGCCGCGATGAGGGAAGGGCAGGGAGGGCGGCGGGGCGGGGGAGGGCGGTCCTGCTGCGGCGCTGCCCGCAGGGGGTCTCCTCGCCGCCCCCACACGCCGCCACCGGCGGGCAGAAAGAGGCTGAAAGGAGCCTTAGACGCGAGGAGACGTCGGCTGCTCGGCCGGGGAGCGCGGGGGAAGCTGGCTCGGTGCACATAAGAAAGCGTTTTTATCCCTAGCCGGTCACAAAAATGTCAAACGGGCCTGGCTGAATCGCCGTGGAGCTTAGGCGCCCGTTAACCTTTCGCTAATCTCAACATAAAATGTGAGGCTTTGTTGGTAGCTGCCAGGGTGCTCTGTACAAAAGTTAATAAACAGAGCTGATGGTTTGGAAGCATGCTAACAATTGCACGATGAAGCCTGTTTTCTTACTAAAAGGCCAGAAGTGTAATTGAACTGTAATTGCAAAGATCCAGCGTGCAGGTCCTTTACACGCCCGTGCTGCACCCAAAGAAGTGAGATTTTTTGAAAAGTGTCGCCAGGTCCCAGATAGTGCAGCTTGTTCCTAATGAAGGTTTTTCTGAGGGTAGCTACGCTGATGGCAACCGGCTTACACCAGGGATTAATTTGTGCGATTTTGCTTTCCCTCTTGAAATTGGAAGGTCAAAAATAAACATGTCGTGCCTACACATCTGGTGATCAAGGGTTTTAATTTAAGAGGCTGGAGCTTTGTTCTCCGCAACTGCGTGTGACAAAACTTTCAGCCTCTTTCATTCCCAGTGTGAATCTAAGGCACTCTGACTCTGGGCCATACCCATCTGAGCAGCAAAGGCATTAACCCTTTGTGACTAAGCCATCTAATTTACAAAATGTGTCCTGTGATTAATTTGTGTAAATAAGCCAAAGACCCCGTGCCGCTGTTCAGTCCTACTCCCTCACGTGGAAGGTGTTATGACTTGGGCAGAAAACAAACACATCTTTGAGCTGTTGTGTGGAAAATCCTGTTGCTTCAGACAGAGCCTGGAAAAGATCAGACGAGCTGCTCTCCTTGTGTTCTTGAAACCAGTCTTTTCTGCCACCGAAACCGGTGACAAAAGTCCTATGGGAGCCTGTGTAAGAATTCTTACAGCGCACTTCTATGCAGTGGGAGGGTATATATTGTCATGAAATGCGGGGAAAATGAAGTGGGGAAGTACCTTACGATTCCCATTTCTCCTCTCCCAGTGACTTAAGTTTAGCAACCTGGTAATTTTTTGTGTTAAATGTCTGTATTAGATTGTTTCTCAACAGCCTCAATTAAAAATACTCACAAAAATACATCTGACAGAGCAACAGATAAGATCATCTCACAAATCAGAGTTAAAACTGTGTGATTCGGTATGCTTATTAAGTAGGCTATCTCGCCTGAGCAGATGTAAAACCCGAAAGAAAAACCTGCTTTCAAAGAACAAGTAGCCTGGTGGTAAAACCACAAGCTTGGGATGTGGGAAACCCACATTCCCGTCTGTGGTGTGAAAGAGGCAAAGAAAGGATTTGAATGCAGATGTTCAGTGACTGAGGTAAATGCCCTGATCAGCTCTTTTAGGACAGCAGGATCTCACTTTCATATTTTGCCCCCCCTAGGAAAACTATGTGAGTGTTGTGGTTCTTCCTAATGCAGTGGGAAAATGACTGTGTCACAGGAAAACTTGCCCAGTCCTGCACATAATGCTGATGTTCCACAAACAACTTTGATGGTTTGTTCTCATCTACAGAGCTTTGTATGGGGAGAAGCTGTTCATCTTTAAACCCACACAGTCACAGCTGGGATCAGAAGAGTATCCGGAGAGAGCCTCCACTGTGGAAACTTCAGGCCCCGATGACAGCTTGAATCTCCGTGTCTCCATATGATGATCTCAATGAAACGTGCAAACAATCATTGTACATGTAGTTGGAAGGCAAAATGAATTGTTGGGATTCTGGAAAAGCAGGATGCAAAGCTTCATTTGTTGTTGTTGTGCACATATTTGTTTATAAATGTCCAAGTCCAAACTTGTTGTTTGCTTTAATTAATTTTAGAAATACCTTCTCAGGCTTTTGGATGAAGTGGTTTGAAAACAAGCTGAAATAAATGAACTGAGCAAAAATATTGAGTTGTATACCATGCATTAATATGAAAGCTGTTGATAAGTCAGCAGAAGTGATGCGAAGCCTCCTAGATTTTGCAGAAGTGTTCTTCAATGAGATACCAACGTTATATTAGTGATTGTTTCTTTAGTGCAATTTTCACAGAGAATTCCGGACACAGGCAAAGAAGATGAACGTCCTCAAATACCAGGCACTTCAGTGTGCTGGAGCTAAATGATTTTGTTAAGTTAAAGCATATTTATGAATTGAAAGGCTTCCTCATGTTTTCATTAAAATATTTCAGTCCCAGTCTCCTGGATCCTCCATGGATATGGATCTTTGATGGCTCTCAGGAGAAACCATCAGCCACAGCTCCCTCATTAATATCAAGCACTAGACCTGAATGTGGGTATAATCCTTTCAGCCACACCTTTACCCTATTCAAATTTGCCCAATCCCAAGCAATATAAAATAAATTCAATGAAATTTTAACATTGATAATAGATTAGCTTTCACCACCTGACTGTCAGCAATTGTGAAGCAGGGGAGAGGAAATGTAAAATACAGCTCCAGCCTTAAGATAAATAATAAGCTTTCTCTGCTAACATAGATCGTCAGACAAGCTGAGACAGTTAATTTTCGTGTGGCTTTTCCTGGCATTTAACTGTATGTAAAGCAGATGCAAAGCCAATGGAGAGTGACTATGGGAAGATAGGTGGGTTTGTGCAACTTAAAAGTTTGCCTGCCGTGAATTTAAAAATACAAGTAATGCGAACTTGTATGTCACACAGACAAGGTCAAGGGTCCATGGCCATTACAACCAGCAGAAAGGCATATTCATCATTGGAGAGTTCTGGCCAGGCACAAGCACATAATGGTACTCGAGTTTGTTTCACCAGAGGCCACAATGCTAAAGTTAGCGGTGGTTACATGCTTTTAGGCTACCATTACAGTCCTTTGTGCAAGGACAGATGCTGCCTGAATCAGCCTACACAGGTAGAGTGTTTGCATTTGACCCGGCTGTGTGGGTTTGTATTGGCTGTTCATTTTGTTTCATGCAGGCATGTTATTTTGATCTGTTATAAGAGCATGTGTCATGCAGGAGCAGCACTGCAATCATCCCTGCCATTTAGGATGTACCAACCTTTAGTTTTTAGCTTTTTGGCTTCTCCTTCCAGGAAAACGAAGACTTTAAAGGAAGTCCTTCCAACTTTGTTATGCTGCCCTTTTGTTGATAAGACCACCTACAAAAGATTTTACATCCAATCTAGTGCAGTAGGAATGTTGAAATGTAGGAATTTTTCTCACCTGACACGGCAGAATACAATCAGACTCCCCCAAATTTTTACTCACTAACTTTACTCAAGACAGCATCTGCAAAAGGTATACAGTAAAGGAGTTATGTAAGGAAGCATATGATGAACTTACATACAGAAATATTTATATCCATATATAAATATCTCTCTATATGCAATTTTAGATGTGCTATTTTATATTCAAAAGGCTGTAGTTCTCATGCAGTATTACTTTTTTGCCCTATCAAATTTCTTTAGTAATTTGACATGCATAGAGTGAAGTTTAGCATGTATGAACTCACACTGCATGTGAATGTATTTTTCCATGTTACAGCAAATTTTTTTCAAAATAGCTGGTGGACCCCAAGAAATGCACAAACCTTAAACTACTAAACTAAAAAAAATTACCTTTCAAATGCTCAGCTATGTGAAGGACAAGTCTAGGTTCTGCTCCTTCAGCTTCAGTGGCAGCTGATTTGTCCACTGAATGAAACTCTTCAAATCTTCCTTCCTTTCTGTATGTAGGCTCTAAGGAAACACGGTTAATGTATTTTTTTGCAATAACATTAGATTTGGCTTGAAAGCTATGTGCTGAGATACACATTACTGGTATTTGTAAATGGTTTTACTTTTGGTTTAATTCAGCTGTCTCTGACATTTTATTTTGAGTATGTTTCTCTGCTAAAAATGGGGTGGGGAGAGAGGAACAGTTCAACTGTGAACTATTCTTTAGAAAACTGAGTGCTTTTGCCATCCCACCAATGTCATCTGGCATTAATTAACATAGCATCTCGCTAATTATATTGTCAGCATATAGCCACTAAATTCAAATACAAAGAGAATTATTAAAATTTGCCAATTTAACTTTGGTATTTCTTTTAAAGCATCGTTCTTCAAGTTTTGTGTATATAGGAAATCATCCAAAGCCCACTGAAGTTAATGGGCTTCCTTCAGATTAGGACCAGAAACGTTTGGAAAAAATCAGTGGGGTGTCCAAACCGCCTCTCTAAATCAAGCAATTAGGTACTTAACTCCTGTTATTGGTATCCACAGCACAGCACCCAAAACTCTCTGACTATGCACACTGCAGACCTGATGTGCCACCCAAGGGAACAAAGACCACATTGAAAGGGGAAAGACAGTGCTGGACACAGCGTGAGTTCACTATCCTGTTGTGCCCATGCCTTCAGGGTGACAAAAAGAAACACTGTCTGGTGGGAGAAATCAGGCAGTGCAGGGAGAATGGCAGTGCTGCATGGCAGCTGTGTGGGGCACTGCTTTCTCGCACCAGCAGCAGAAACTTGTCAGAGTTAAAATACCTGTGCTAACTCAGGTGAGTGGCATCTGAACCGAGCTGTGAATTACCATGTGAAAGCCATGGCCTTGTTTCCAAGTCCTCTGTGCATGCTGCTGGTGCTTCTTGTGTGTTGCTGTATCCTGTGCTTTTTGCATTGTGTGAGAGTCAGCTGCTCACTGATACCCTCCTTATGAATTTTGCATTTCTTTTCTTCAACTAGGGAGAACTGAGTGAAGGACAAGTGTCTGAGTAGTGCCTGTGCTTTGCCTGGAGCAAAACTTTCCACAAAGTCCCTCTTGCTTAAAAGCATCCTGCCAGCAGTGAGGGGATTCCGCATGTGTGGCTGAGCCAGTCTGGGAGCCACACCAGAGCCAAACACTGGATTAATTTTGCCTTTGGACAAAACCTAGAGCTTAGTCCTGCTCTCAGTGAATGGTGGTCCTGTGACCTGCTCATATCTGGCTCTACATGTTAGTTTTGCCTTCTCTTCAGCATCACTGGCCTCCACTCATGTCCCTTGGTATTACTGAAATCTTTGAGATCTATTTGATTTCTAGCTCACCAAGGGTTTTATTTCTCTGGAGCATGGTAAAACTATACATCTTCCTGAGATGATCAGAAACACATGGAAAAATATTAAAATGTTGCATAAAGAGAAAAAGAATGAAATATTTTCTTTCCAAGACAGCTACTCTTTTGCTGCAGACTTTTTACTTGAGGACAAAAAATTAAAAAAAGTGTTGTCAGCACTTTGAAAACTACATCCCTTTCTCCACTCCAATGGTCTTTTGCCTATTTTGCATGGACCTGTAAGCTGGGCATGTTGCTACAGCTCAGGAAGATGCACGAGAACCTAATGTGTCTCTTTTAGAGAAGTAGACAGCATTCCAGCAGCTGTAGCCATTCACATATGTCTTGGACAGGATGCATTTCCCCAGCTCCCCTGGGAAACTGCAATCAGAATCCCAGGGCAGCCCTCATCACAAACTGCTGTGCTTGGGAGGCGGCTGAGTCAGGGACATGAACTAGCCCAGGAGACCAAGTAGCTGGAGAAGCCAGAAAACTTGCACACAGCTGGAGGTCCTGCGGGCCCCTATGGTCTGTGTGTGCAGTTCTGGGATGGGATGGAAGATCTCACTGCTCCACACACCTCTCAGGCAGCAGAAGAGCTCAGATCCTGAAAAGCCAGGGCACCCAGGCAGGTTTGGAGTCCAAGATGACAGACAGGCAAGGGACAGAAGGTCAGAAAGCTTCACTTGAAATCAGTAGTTCCTCACAGACGGTTCTGGCTGGCAAATCCCTGATTCTCAGTAAGGGCTGCTGTCTGGTTACAGCTGCTTGCCAGCTGAAGCTGGGTCAGCACTGGGCTGGGTCAGCTCCCGCTGGGACATCCCAAATGCAGATGGCAAGGAGCGTGCTGGCCTTGTCTTACACAGCCTCTCCCTGGGAAGAGCCGGTGCTGCCCCTTTGATGAAGAAACACGTGTGTGTTGCTTCATGACATGTCAGTGATTTTCACTCACTGCTGTCCTGACAGGGATATGGTGTGAGAGGGGTGACAGCCAGGTGCCCTGTCACTGCAAGCTCTTCCTCAGCACCACAGCCAGCTCGAATAAATTATGTATATGTATTGCACAGACACCTGCAAAACAGTTCTTCGATCCCAGTGTAGGCCTTTGGTTGTTATTACAATACAAGCAATATTGCATAAATAAACACAGGAACAAGTAATACGTATCTGCAGCAGCTTGGGTATCTACATGCCCACACTCCAGTGCTAGGACTGTGTTTCCAGGAAAGGTCACCGTCCTGAAGATCACAGGTCCTGCTTTGCTGTACTGTAACTGAGTGTTCACTCCATTTCATTTCAGGAGATTCCACTGTACATTTCTCAGCTCATAGACTCAGAACTGGTTGGGAACAGCTACATTTACTCCAGGCTTGAACTGGAATAAGCAAAATTTGTCTGATGACAGTTAGTGGAGCCCAAAAGCAGTGTACCTAGGAAACCTAGTGTACCTAGGCACAGCAGTGTGCCTAGGAAAGGCACCTATAACCACCACAAGAATGTGAACACGTGCTGAAGGATAGCACATATACTCAGAGATGGCTCTAAAAATAAAGAAAACTTATGTTTAATCACGACTGTGTGATTTTTAGGATCACTTGCTCTTGCAGAGGCAGTTAAATAGATCCTGACATAGAGTACCAAGGAAGGAAATGTACATGTTTATTTTGGAGTGTTTGGGTCACTGGATAGAAAGCTTATAGGAAAATGGAAAACATGCAGTAGTAATTTATTTCTAAAGGGAAGGGGGAGAAAAGTCAAGGAAATTCCCTTGCAGTCTGTTTGGAGCCAGGTTTTCAGCTGGTGTAAATCTGCATGCTAGGTTAAAATTATTGGAACCATTTCACGTCCTGTATCAAGAGAAAGCAACACCACAGTGCTGAGTTCCATTAGCTGGTGATGTGAGGCCCTAAGGAGGGCCAACATTACCAGCCCTCCACTACAGGCCAGTGTCCTGTGCCAAGAGTAAGACCATGGCATCACCCTAGGGTCGGATCCAGGTCAGATCTGTGGTAGGGCTGTGCAGCCTCCATCACTTGTTACGTGCCAGTGAGTGTGAGCCTCATCTTCTCTTCCCACCATTCTGGTAAGTCCCTCCCTGACTGCATTAAAATAAAATTTTAGCTTTTGCTTGGCCTTAAATCCAAACTCTCAACAGCTTTGCAGACAGAAAGTGTATTCTTCATGACCTCCCCAATATGTTTGCATTATCAGCTGTTGAATTTTTTATTACATGTCATAGAATTTGATGCATCAAGACTTTTATGCAGCTTGCTCCTACTCTCTAGGAATTTCACAAATAAATCACTGGCATGCACTGCAAATTGTCAGTCCCAGACACACTACTCAGTAGAAAGGCACTGGATAACCTTTTCCACTAGAATGCTATTTTTAAGTGCTTTAATAAAGAACACTATTGTTTTTTGAAAATATATTGCTATGGTGAAAGGAGTTAATGGCTTGCACACGATGTATCACACCCATGATAAAATTCTTAACAGAAAAGTTAAAAATCCCAAGCAGTAACCACGCACACAAAATTGTTAAGGATACTCTGTGGGTTGAAGTCTCAGCTTTGTCTGAGCATTTAGCCCCTTCTGAGCTTCCTTTGTGTAACGGAGCAGAAGTATAAAAGCCGGGCTTAATGATCCAGGCACTTTTCCACACCACAGGGTCAGAGCCTTGGGCAAAGGCTTTCCCCAGTCAAAGGCAGCGATGGAGGTGAGAAAGGAGTGCTGAATGTGTCTAAATGGTTGCCTCTGGATTTTGTGAGCACCCTGAAAAGAAAGGATACCAAAGCATCTGATATTTGGGGCAAGGCCATGGTGTTTCTACAAAGGGGAATTGAC
Source organism: Anas acuta (assembly GCF_963932015.1). NCBI lineage: Eukaryota > Metazoa > Chordata > Aves > Anseriformes > Anatidae > Anas > Anas acuta. The sequence goes on from NC_088979.1 coordinate 129,830,416, forward strand.
TGTGTGCTGTTTATAACCACTCTTGTGGTAATCAGCAAGTGTCTGTATGTGCTTTAAATAGACACATTACCCTAAGGAAATACCCAAGTCAGCACCTCTGTATCCTGCTCTCGGAGAGGAAACCTGACCTACAAGGCACCAAAATTTGCTGCTGCGTGATGAAGGGGCCAAAATATCTCAGACAAGACTTCTGCTTGCTTTTCTTGGAGAGGTAGCTCCATCACGCTTTGTTCAGCTTTTACGTACATCAGTTTTACAGTGGGGTGACTCCAGTTACTTAGAGGAGTTGCTCCACAATTACACGAGTGGTGATGAGAGAAGAACCAAACCTTACAAAACTGCATCCTAAGCAAAGCATGAATGAAGGTTATGATCGAGTAATTGATTAGCAAATACATTCCTCATTTTGTCTAATTTCTGTTAAACATTGGAATATATATTTCCAAATATTTATCTAATGAAATTACTGCTCTTTTATCTGATACTTAATTCTTATCATATGAATCATTTAGAACTAGACAAGGCAAACCACCAGAGACCGTGTTAAGCAAAATGAAGATAAAGTTGCAGCTGATCAGAAAACCAGACAAGATAGTCTTTCCCCTTTCTCACTGCCTACAGAGGACAGTTTTGTGCTGGAGGTTTTAAACTGTAATGGTGTTTGGGACAGTAATTCTAAAAAGAACTTCAGCGAAATACTTCTCTATAAAGAGTTCTTAATAACCAGGTGACACATGAAAATATGTGACTTCCACAATAGTATGTAAGTATACATTTAGAAGAAAGAAAAAAAAGTTAAAAGACATTGTGAACTGTAGCATTAGATGCATCTATTAAAATGGAGTCGCTATCTCAGTGCAATCAGAAACTTCACAATTATGATCTGCTGTTTGCAGACAACTTAGAATGCTAGATTTTTCACTATGTATTTTACATCAGAATCTGGTTGTATAAACAAAATTAAGGAGATTGAAATGAATGAAACTACTCAGGAATTACTATTTTAAGTGAGATCAGAACAAAGTGTAATAATACACTGTTAAAATTTAATTAACACCAGAATAAGTGGAGGAATTGTTTTGTGTTTTTTGTTTTGTTTTGTTTTTTAAATACATTTCCCTTATTACTTGTCAGATTTTGTTCAGATTTCCTTGGAAAAAAAATCTGCCATTTATAGAAATACATATTGTGGAGGAAATGCAATGAATATGCCAATTTAATTTTCCAGGTACACAAATACACTTAGAGTTTTCATAAGACTTAGTCCAGGGGAATTAACTTTACAAATATACACTTCAGCCTGTCAAATGTTAATGTAACAATTTCTTACATTGCTCTCCTGCCATAAGGCCCACCGCTATCCCAAGTCCCCCCTTTGAACTGTTAATTCACATTCTCACTTTTCAAAGGTGTCTTAAGTAACTCCTTGTGAACAGCTAACATCTCACTTCATTCATGTAGCCCCATATGAGAGACAACATGCATCGCTGGAGCAGTTCCTTGTCATTGGACCTTCCATGAGTAGGTCCACCATGTATGGTGGTTAAGGAAGAACCGTGAATCACTGCATTTGTCACCCTGTCAACTCTTAAATTGCTGCATTCACACTCATATGTAGCATGAGACTGAGCATGACCAAGCTGTGGCCAAGCTGTCCTTCTGGCCTTGTTTTATGTCTGTCCAGATGGCAGGCATCCCTGCTCCTCACAGAGGCAAGATCTTGCTTCAGTGACAGGCCAGGGCTTCTGACTCATGCAGCTCCCGCTGAGCTCTGAGCACAGCCACAGCCAGGAGGAGTTGCCAGGCACAGAGATGGGAGCATGTGCCAGGGACAGGGGCAGGGACAATGCCTGATAAAGTGACATACCTGTAGTCTGCACCTTGCTTTGCAGGAAGCGTGCACCAAGACCTTACAAGAAGCGGGGAGCAGCAAGGCACCTACCCTCGGGCCACCACTGGCCCTGAGGGAGCTTAGCAGCAGAAGACTGATGCTGTGCACCCCAAGTCCTGACTGTGTCCACAGGCAAGGGCTCAGGGCTGCTGGTGGAGAGATAGGCTGGCTTAGTGAACACCATCACACACAACGTGGGGCTTCCTTCCATGCAGGGGCAGGCAGGGACTGAACTGGAGAACCAAAACACTGTGTAGACGTATCATATGTTTCTGACATGGATTTCACTGTGCAAGCTTCTGCTTTGCTTGGTCTGACTGGAAGATGTAGTCTAGGGCTGCCGATGTTACCTGATGTTTAAGGAGCAGAGACTGCACAATTTTATGGAGGACATAGCTAAAGAGTTAAATCCTCAAAATGTTTTCTTTTGCTTAGTGGAATCACTCCACTCTCAATTGGGATGAGCTTTCTCCTGCTTATTGCAGGCACCGTGTATGTGTTGGAAAGCCTTGTTCACAACAGCTGAGAAGTCACACAGGATGAGTGCTCCTAAGCACACTGTCAGCATGGGACTCTGAGGCTCCCTACAGCCTTATTTCCTTATCTGTTTAAAGAAGAAAGGCAATTTCAGCTGTGCTCTACACATGTGAATTTTGGTGGACAGGGAGCAGCCACTTACATTCAGAGATCAGCCCAAAAGGGATGATCAGGATTCATTTACGCTCTCTGTTCCCGGTAGGTCGTGTGTGGGGGTTAGCAGCCCTCTATAATCAGTAATCCCATAAGCCGTTGATAGGCACAAGCAACATGACCACCATGGCGGGGACTCTGCATTTGCAGCAGGAGGCCAGCCTGACCCCTCGCACAGCGCTGAACAAAGCTTGGCCAGGCATTTCTGCAGTGAGCCCAGAGCTCATCTGGGAAGTTTTACACGCCTGTAAAGCCATCACCCACAAGTGCTACTAAATCTTTCTTTGTGCCATGTACTGACCTAAGCTTTGCGGTGTAAAAGGGTAAATCTGCTGAGGCAAATATATCTCTGTAGCTGATGTTATTTCTTCCATTCTTCCCCCAGCACGCTTGCCAGCGAGGGTGCACCCACCACCACTGCTGCCAATGTGAAGGGCAAGAGGAGAATGATCAGCTTTACCAGGGCACATAGATGGGGCAAGGGGAAGAGAGAAAGTCTGATGAAATGAAAGGCAAGGACAGCAAGGGATCGGTGGAAGCATATGAGCTGACAGGTATATTTTCTATCAGGAAGACAAACACAGAAGCACAGCTTTGCTTTTTGTCAAGAACAGTTCTTCACAAACAAGGAATGTCACTTAATGACTTTTGAAGAATTCCTCTGCAATGCCTATAGAGCATCACTACTGGTAAAGCTTATAAATCTGCTTGAGACCCAGGAATGAAAGATGATATAGGACTGCAAAATGTCATTGTTCAAATGGTGTAGTTCACCAAAAATAAGACCTCGGAGACTGTTACTCCTGTTCTTACCCTACAATTATGGGGAGGGAGTGACTGTGGAGCACGGCATTTAGGACACCATGGAATATATTTGGCCTCCAGGCAGTTCTCAGAGCACCTTGACATACATAATTAGTGAGGATGCTGATGTTTATTTAGGGCTTGTGGTTGTGAAAAATACGACAAAGAGATTTTTGGGGGGTGGGCAATAATCAAGGCAGTAAAATCATTTCTTTCCTCTCTTTTGCTTTTTCTTTTATATTTTCTATCTTAGAAACAAATCAAACCCCACCCCTATTCCAGTTAGTTCACTTAACTAACACTCTTGACAGCTAAAACATGTAATGCAAAATTTCTTATATTCCTTTTTGCCATCTACCCTTCCATTCCTTTCTTGCTGTATCATCTTAAAGCTAGAAGATCTTACCATTTCAAACAGCCTCTGAGAGCCTACAGTCAGACTGACAGAAGGCAGCAGGGAATGAGCTTAGCTTGCTATTTTTCTCAATAGCCCTTTTTGAGATGAAAATTCTCCCTTGCCACATAGAGACCTAAATGAAAGAGTAATTTCTGACTTGCTTTCATGAGTCTTTTGATTTTCTTCTTCTTCAGTCTGCATGTATCCTGATATTTTTCCAACTCTTGCTCCTTACAGACCAGCATCATCTTACATCACTCTTACAATTTCATCAAAGCTTTCCTTGTAACAGAGACATGCTCCTTAGAAAAAGCTCATATCTAAATTTCCTTGAGCTTTGAGAGTGAAATCAGTCTGAAATTTCATTTTTTTCTGATGCTAAAAGAATTGTTTTTCTGGGACTTTGTTTTGTTTTGTTTTGTTTGTTTGTTAGTTTGTTTTTAGAAAATGTGGTTGTGTTAACATTACTTTTTGAAAATATGCACTCATATTAACAACTGAACTTTGTAGCTTATGCCCATCCATTGCTTTAAACTTTCATTAGGAAAATACCCATTGAAAGAATTCATATCATAGTACAACCAGAAATAGAGGTTGTTTTTATATATATACGATCTAACACTATAGGTAGAGTGCATTACAGAAATCTAACTCAGCTGACTTTATGTGAGTCTTTTCTGTTCTACAGTTTCTTTGTATTAAGGATCAGCAAGATAAAGGCTGACTAGGTGAATAATAAACTTGTATCACATACATTAACATGCAATAATCAGATAGTAAAATCTTATTGAAAAGCCCTATTGTGCAAGACGCTGTACAAAGACAAATATAATTCCTGTGTGGCAACACTTAAATGAAAAAGGGAGGAAAAATCAATTTTTACAGAGGTAAACCTTAACATAAAGCACAGCAAAGTCCGTGCTGCTCTTTCCATCGACTTCCCTTGATTTCAGATCCTATCTGTCCATATACACGTGTGTGCACACACACACAAAAACTTGTTCCACCTATGTTTAGAGATACACATATTTTGCTGAGATGCTGGTCTTGGAGTGATGGTGTATGTCCCCAGCAGTGTACGCCATCATGCTGAAATAAGAATTCAGGCTTTACTTGACAATGAAATCAATTCCTGCTTTTTTTAATTGCTGCCACTCTCCTCCAATGTGTGTGTAACAGTTGTAGTATGACAGAAGCAGGTATTGAGGGAAGATGTGTCTTGATCAGAAGGAGAGGATTAGATTGTAGAAGTAAAGCATTTTTATAGAGTATAGCAAACATATTTTCATTCAAACAAGTTGCTGTATGAAAAAGAGAAGGAATTTTTGTCACTTGTATTTTCTATACTTAAGTGTAGCTGAGGTACAAAAATCAGACGCTGACTGCGAGCTACAAAGGTTAAACCTAGCAAAGCAGCATGTTAGCAATGTGGGGGCAGGGTAAGAATGTATCTTTTCTTTAGCAGCATTTCAAGAACTATGTCTCACAAATTTTTGACATATTTTGTGTGGCATTTAATGAAGTCACATCACAACTCCCTCCTCAGCCCTTAACAGATGCTATTGTCTTTTTCAAATCTTCTTTTTCAAAGCATACTTCTTCACTGGTGAACTTGTTGTGATGAAAACAAGCATGAAAGACAGCGAAAACTTTAGATTAATTGAACATTCAATTTGTGTAGCAAACATGTCGCTCAAAATCTTTCTGGAAGAAACCAATGTTGCAAAGTCTGGAGGACAGTTTTCAAAATTATGTTCAACAAAGTTTTGGGCCATATTCCCCTACACAAAGGTTGACCAAAAACACTGTGAAATGCTTGTGTCAATGAACTTCCAGGTGCCAAATTTGATGCTTAAATTTAGCTCTCACTTGTGAGTGGTTACTCCCTGTTTGTCCTCTAGCCTGTTACAAGGGAGGCTGGCTCCTACAAAAAAATCGTTGCACCTTTTACCTAAATCCGATTGCCTAGCCTATTCAGAGCCTTTCCTAGCCTAACAGGAGTAGTGTTAATCTCAAAATCCTGCCCAAACATCTGCTAACAAATGCACTCTGCCTACTTAGCTTTCCTAGTTAATTTAAATTATTAAAAAATAAAAGCAAGCACAACTCCACAACAGTTTCTACATTGCAGTATTTTACAGTCTGTAAAACAAAAATGTATAGAGTCTGTTAAAATGTGCTCTACTTCATACACAGCCACAAAAGGGAGTAAAAATTTACTTAGTTCATAGTGTACATTGATGCTATTGAAATCCCTTCATGTGAAGAGATTTCTATAAATAACTTCTAAAACTGCTTTTTGTTCATTTTTTCTTTTCGTTTACTGTCTTAGCCTAATGTAGGTGGTTATGCCACTATTGTTCATTTACAAATTGGGCTATGAATAAATAACAATTAGTGTGTTTATGCTTTCATTTTCAATTTTTATGTTCTACTTGCACCGAGAAAGTAAAACTTTAAGGTTGAATCCACAACAGAGGAATCACTATAAAGGAAGGATGCACATGGCTAACTGGTCCTGGTCTCAAAACATCTTACTTGCAGATATTTCCTTTTGCAAACTCTAATGGGAGATGAGGCTTGATCCATGTTTCAGTTTATCTGAACTACCAAAGTTTACAAAGAAGGAAAAGAGTGGGTGGGAAGAGAGGAAAAGGGAGGGGTGGCTGGGGGAAAAAAACATTTCAGCTGTTGTCTATCTATGTTCTAAATACAGGATTCTCTAATCTACTGATATGTAATTCATACCAACAATTTGATACCTTGAAAATATTTTGAACAGACCTGATGATGTTACGCTTATTTTTTCTCTACATCCTTTAATAAACAGTGCCATCAGTTGATTTTCCTTTCTTAGCCTGAGTCATTTCCTCTTCCGTTGCTTCAAGCTCTTTTAGCCTACAAGTGACAGTAACCACCTCTCCACCATAGGACTCCTTCAAGTCTCTGTCCTCAGCTGCAGTAAGCTTGCAACAATTACACGTCACTGTTTGGGGAAGCTATTGTGACACTTGCCAGGGTGTGAATTTAGTTACTGTGGTCTAAGTGCCCACGTGGACACTCTTACTCTGTACTAAAAGGGCCTTTTTGTGGTTAAGTTGATCCATTTCCAAAGTGGCCTATGCTAAAACCACATGGACATATCTACATGGAAAAATAGTTTGGAATAGCTGTTCCTTACTACCTGTGTGGAGATAGTTATTCCAGCCCTACACTCTTGAATAAAATCTTGGGTAGTTTTACATCAAAAAACTATTTTCTATTATCTCTTCTATGCTATGAAATGCCAGCAACTTTTTTTTTTCACCTAAATAATATGATCTTTAATTTTTAAAACAAGCATTTTAAGCATTTTTAATCTGATTTTTAAACAAGCATTTTAAAACATCTTCTATGAATGATATCTTATAGACTTTACTGTAATACCACAGATAAAGCACCGCTTTTAAGCAAAATTAATGCTGACAAGATGTTGCTATGGAAATGCTCAAAATATAAACAGCTTTAATCTGCAGTCATTGTGATGGGGGAAGAATTGACAAATACTGTTTTTGCAGCTCCCATAAGCTGCTCCCAACCAACAAACAAGGCTGTTGAAGAGAGCTACCACAGACCCAGTTTTTCCTCTGATGTGTTCTTCTGTTCTTCCAGAGTCCCATCTGGGCACACTTGTAGGAAGTGCAAGCTGAGCCAAGTTTTCTGTAGTTCCCACAAGAGCAGGACTGTGGTTTCTGCATTTATGGCTGGCAGACAGCAGTATGAGAGCAGCAGGTAGGAGGCAAGGAGAACCAATGCATGAGGCAACAGTGTTTCATCAGGCAGAGCTGGAGGAGTCAAACAGGCAGAGGTAGTGCATAGTCAGGGAGAGGAGGGAGCTTCTGGGGTGTACCCAGAGGATGGGGGTTTGAGCTGTGGCAGAAATGGAGCATGTTGGTGGGAAATGAGCTTTGGAGGAAGGACAATCCTGGCAGGAGGGTGGGGGAAGTTGGCACTGTAAGGGCTGAAGGGCTCTGCAGTGGTACAGTGAGGACAGACCTTGCTGTGACAGGCAGCAGTAGCCATACTGAAATAGAAGTGTTGGTGGATGGGAGCTCTGGTTGGGAAGTGCAAAGAGCTCTGAGACAAGATGGACAGATAGCTGGGATGCCTGGGGGTCAGGCAAAGTTGGATTTTCCTGGGATGAACTCACTTCCAGGCGTTCCCAGTTAGGCCTGGGCTCTAGTGGGCGGGCTGCCCATGGTTACTTAATGCTACCACCCCGGCATCTACCTTCAGCTTCTCATCCTCATTTTTAGAGTTAGAAGTATGGTAGCTCAGTTCAGAGCTCTGTGCTTACTGCTGGTGGAGCCTCTCTGAACTCCGGGGAGCTCACCAGTTTCAAAGGAGAAGCAAGCAGCAGGATGCAGGGAGTGGCTGCAGTGGTGCTGGGGCTCCCCAAGGGCTGCAACAGCCACCAACCCTGCACAAGGCAACTCGCTGACTTCACTGGCCTTTGAATTGAGAGCTGAACAAGAGCTAGGCTGGAACATGAAGGATATGAGGTATGGGAAGGATAGCTTTATGTACTGGCAAACCACCATCGTCCAAGGGGGTTCAGACTGTGGCCAGGACCCACCCGAGGAGCACGTTGAGGGCGTGACGTTGATGCTCCTGCCAGGAGTCCCACAGACCTAGAGAGTGATATCTTGGTCTCTTGGGACTGGAATTTTATTTGCAGTAACTAAAAAGTAACTAAATGGGCTCCTGAACAAGTTAAATGCTGCTTCTGCTGCTATTGCTCAGGAGTCCACTTATTCACTGCTGTATTTAGCAATGTCATGACTTAGTTTTCATTATTTTGTTTAAATCATTGAAGACCTTTGGAGAAAATAACTGAATGATAAGTTGTTTTGAGTTGTTTTTATGTTGTAGAGCTTTATCTTTTAACAACTTGAGTTATGACCTATTTTTAAAAAGCATTTGTTTCTATACCTGGCTTTTATAGACAGCATTTACAAGAGCTGGGAGGGAGAAGGAAAAACAACAGACATTTTATCCTAAAGTATAAAGGAATCATGTGGATCTTGGCTTAGGGATGTTCAAGTTAATTTCTACTTAGACGATAAATCTATTTTTCGTGGATTTGTAACTTGGCTATAAAAGCATGCTTGAAGACTTGAATCTTGGCAGCCAAAGCTTTCAGGTCAGAATAATATTTTTAGCAATATTTTATTTAAGAAAAAAAAAAAAAAAAAAAAAAAAAGGAAGGAAGAACATAGAAGGTTGTTTTTAAGTTTAGAAAGAGAGAGTTTTTAAAAGCATGGGTTGGGTCATATTTTGTCACCCATGTATTTTTTTTTCCTTCAAAGAAAAACAACAAAATCCCCGTCCAACCTGCTTCCAGTCTGACAGATAATGACAGATATTTCAGATTTATCTTTTCCAATTTGCCCACATCCCTGTTTTGTATTCAAGAGTAAATAATCTATCTCAGCTAATAATCATTAAATACTGAAGACAGAACACTGTTGTGAATATTAATGGTTATGCTTAATGAGCAGATACTCAGCTCATAAAGAAGTCATCGTAAATCCAGGAATGGCAATAGAGCTACACCAATTAGCACTTGCTGACGATGTGGACAGTAACCATACACTACACTATCTCTCTTAAAACACATGACTAATTCAGTAAAACTGAGGCAGTAAAGTAATTAAAATATTTAATACATTAGAAGTGAAGAACCAATGACAGGACACCAATAGGCTCAGCATGCCACGTACAAAAAGCATTAGGACAATTTTGGTCAAGCATACCAGGGCAAGCACTTCACCACAAAATCTTTGGTTTTACAGTTTTGTTCAACCTCAAAACTACAGAGAGGCTGAATCAATCCTGCCAGGATTTGAATTAGTGGTTCCAAGGAGACTAGGAGCTAAGCCGCAGGTATAGCTAAGGACAGGGGCCAGAAAAGGTGTGGAGCAGGCAGAGCAAACAGGACAGTACATTTTTGGTCTTTAACTTACACCCTCTTGTTCGCTTCTGCTGCACAATCTCCTTTCTGTGATTTAGACTCCCTATAACATAGTGGGCCAAAGTCAGTTCTGTCTCCTAGTGCTAACTTCTTTGTGTTGTACCAGCGAGGCAAAGACCTGTCCTAAAACTGTAGTTAGTGTTTTCTTGAAAAGAGAAATCCAGTTGTGGCGTAAAGATGGTTCACACCACCTGCTCTCAATGCAGACCAGGAAACTTTATAGAGCACTGCCTGGTCCAGGCCTGAGGCACCCCTGCAACTGAACCACCTGTACAAGAATATTTTAAAGCAGCTTTTGGATTAACATACCCTGGAGCCAAATTAAGCCCAGCCCTGCAAGGTTTTAATGGAAAGGACATACTGATTTTGAAAGATGTACCTCTCACTACAGGTTCTGCATTCAGTTCATCTCCTTTGTGCCTGAAGACCTAGCACTACTAAGGTGAGGAAATGAGCAGTTAAATGCAACACTCATCCTCTTGGGCACCTCAGAGGATGACTTTGAGTTTATTTTCATGCATTTAACAGCCAGCAGTGACTTTTGTAGGCCCAATTGTTGCCACTAAATTAAATCTGTCATCACTGAATCATTTATTATCATTGACTAAATTTCACTTACACATTAGCTCTGTAGTAGCTCTGTAGTGTATCTCTTTTCTTCATTCCAATAAGCCCACCAAATACTTGGATCAGATTACTAAAGTCTGTGGAGAGTACTATTTCACATCAAGGTTGCACCAAACCAACAGCCCACAGAGGGAAGTCTTAACCCCTGTCCCTCCTCCCCTGTTCCTTCTACCGTCACCCTTTCTTGCTCTCCCCTTCCTGGCTTTTTCCTCCCGTGGCTGTGTTTCCCCCTCTGTGCTGTACACACCCTACTAAATGATTTCTACACATCAAACCTTCCAAGCACACATCCTTCCCACGACGTGTCCCATAACACACCTCCCGTTCTGAACAACAGGCCTTTTCTTTTAGCTTCTGTACAATGAAACATCTTAGTCCCTACACCTAGCCACAGCCCAAAATAGAGTACAGAGAGGAACGACTGGGCAAGGTTTGGGCAATGTTTTAATACACTGGGTTTCATGCACAACAAAGCTGTGGGAGAGCAGTTAGGATATTTGTAGCCTGCTAGAAATTCACAGGGTAGCTATGCTCAAGAAGGTTGATATGTGCGTTCAATTTAAAGCAGAAGGTACGGTTCTGCTAACATCATTTAGACTGACAATTTCACCACTCAGCTATTTCAGTGAGCGTTGCTGTTGGAGTTCCTTCAGACTGAGTCTAGGTATTATATAGTCTCCCTAGCTGTAGTATTGGAGCACCTCCCAAGTATTTAAAAATAGAAGTCACAGTAACAATCTCCCTTTCTTACTTGGCAGCCAGGAGAATAAATAGTTGGCGTAACTTATACATTTGTCTGCATATTTGTGGGTGGGATCAAGTTGTTTGTTGATGTGTATATGGGAAGAATTAAGTTTGCCTCAGTAAATTAAAATTATTTTAGCACAAAAAATGATGACTTCAGTTTTACACGTATGCATTCTGCATCTTAATGAACTGCCTTGTGTCCCTTGGATTCCCTAGGCTTTGCCTAGAGGGCTAAGGTGTGGTCAAGGCCACAATTTGGAGCACGTCATTCTAGTTAATTAGCTGCTGGGATCTCCACAACATGAAGAACTTTCTGTCATCTCATTTCTGCTTCTGGGCAAAACACACCACTGCTTCTGAAACGCTTCAATCCACTGGAAAGCCTTTTAAAACACTCAAGCAGCCCACCCATGTGGCACAAACACCAACTGTTTATTTGTAGAAGTCTCTGTCTCATAGGAAGATGGGCTTCTTCCCCCCACACCCTTTGTCACCCAGAGTGGCTGACTGCCACAGGGTATAGTGTCCGTCAGGAGCTGGTGCATGGATCCCAGATGTGTGTGCATGAAGTATGGTCTGCAGGTCACACATCTATACATTCAGGGAGGACACACTTCAGACTGAGGTCAGCACATCACTGAGGAGGCAGAGAGCATTTTAAATTTTCATGGGTTACCAATTTATCAGGGATTGAGCCCAGAAGGTGACTAAGCTTGGCTAATCAGTGGGAAATGATTAAATTGCTCTCTGGATAAAATAAAGATCAATATTTAATGGAGATGAGAAGAATAGAGAACAGAAATGGAAGACTTCAATCCTGCCTCCAAATATAAATTGGAGGTAAATATAGGGTACATAAATAAATGTGGGGATGAATATGAAAGCCAGAATACCTTCCCAAACTGAGATTTTCTGATTTTCCTGTCCGAACATAATCTGAAGACATAGGACATACACTAAGACTGAATGTCCAAATGTATTTATTATGAAGTTTTTATGGCTTGTCAGCTAGATGCAGGGAGGGCAGAAAGAGCAAGGGGCTTTTGTTCTCTGGGTGTGCTGTTAAAGAAAGCAGATAACCTTAGATGTATTTCTTTTTTGTTCCCTATTCAAGGAAAAAAATGTTTCTCGCTGTTCTCTTGTTATTAGCTAAGTTCTTTGCATAGCTACAACATTTAACATATACTTCCACTATACTTGCATGTTTTTACTTCTCGAAGCTCCAGATTTTCTGGTGAAGTGTCCCTGGAACAGCACAAAACTTTGGCAAAAGGAGCTTCTCTAAGTGATATTCATTATGGACTCAAAGGGCTGAAAACAGCCAGAGTTGCTCTTTTTTGCCCTGGGAAAGTAATGCAGGTAACATGGAGCCTTGCAGAGCCTTTTGAAAGATGCAAGTTATCACCCTGACAGTTATCACCCTTATAATGCAGTCATGTATCTATCCCCTATGGACAGATGATGCAACAGGTGAGCTGCTGATGATGAGATGCTGGATGCTAATTTGCTTCTGTTGCAACGTGTCCTACTCTGTCTGGCTCCTTGTCCCTGCTCCCACAGTTCCACTCATCTCAAAGCTCTTGTCTGAGGATTCTTAGTGAGTGTCTGCTCTTCTCACCCCTGGTTTAGAATAGTTTAAGCCTCCCATTTTGCCTACTTTGATTCCAGTCCCTTCTGCCACACAACCTGCCAGGTAAGCTAAAGCTGCTTTTGTCTATCCCAAATTGTGGCTGACCAACCAGGAACAAACTTGACCCAACAGTATGGTCATGTGCAATTAGCAACATACTGAGTTAACTCTGGCTTTTCCTCACATCATCAACGCCTCTTTAAATGGCTTTGTAAAATTTTTGGAGTCTCATTCATTGACTCCACTCATGTTCCAGCAGGGTACATCATGATTTGTCTAGTTGTGAATCATTTCTCTTTTCACTATCCTCCAGTAGCATTTCCTGGACAAAATCACAGAATACTTATGGTTGGAAAGCCCCTCTGGAATTCATCCACACTCCTGCTCTCAAAGTAGTGTCATCTAGACCAGGTCACTCAGGTCCATTCCAGGTTGGATTTTGAATATCTCCAACTTCTCTAGTGCAATCTGTTCCAGTGTTTGATCACCCTTAAAGTGAAAAAGCTTTTTCTTTTTTAAGGTGGAAAGTTTGGGCCCATTGCCTCTTGTCCTGTCACTGGGCACTACAGGGAAAAGCCTGCCTCTGTTTTCCTTATATCCTTTTGTCAGATATTTATACACATTGATAAAATCCACTGAGCCTCCTCAGCCCAGCTCAGTCTCTCCTTTTATGACAGGTGTTCTAATTCTTTAATCATCCATCATCCTAGTGGCTTTTTGCTGTACTCACTGTGCTATTTCCATGTGTTGTCTATGCTGAGGATTCCAGTACCTGACCCAGCACTCCAGATGTGTCTCAACAGTGCTGAACAAAAAGGATGGATCAATTTTACCTTCATCCTGCTGGTAATACTCTTCCTAATGCAGTCATGGAGGTTCTTTCCTTCTTTATTTCAAGGATATATTGCAGGCAGATAGTCAGCTTTACTTGCCTAGTTGATAGTCAGTAAAGCTGCAGGTCCTTTTTTTGCAAAGCTACTTTCCAGCTGGTTGGCCCCCAACCTGCAGTGGTGCATAGGGTCATTCCTCCCCAGTTAAAATAGCTTTCATGACACATGGGAGATGCAAGATGATATCTTCTGTTCCTTGAAAAACCAAAACAAACACATCCTAGGATAAGCAGAAGCATACACTCTTTGTTACCTTCCTCTGCAACTGTGCCCTATCTCCCTGGAAGAATGCTGCTTCTTGAAATGTTGTTTTATGCTAGCAAATGTATATACCCAGTAGCAAATGTGTATACCCAAAATACACAGGAAAAACAAAACACCTGTAATGTTCCCTGACTGTCATCAAAATACTACTGCTATCACTGGATTTATCGGGAATAGAATGTGATTCATGCTAACTGTCAAACAAACACATGTCTTACTCAATTCTACCACAATCATAAAATTCTTTCCACAGCTCCGGGCTTCTAGCATTGTTCTGACTATCATGATTAATGCCAGCCACCAGAAAACACTTTTACATGGACTCCTGAATAATGAGATATAAGCAGACCTATGTGGATCACTGGAGATAAGTTGGAGAGCTCTTGGATATCCTGCAGAATGGTTTTGAGCTGTTGGGCACAGTGACAGTATTTTAGTGTCCTGATTTTAAGACTGCCGCTCATGTAAGTAAGGAATATGTTGATGTTAGACCGTTACCTTGCAATTGTCATTAACATAGCAAGGTAAAAGCAAGTAAGAGCATTTATGTAAACCATACAAAATGTGTTGTAAAGGTTTATAAAGGTAGAAGTGTCAAAAGAAGACAGAAAGAGAACCATTTATCCCGAGATCAAATCCTTAAATCTTCCTTCCCCTACCCCCATAAACTGATAAACTGCAGATCCACTCTTAACCCACATGGTTAGGACTCCATCCCTCTGTGCACACCAGCTCTTTAGCTTTGCCTTTGTTTAGGGTTTGTCTGGGGCCAGCTCAGGTTAATGTTTTGCGTTTCTCCCCGTCTTGGTCCTGTTTACAGTCATTACTGATCTCATCTTAACGAACTGGTCTCAAACTTCACCTCCTCAGACTGTAAAGTTTTTGGAAATGCTAATACACGTGCTTGGCCTGTTGTGTCACAAATGTCCCTGAAAAGGTGTAAAATGCCTTTTCGCACCTGACAGGACCAAGTGCAACATTCAGTGAGAAACATTTCCCTACACTTAAATAGACTCGGACTGAGCTGTCATACAACACTAATGACTTACTTCAGGCAATAATACACAGTGGAAAGCTGAGCCACCAAATCTGTGTTTGGTGGGGTATTATTTTCAGGTGTACATCATAAATTTACTGGGGTAAATCAGAGCTAGCTTTATGTACATACATTTAAAGCTTGGTACCTCCTTGTTGACAATTGTAAAGTGATGCCTTGATTCTCCTCCCCTCCACATACCTGCGGTTGTATGGCTCGAAAACATGCAGAACATTTTGCTCACTTGAGTATTTTTTTCCCTTGAGAATAATAGCAATATCAAACACTTAAGTAGCACTTTTCATCCACAAGGTGCCTCACTAGTGTTAATACTAATAGCTAACTTAATTCTCCCTCCTCCTTCCCCTGAAAGTGCATAAAACAGGCAAAAAGATGCCAAAGGAAGTGCTAGAATCACTGGCACCCAGTCTGAATGCCGCTCCCTCTATGAAGCAAGTGATACGAGACACCCCCCACTAAGTTCCATTATTGCAGCTGCAATTTTGTAAGCACCTTTTTATAACAGCTTTTGTTCTTTATCATCCAACGCACTGAGCAAATAGCTTCTGGGAAGGAACACACTCATGTTTACCTTTGCTCTAGGTGCCACCATCAGCGCTATCCGAAACCCAGACAGACATGAAACAGGTGCCAGAGTTGCATATTTGAGTCACCATCAGTAAAGACTGACTCATAATTACAGTGAACACATAGTCTGTTTTCAGGTCTTTGGGTAGAGATGTAAAAACCAAATGTCACATTAAAGAGAGGCTGTCAGCCGTTCAGGTCCCTAAGGAAGCAAGGTTTGGCAGTAAAATGGGTAATGATATTATTTCTGGAACATTCTTGTATTTATTTATTTATTTATTTATTTTGGGGGGGGGGGGTTAAGACTCCTAGACTTTACACAAATCAATTAAGCTTCTCTCTGCACCCCCTACATCTGGAAAAAGCAGATTTACGGAGGTGGTCTCACAGTTGTCTCCAGAAAAATAAATAAATAAATAAAATCCATTTATGCAAGAGGAAGTTAAAGTGGAACAAAGACCAACCATGTCAGACTAGACTGAAGAAAGAGATGATCCAAGGCTATATCAGGCATAGGTGGGTCTTCAGTCCAGGAAAGTTGGTTCACATTCAGGCACTTCAGTGCAGTTCAGTTCATTACAGAGGGTGGTCTCTCTCTTTTCCAGGATACCTGCATGTTTAGAAAGGGCTCTTCCTTCCCTTGGGAACAAGGAGGAAAATGAAGTACAGTGGGCTTCTCGGGAGGCAAATGAGCACAGAGCCCTTTAATTTCTCCAGTGCAGATTCTTCCCCACCTTTGGACTAGCACCACTTCTCCCCACCCCCTTCCCTTCTTCATGCAGCTGGCAGCTGGGACCAGCAGCTGGGCTCCAGCTGCAAAGGTCATTCCCACATGACCCCTGCAGGTCTGCCTTCCTACTCTGCACACCATGAGGATCCCGGACTGGGGAGATCTGACTGCACCCCTGTGAATGACTTGGCCAAAAATGCAGTGGAGTTTATGTCCTGTCACAAGGGAGCACACAAAGTACTTCAAACAGTAATAGCACATTGCCCGAGGACTACTGCTCATTATTTTTGAATAAAGGAAATGCTATTATCCCCATTGTATAGAAATGTAAGGCACAGGAAGCTGTATGTCAATTTCTTAAATGGACATAGAAATCAGTAGCTGAGCTGGAAACAAAATCCAGGTCACCTGCTCTGACCTGCTGTTGCCTCTACAGTCCCTGCTTATCTCTGCTGGGTGTATTACATCAGACATTTCAAAGGTTAGATTTTGTAGAAGTTGCAGGAGAAAGCCCTGATTACTCAAAAGACAGGAGCAAAAATATAGACATGGATGCCATCTTCATTTGTTCATTCCCTCATCAGAAACATAGTTGAAGTGTAATACCTACTCAACACCCAGTTACCTACAAGCTAACTTCCATTCACTTAACCCTTGAATGCTGATCAAAAAGTCCCGCCACTGAGCAGAGCTTCAGCAGAACAATATTGTTTCAGTGAAGCAAGAACCACTTCCATTCACTACAATTATTATACAATCTTATCAAGTGATCGGCTTGATCAAAGAGGTTTCCATTAATGTTCTATATGGTCCTGTCCAGCAAGAATAGGATATTGCCAGCCAACTTCTGGCATGTTTGAAACATTGAGAAATAACAGATTCCAAGAGTAGCAATTCAGAAGAATTTTTGGCAGCTAAGGCACAGATCTTGCAGTCAAAAAGTAAGCAAGTAAACTCCTACACCTACAAGCCATCAGCGACTGAAGATTTGTAGTGACCATAGTTCTAGCCCATGTGTTCTTAGTTGTATGGTGGAGCTGAAGACTGCTCCTCCTAGCCAGGTGCAGGCTAGGAGGAAGCAGAAAGGCTACAGAGGCAGTGCTCACACCATGTACAGGCACTCCAGCTGCATTGCAGTCCCACCTAAGTCTTGTCTGGAAACAGGCCAGCTCTTGGCAGAACAGAAGGCAGATTTCTCATACTTCCTGATAATATCTTCCTCAAGAATGACTCTTCCCTCTTCCTTTTCTTTACTTTCCAAAGTTTTGTGCATTTATCTAATTGTCTCACTGAAACCCCTTGTTGCTAGCTTTCATACAGTCTCCTGCTGCATCTACTGCTTCCAATTCAGAGACTATCCAAAGACCAAATCAGTCTCCTGCTGTATATCAACATCCTCACCTTCATTAGTACTGCACCAAATAACACCATTAGTACTACACCAAATAACAGTATTTCTCCTGTCATGGAATATCACACAGACACAGAATCCAGTATTTCATCACCTAGGTTTAAACTTATTGTCCTGTTTTGTTCTCTATTTTTTGCCATTGATGGTGATGGGCCGACACCATTGATTGCATTAATGCACATTAATCTGAACTCAAAAAAAATGGGGAAGTTTAAATCTAGAACTCCAGCTGAGCTTCTCGCTAACAGGCAACAACAACAGCAAGATCTAGAAAGCAACTAGACTTAATAGACATATCCAACAATGTCAACATCCAAAGAACTGGCAGGAGTTTGTCTCAAAGTCAAGGCTACAAAGCTTACCTATTTCACCATTAGTGTTGTCCAAATCTCTGCAGCTTTAGCAGCTACTTTCTAGGACAGGAGAGTCAATGCAGTACAGAGCATCCACTGCAGCTGCACCAGGCTATCTTGCAAACATCAGCAGCTTCAGGTGCTAACCTCTGAGGACTCGGGCACATCCTGTTGAAGTCTCAGTGAAGAGGCTCAGACTCTCATTCCAAAAGAGGAGGAGGGAGAAAATTTACCTTCTGGCATGTCTTTTAAAAAGCATATGCTTATTTACTTTCTTATCCTATACGTGCAATTACACAGGCAATTACCTATGTAAATTGGGCATCAAATAGAACTTTATGGGAGTAAAAGTCATTCTGCACATCATGTCTATTTACACTGCTAATTGTGAAAGTGCTAAGTCTTTGCTCTGGTCTGCAATTAAAAATGAAGCCAGTATAGTTACAAGAGAGCAGGAGTTCCACTGTATCCACAGTTCCCATGTGGATACATGGGAATAAATCTCCCATTTCTTTCCAGCACAGCTCTCCCAGAAAAGGCACTTTCAGCTACATCGCCAAAAGGAGAGTCTATCAGTTGTTACAAATGACATAATATATGCTCTCAAAAATATTTCTGTGACCACAAATTGGTTCTGCATTAACTGGGAAACCTAGCTGTACAATACATCTATCCTGACAAGCCTCTTTGGACGGGCAAGTGTCTTTATGTTCTGTGTGGCAGTGGAAACACACACGGTACTCAGTTCTAATGACCCTATGATCATTTTGGTGGAGTAATGTGGTGTAAGTCAAGTTCAGTACTCCCTGAATCAATTTTCCATGGTCTACAATATTTGCTGCAAACAGCCTGCTCTGTAACTAAGAAAGCAGAAAGGGTTTTAATGCCATCAGTTTCACCCTTAATACCTTCATGTTAAGCTCAAAGAGGTGAAAGGATTTCATATGATTTGTTCCAGGCTCGTATCAGACTTCATCAAGGCACCTCCCTTTTTGTAGACCAGAACGGTGCCCTCTAATGTTTGTCTCTTCACTGGGCTGGCCCAGTGTTCAGCATAAATTAAAAGAGCAGGAGGATTAAATCCAAAAGAGTAGGCAAACACTCTCCACGTAACCTTTGCCCTGTTCATCTGCTCCATGTTTGGCAGGTTCCCATGTTGGGAGGAAGGCAGAAGGTCTGCAGGCAGCTGGTGACTGCTTTGCTTCTCTCTTGCAACATGGGCCTCCAAAGAAAACCATTTCTACCGTGTGATGTCCCCTTTGAACAGCATTGCAGACATAAAGGGGGTCACAGTGCTGGGGACGGGTGAACTGGTTTCTTTGTTCCTCATTTTTACCCTGGAGTCAAACATTCATTACCTTTTTAGTGATCAAAACTGTAAAAGTCTCCAAAGGCATTTTCCCAATGTTCTCCCCCAAATAAACCACACTCAGGAATGCCACAGGGTGCTAGAAAGACTTTGAAGTCCCTGTGAGAGAACTTTTCTGTGATGCTCTTTCCCTTATCATGTCTAAATTATTCTTTTAAAATTACAACAAAAGTAAGATAGGCCATTACCCTCTATTTATTACTGTCTCCATTTAAAACTGGAACACATGAAAAGCTGCAGATAAGATCTGCAATAAATAAAAGCATAGACTACGCTATCTATATAATGACAAGATAATATGATAAGTAAAAGTATTTAATAAAAGAAAACCATCCCTGCAATAGTCCAAAACCTCAGTGATTCAGTAGGTTTCACCCAACTGAGTTAAAACAGTGGTGTTTTCAGTATCCTAGTAGAACACTCTGAAACAATGACTGCATAAATAACAATAATTAATCAAAAGCTCCTTCTACTGGTATTTCCCAAAGCCAGGGTGGTAATGTGTCCTGGTGCAGGCCATGTCAAAGCATGTTGTATGACCTCCAGTACATCCACACCAAGCAGACACTGACCACTAACAGCCCAGCAGAAGACAGTTGTGCTGAGTGTCAGAGGAGATTTTGTGACAGAATGGGTCCACCATTTTTTCATTTCTGTAGAAATTTGGTTTGGAAGGACGTTTGGAAGAAAGAGACTAAGTAAATGGACACTAAAACTACTGAAAAAGAGTTAGACAACAAAAGATGAAAGGCTGAAGAACAGAGAGAGAAACATTCAAAAACAATCTCACTTTTTGACATTTCATATGGTTTTGCTTTATTTTTTAAGACTGCAGTACCAATGTTTGGATTTCAGAAGTCCTCAAAAGCATTCAGTGTTTGGATCTCAGGTTCTGGTTTGAATTAACTCTTATTTTCAGACTCTGTTTAGGCATAAGTACATTTTTACTTTATAATGTCTCACAACGATTAGTATGCCTTTTTTGATATTTGTATTTATTGTCTGTATGGATATGAAAAAAAAAATCTTTTTCAATTTAGATAAAACAAACTCAAAAAGAAACCTCAGATGGACAGCCTTTTGCTTCCAGAGTCCTAAATCTTGCTATTATGTTATTTCAGTAGTTCCCAAAACAAATAAACAAAAAACAAGTTATTCTTTTTATTGTTTATTATTCATTTAACTTCACAGTTAACTGAAATGGAAAAGAAGGGAAGGGAAGGGAAGGGAAGGGAAGGGAAGGGAAGGGAAGGGAAGGGAAGGGAAGGGAAGGGAAGGGAAGGGAAGGGAAGGGAAGGGAAGGGAAGGGAAGGGAAGGGAAGGGAAGGGAAGGGAAGGGAAGGGAAGGGAAGGGAAGGGAAGGGAAGGGAAGGGAAGGGAAGGGAAGGGAAGGGAAGGGAAGGGAAGGGAAGGGAAGGGAAGGGAAGGGAAGGGAAGGGAAGGGAAAATCTCCACTTATCCTGTGACACAAAGTGAATCAAGAAGACACAACAGAAGTACACAGTGTGCTTTATGCTACAGATGTGCGAGCCTGTGTGCTAATGAACTAGCTGTTAACAGGCATGACTGTACTGATAATGTGGTAGCAGACACATTTTTGGCAACAACTCGCATGCAGCATTCTGTGTTTCACAGAGAATGCCCGGGACCTCGAGCTCACGTCCTGGTACTAAGAAACAAGACTTCTTGTTCATTACAATCTTTTATGTGCAACCTGAAAATAACATTTTGCAATCTTCTAGATGGGCTATTTCAACCAAAACCCTCAATTTGCTTTTGCAAGCTTCTTTCCAAGGCCAAATCACCCTTGTGTGGTAGGCGTTGCCTCCATTTTGCAGCAGGGGAAACTGAGGCACCACAGGTTCAAATCACTTGCCCAAGATGACACAGTAAATCTGCAACAGCGCAGCAATAAAGCCCAAGAGAGTTACGAGATAATGATAGGAACTGTCAGCATATCATTTTCTCATTACTTCATAGTTTGATGAGGGATAACACATTACAGAACAGCAGCTGTCCATGTGAAATTGCTAGCCTTAACTTCTTGTATGTGTGAACTGTTTACTGAAGCAGACAGTAACTGACTTTGCTCAGTCTTGTGCTTTTGTTTCTGTATTTCTTGTCTGCTCATTTGTCATCCAAGTGCCAGCTACAAGGTATTGTTATAGTAGGGGTTGAGTGGAAAATACAAATACTGTAATATATTCAGTCTTTATGGCTTTTTTTTTTTTTTTTTTCAGATTTCTGCAAGCACTTGAGATGCCTGGGTAAAAATATTCAGGCAGTGCACTTCCTCTGCTGTACATTGGCAGAAAATGAATTTCAGATTTGACCGTGCAATAATTCATGCTCAAAGGGTGCACACACAGCCCAGACAGTCAAGTAAAGAGTACCCTATGTATTCAGTCTTGCAAATTAGACACTATTTTAGAAATAACACTTCCTTGCTCTCTAAAAGGTGTTCTTTTTTCTCAGTGTGCCATTCCATGCAGGTAGCTTAATGTGGCTTTTGTCTGCTCTGCAAAAGTACCTTTCCCCTGCCTATTGACAGAAGCTCTCCATACTAATCTAAGGGTTTTTACTGGTGGCATTTTGCTGTCGGTTGTGAGGTTTACTGAGAATACTTGGCCAAATTAATTCCTGGCAAAACTCTGACTTGCTTTGCAATTGAGCAATTACTAAAATAAATAAATAAATAAATAAATAAATAAAAATTAACATTAGTAGCAGTTGTGATACCAGTTTAAGGAATCATGTGTTTGATCATTAATATCCAAAATCAACCCTGTGGCTCCATTTTGGGGTTCTCTGGGAACCACAGGCCACTAATATATTCAGGGCTGTACCAAGGGTGGGGCAGAAAGTCAGCCAGCCCTGGATGTTCCTCCAACAGAGGCACAAAATGGGGAAATGAACAAAACACAGCAGTGCCTTGTGAGTTTGGAGACCAGTAGGAGCCCCAGCAGGCAGCCCCCATGGAGCTGGAGGGAGATGGGGCAGCCGCATTACTTTCCTGCTCCAGAAAGGAGCGTGCCTTGCTGCAGTAGCCTGAAAACAGCAGACTGAAATTTCTTGCTTACCTGATCAATAGGAAAATGACGTTAACCTTATCTGATGAAGCAGGAACCTGACTGCATAACACCACAAGCAAGCTATCAGGCTCAAGCTTCAGAGTTGCTGGTTTCCTCTGAGCAACAGTGATTCACCTTTAAGACATCAAATGAAAACGTGCAGAGGTGGGTCCAATGAAAGCCTCAGATACCTCGTCTTCAGGGGCCTGTTTCCTAGAATGGGCTAACAACTGCAAGCCGGACAGCTGAGCTACCTACCTGGCTGCAAAAAGGGAACACTGGAAAACCTTTGGAGTAGAAACAAACAAGCCATCAAACTCACCAAAACATTTGAGGGCCTTCAAAATAGGAGGAAATGAGGGCTCTTACTCAGAATACCTGGTATGGTGGTGGCATTCCTGGGAAGAGGAGATGTATGGTTTTGAGCCTCCTTTGCTGAGGGGACTTCAGACCTCCTCACGTCTCCTCTCTGCGCAGCACCCTAAACACTGGGTATGACCTCTGTCCTGCAGAGCTGAAGGAGGTGACTGAGCCACGACCCTCTCACCACATGCTGGCTGGGAGCTGAGGTTGCCTCCCAGTGCAGCCCAGGTGCACTCCAGGTGACAGACATTCTTGTGCCATCACCATGCTCAGCTCTGCCCCCCAAGGGGTCACCCCAGGAATCTATCCTCTGGTTCTCACTCTCAGCCCTTAGCGTAACTCCAAGCCTCCAGCACAAAAGCCCATCAGGGTAACTCAGCACCACCCTCTTCATGCAGGGGGTACAAGCAGGGCGTACCTTGACGCCGGAGAAAAAGAATAGCTTTGACCCAGACATCTGATAATGCAGTTTTGTACTAATCTATGAGATTCATCAAGCTGGAGAAATTAAAAACTTCTGCCCTCTTGCAGATAACATGCTTGCAGGTAAATGCTGATGCCACTGGCAAAGGAGTGTAAATTACTGCAGTTTGAAGTGTGGTAACCTACACCCTAACTTACCTAACAGGTTTTATTTAACTGTAAAATAAATGAGTCCTAGCTTTAAAAACATATTAAACAACAACACTGCTGTTCATTTACTTGAGAAAGCTTTTGTTTACTGATGGTGAAAGCACGCACAGAAAACTTATTACAACTGCTGAGTAAATGCCACACCACAATCACAGCAAAAAGCTCTCTCTAAATACCATGACTAGTGCTTGCTGCCTATGCTGATCCATATTCTGCTGCTCCAGTGCATGCTTAGAGGTCCTTCAGCCTTTGAAGTAAAAAAAAAAACTCACCAAAATGTTCACGGGCCTTGAACAGAATCTGTGAGCTTTCCCCAGAGTCACGTTAACATCAGATCCCCAATAAGCTACTTAGTCTTAGAAGGAACAAAGAAGAAAGGACAAACAAAGCTGTTTGTAAATAGCACACGTCAATGGGCCGGAATATGTTTACAAATTTCTCACCAGATTTCATGCAAATTTCATCCCAATAAGTATGATCAACTTTATCAATGTGGGATCTCTCACTAAGGGTGTATAAACCCAGCCGTACCACTAATGCAGGAGAGGGCAGAGAATGAGTGCCTTTGAACCATATGCTTGGTTCTGCTGCAGGTTAACTGGGTAATTTTGGGACAGCTCTCAAAAGTGATCTGTAACTCCAAGGGCTGCAATTTTGGGGAAACCTGTGTGTTATAACAGCTGCTTTCCTTGCTTAGTGCTGAAAAATGTGAACCACTAGCTTGAGGCCACTTTCAGCCAAACTTCTCAGCTTTCCCATCTATAAAACAGGCACAGAACTACCCTGCATTGGGTTTTATCCTGCAGTCCTTTTTTTAGGGGAAGAAATTAAAATATGCCAGGAGAACTATTTTGAGTCTATGCGAAGGAGAAACGGTTTGCAGAACATGGTTGTGAGATTACTGCATAGCACATGCTATAGACAGAGACGCAATGTTGGAGAAAACTAAATATGAGCTCTTTAATCCCAGGACATTATTTACACAAATGTGTTCTATTTCAAAACTGCCTCTAAATTATTTCAAGAAAGCAGAGAATGCTCATTCCCCAAAGTGTTAAATTATGCACAGGAATTGCAATTCAGTTCCAGTAAAATACTTGTTCTGATGCTAGATTTATTTGTCCCCTCTGATTAATTGCATGTGCTGAAAAGACCACAAAGTCCACAGTAACCTGAGGCCATTTTACTGAATGCTGCAGGGGTCATTTAGGAATGCACCATAATGGATAAGCAAGGCATTTCTTGCATTATAACGTGCCACAAGGCCTGGATGACACACCTTCTGTACATTCTGCTGCCTGGGTTTCTTTCCAGAGCAGAGTGTTTTATGAAGGAGCAATTTCAGTCCACAGACTAATAATGCAAGACAAGTTGCCCAGGTTGGAAACATGGGAGGAGTCACTCAGAAGAATGTTGCTCTCAACACACTGGATTAATAATTAACAACACAGAAAGAAGAAAAGTCTGTACAGAGATACACATTTAGGGCTACCTCCAGAAGACCAATATCCATGTTTTCAATGCTCCTTTGGAGTATACTTTATTCAGATTAAAACAAACAAACAACTGTTTGACTTTCCATTGTAAGTGAAAAATACAACCACCTTCCTCAACCACGCCACTGAGTTTATCTTTCCTCTGGGTCCTTTCTCCTTCACTTCCTTTAGCCTGTTGGGCAGATGGCAAGCCAAACTCACAATTCAAAGTCCTTTTTCTGCACTCTGACTCCTTTTCACAAGCTCAAATGCCCTGACCCATGACTGATAGACATGACTCAAGTCGGTGTAAGGACTGAAACACTGGTGCAACTTAAAGGCTGAAAAAAGTACATTAAAGTAGTCCAAGTGCTACCCGAAAGAAGGCTTAAATACTCCTTTTTGTAAGGGTATGATGTATTTTGGATCTAGAGATGATTTTTTTTGGCTGTGAACACACGTCATCTTCTGAGTCTGGCTGTGCTGGTAAAATCTGTTACCACCCCGAGCCCCTCTGCTGGTTGTTGGCCTCATCTAACTGCCTGTGGAGCAGTTCCAGCGAGCGCTCCTCCTTTCACTTCAGACAAGCTCAGGCCAGTTATTGCTACCATGCAGACCAGCCTGCCTGATTTCTGCCTGGCAAGGAATTAGGACGTGCTCCCACAGACTAAGCAGCTCGATGGGAACAGCAGTCTTCCTCCAGGAGACAATTACAAATGTCCAACAAGCTGCATGTGGAATGTGACATCTTTCTACAGCCTTACTGAAATAACTACACTGAGACAGCAAATGCAGCAATTCCAGTAGCAAAAATGTCTTAGCTGCACCATCCCACCTCATCCTGCACCCACCTAGCAGCTCGTGGCCTCCAAAAGAGGCACTGCTTCCACTTCTCCCTCCCTGGGCTGCCCTGCATGGCCCCTTGAGCTCTGTATTGCTCATCGAAACACAAAGGAAATAATTCAGCCCATTCATCTAGCAGAGAACTTGCCACTTTTCTCAATCATTATCACTGGTACTAGTCTTCTGCTGTGTCAGTGAATTGGGCCAGCTTCAAGCAGGAGACAGCAAGAGTCAGGGCCGGAGCAAGGTCCCCCACCATCATGACTGGTAGCAAAGGGCAGCAATGGGTCGGATCCCTCCTGGCGCCAAAAAGCCATTGCAGCCACAGTCCCTGCCACATAGCCACCAACTGCAAAGAGTTGGGTTTATTTTGTGTTGATCTATGAAAGTAACTATGAATAGGAAACACCGGCGTAACAGTAACTGTGCCACAGGCTCCGCACTGCTTTAATCCTGCCAACGAAGCCCAAGACAGACCATTTCCATACTGAGAGAATCCCTAACTCAGGCCTTTGAGAAACATTTGCAAGGAAACAAAACACAAGTAGTTACAAATGCTGTAATTACTTCATTCATGTTCAGTATCTCCATCAAAGAGGTTCATTGGCACAAGTGCCAGTGTGGACACAATTATGGTAACCGGCTGTATTCTGTTCGCAAAGCTCGGGGGCGATTTTGTACCCATGGGGCTGTTGCACGCCTGGTGACAGGACGCTGATAGCCCGAGGCTACATTGATGATACTCAGCTTTCAGGGGTAGTGATAAAAAAAAATTAAAAAAAATCCCCAAAATTGAATCAGAGCTGATAACTAGATTGAGTCTTCAGTATAACAACAGGCAGACAAATAAACACAGGTAAGTAGGCGTAAGAGAGAGGGATTTCAGCACTGCACCCCAGCTCAGGCTGCTCAGTGACAAGCGTGAGCCCCTGACAGCACACGCTGGGGGTTGCTGGATTGAAATGTACGAACCTTCCAGCAAGGCAGGAACTCTTCGCAGGCTACACGGTACAGATGGGGCTTGTTTTCCTCTCCTCTGCCAGCTCACGCCCTGCCTCTCCACCTGATCCTGCCCCTCAGGATGAGCCTTCTGCTCAGTAGCCACAGGGGACTGCTAAGCGCGGCTGTCCCTGCTCCCCAGCCCCATCATGTGAAAGCTTCTGTGCTCACAAAAGCCTCCATCCTCCCACCCACCTCCGGTATCTGATCATTTTAAATCTGGAAGTGGTTTGTTTCTTTGTACGTACAGAGTCGAGGGGTGGGGGCTGAGAATCCTTTGTATTAGTGACCAAGACGTTGACTGCTAGGCAGATGGTGCTTGCCAGTGACACTCCACAAGTTTAACTTTTTGGATCTGGCTGGTTTGCGCTTTCATTTATTGTGAAATGCAATTCAGAGCAGGAAGAAGCCACAGCACTACTGGCTGAGGCAATGTCATACACTGAAACGGTCAAGAAGTTCACTACATAAATTTCTGTAAATTCACTTAAACTGCAGAGTGTATTAAAACCCACAGCTTTAAAACTGAATGTAGACATCACAGTCATTTTCAAGTGGATGCCAACAACAGTGCAAGTAGCAGGGTTAGAATAAACAGAAAAAAGCCACAACCCAAGTGAAACTGCTCTCTTGAAGCACATTCCATCTATGAAATATGTTTCGTCTTCTCTCCCACTGTGGCAGTG